>NW_027271626.1:0-537500 GCF_040938485.1 Diadema antillarum
ACTCCTTCATTCAATAATTCTATTCTATCTGTCAGAATTGTAATATTGGTACTATAGTAATCAATGATTTACAGAAATCGATCATGATTATATCTCACTGTACTTTATACGATTGCTGTGTTCACACGGCTCTTTTTTTAATAAAAACTATCAAGAAAGCTATTGTGACATCTGTCCAACTACGTGACATTATGGGTATCATTTAAACAGTTACTTATCAAACTTCGTAGTTCTTCGCAACCATGGTACCAATTGTAAAAAAAAATAAAAAAAATAGGGCCTATAATAGGCCTGATATATACGACAAGGATCTTGAGTGACCCTGACCGAATAGAATCTGACAGATTTTTAGGTTTTCTGTTCTTTATTTTCGTTGATCAACAATGCTTTTTACGAAATAAAAGGAACTCAAGCAAACGAAACTTTAAACAGACAGTTACTGTGTACAAACCTGTCTTCAAAGTATTGGTATAGATATTCTAAAAGGAACCAAATTATTTATGATATAGGGCCTATTCTACATGCTTTCACAAAGGCAGGGCCAGATGATTATTCTCAACTTATGTCGGTTCATGACGGGGGGGGGGGGGGGGGGGGGGCGGGGGGGGGGGGGGGGGCGGTTAAGGTGTACGCAGTAAGTCAGGTGCATATTTAACTATATGCAATGCATATTATATAGATCATGTTTCGGCATACTGAAGCCCATGTGTACCCCATCCCCCCCCCCCCCCCCTCACTTCCTCATGGCAGAAATCGACATTTTACATATGATAAAAAATATCATTCAAACAGAACAGACGGATACCGCCTCAGGTAGGCCTATGCGCGAAGGTTCTTTCTCCCCATGTTTTAAAGTGACAAGGGCATAAGTAATTTTATGTGCGTAATATTTAAGCAGGTATGTAAAGACTATGCCAAACTGAGCTGAAGTCTACTGGGCGCAATGATCGACAAGCATAATTTTTAACAAACACAAAATAAAAACAAAACAAAACAAACAAGCAAACATTACGATCTTTGATTGGTAGCAAGTGCTCAAATATATGAAAAGGACTACAGGTAGGCCTATAGCCATGGGTGCATAATTCATTCCGAATTATGGATTTATGCGTATAATATGTTGCTGTGTCGGGCGAGTTTCAGACAAACTCCTATGTGATTGTGAGGACCAACCTCAGTTAGAAAGATTGATATGCTTTAATTCATAAGATTTTAATTTGCAATACGTGTCAGTCATACTAGTAGTAGTCAATAGTAAGTGGTGTATTGAATGATAGCCATATCTGGGTCTAATTTACAGACATACACGGCATACAAAACACGGAATGTACGCGGTTCGGTGACGCAAGTTTTTTCCCGATTCATTCAAACGCACTTGTTGAATGAATTTGAATCCGCCACTGCAAAAGTGTGTTGTGTTGCATGCATACTCCGTGTAAAGACAGGGCGCAGGCATGCGATATAGCCTAGGATCTGTATGTGGAGTAATGAATTGTACGCGTACACGTGTTTGCAGATTATGTCATCATGTCTTCACATCACGGAACTGTAGGAGCTGAGACAATTTATCACCATACGGTAAGGATTATCTTTTAGCCCATACCACATCAGTATTCATCCTTTTACAGGAGAGCTATCATTACGGATTGCCACGTACTGATGAGGCATGAACGTGGCATTTTCTCCACAGTATAATCTAGAGCCGTGACGGGTGCCTGCCCGAAACCGCGGTGTACACCCGTATCCGCCGAAACTCTGGCGTGCACAGACTGAGCAAGTGGCTAGCCTCTCGACCCGCTGGCACTGGCCGACTGGGTTGGGCCTGGGTTGGGGTCCTCGTACTATCGGGGCATTGCGTAAGGATTACCAGCCAAGGACATACTAATACACCGTCACTATATATTGGGCATTTATTAGGTCTATCTGTCTTCTGCTTCTTCTTCTGGTGCATAAATGCGTCCTGCAATCTTGAAGATTCATTGAACACCTACGAGTGGCTAGTTGCGTGTGTGTGAGCCACTGACCTGTGGATGAAGTTTATGATGCATGTCGATCAAAATTTTAAAATATTTGAATGACATAAAAATCAAAATTCTTCTAAGAATGAAAACAGTCCAAAGACGCAGCAAAGTACATTAGATCTATGCTAGAACTCTATAGATCTATATTCTTTGTTGATTGAGATTATGAATAGTGAATCAAGACCTGTTTGATATTTATAGGCATGACAATATGAACTGAAATTTAAAGTCAAACATACGTGGGGAAAACTAAAAGTAAAGCATTTTGTAAATTGTACCACTGCCAGTACAGCTCAAACTGCCCAAAGTAGGTTTTTGATTTGAGGGCAAGAGTTCCTTTTCTCTGAGTGCTTTTCTAGTTTCTGTAAGTTTTTGTTCTTCTGCAGCTCAGCAGGTAAGACTTGTCAAATTATGCCAGAATGGTAGAAATTTCATACCTTTTTTCAAATATTTAAAGGAATATGCCAGGAAGGAATCACAAAAACTGTTTAAATGTGTGTAGGCCTACACTTACCTTAATACAGTAGTGTAGATCTGTGAGTGTGGAATATACATCGACGGCACCACATTTTCAAAAGTGGGGGGGGGGGGGGGGGGGGCGCACTTCTGGGTTTCATGAGCTAACAAGCAAAAAGGCCTTCAGCTGACAAGCAACAACAACAACAACAACAACAAATCTTCAGTGCAAAAACAAAGGCCTTACCTCGCTCAAAGGTTACATTCTATTTTTTTTTCCCCTAGTGGTAGTGCCACTTCTGCCTTTTTTCTGGGGTAAAAAAAAATGGGGACCCAAAATAGTGATCGCCACCCTATCCGAATGCATTTGTATGTACAGTGTATGGCACCGTCTGGGCTCTAGGGAACCATATAGGCCATTATGTGCAAAATCTTCAGTTGCTAAAGGGTTAACCCGTTGAGGATGAGTCCTGAATATACATTGTACTCAGGCAGGTGTCTATGGAAAATGCGTGTTGTAGCAAAATCAGTCTGTCCTCAACGGGTTAAAGTGCCTTAGTAATCCTTTACAGCTTGGTATTAAATGATGATGGAAGTACATTTGTAGGTTTGTGCTCCAGCCTCCAGTTAGCATTATTTAAATTGAAAAGCTATGTGTGTACCCCAAAGCTGTTGTGATTGATGTACATGTAGGAGCCTTTTAGTGGCTGCTTATCAGTCTGTTTACCCTGTCAAATGTCTGGTTGTAATGTACAGTATGAGAGGCCCTAGTCTCCGTTGTCCAGATGATTGGTCACCAGATTTCAGCATCATGGTAGTCACCTTCCTCTTCCTCTTCCTCTTTCTCTAATGACTGTAACATTTTGACTTGCCAGTACATGGTTGCAGGTCTTCCTCTAGTTTCTAGCAGTGTAGAGTATTAATCAATTTCAAATGTAATCAATGTGATTCTGCTGAAAAAGTATATTAATTGTATTAGAATATATTGGTAGAAAAGATATCAAAGTGAATCAATGTAAAACAGAACAAACCTTTTCTCTGAAAATGTTCAATTGATTAGCACTTCTTGTTAGCTCTCGAGTTACCTTTAAAATGTGACCAAGGAAAAATTTTGACAGCATTATGACTAACCATGGACATCAAAGTGCTATTTCCAAACAAATAACTCAGGCAGGACCAATATGGCCATGCATTGCTGGAGCCTTTAGGGAGAGTTTTCTTTGAGGTAATGGCCACCTTACAAGGTCTGGGTGAGATGGTCAAGCGTGATGGGTATCTGGCTTATTATAGGAAGGGGGCTGTCTTTAGTACTGGTCTGGTGGATGAAGCTGTGTCAGAAATTCAATCTTTTCCTTGATGGCACACACAATGTAGTCGAACTGGATGTTAGGGTTGGTTTCCTGTTTTAGTTTATCTTCTTTTAGGATGCCACCTTTCTTGTGATGTTTATGGGGTATGATGCCACACAACAGGAACCTGCCTTTCACACTGGTGGGTGGGTGGGTGTAGGGCACCAATTGTGATGGCTAAAGGCTGGGTCAGTTTCGGCATGGAGGCACAAAGCAGTGGCGGATCCAGGGGGAGCGCATCGGGCGCTGCCCTCCCCCCTTTATCTTTTGCCAAAACAAAAGAAATAAAAAGAAAAAAATGGAGGGGAGCATGCACCCCCTTTAATTTTGTATAGGCACCCCCCTCTATAGTTCCTGGATCCGCCCCTGCAAAGAGACCTTTCTTTGTACCTTCATGGCTTCTGAGATATGAGGCGATCTGCACCAGACAGGAGGAAACATACTCAGCGGTTGAGAAGCACATTAAAGGCTCAGGCCAGTAGTCTTCCCTCTCCTGTACCAACCCCTTTCCACTCACTGTAGGATGTTGTTGCCCTGACCTCCTGTGTAAGAATGTGCATGGGGCACTAGGCTGGACTGATAAAAGTGTATGACACTAGCGAAATAGTGACTCTTAAAAAGAAAAGATTCACAAACAGGCTTACACTATGAGTGCTGGTACGGTTTTAGAATGCATCTGAAAGTGACCTTCTGTCAAGTGTACAGTCACTCACTGTGCAAATCCTAACCTTGCTTATGTTGTGACAGTTTACACACCAAGATAGAATAAAAAGGGTATAGGTTGCATCATAATTAGATAGATTAAAATAAGAGAGTTATTGGATTTAAACTGCACTGCTAATGTACATTTTGTTGATACTACACAAGCTTCACAGTACACCTTACTAATACTATAGGCCTACACGTAACTTTGACATGCAGTAGGTATTTGACTTTGCTTGACACATGGACTGTGCATGAACAAAGAGACTGCCGACATGCTAGAGAGCTGTTCCTTACAGCATATCCTTCTGTAGCCATGACAACATGAAACAGTCCATGCAATTGAAATCCAAATGTATCCAAAGACAGTGATTTCATGCGTGTGATGTCATGGGTGGAACTTAGAAGGTGGAACTGATCAGCTGCCTCTTCAATCAACCAATCACAAACCAGCATTGTGGAGATAAATTTAGAACTACACTCTTTTGTTTTCAGTGAGAAATTTTATTATGTACTCTTGTGCAATTTATATATTTCACCAAATTTGTTCTGTAAAATATGGGGCATGGAAATTTACACCCAGGAAATGTTTTGAACCTCTTGAATCTATTCTAGAATGGCTCTTTATGAGAGCTGATTTCTTTGCTGATTTTACGATTTTAGTGCTGTATTTCAATAATAAAGTGTGATTGTAATTATACTGATGATCATAGTGATCGTAATACTAAATAGACATAGACATAGAGCAATACTCATAATTTATCAGTATTATCATCATAATTGTTATGATAATGAACTATTAATGATGATGGTGATAACAAAATGTGTTTATTTTCTGCTTACAGACTCATCAGATATTCATGTACATGTACTTGTTATTGAAATACCAGTTATTTAAAGGGGATGGCTAGTAACCGATCAGTGGGAATCAGTGGGAATGCTGAGGGATGATTGTTCCAATCCTTGTGGGATTCATTTAAGAGTACATTATATATCTACTGTTGTGTGAAAATTATTTGCTTCAGAACGGTCTCATATTCAAGTAATGTGCAAATTAATGCCCCGTCACTGACCAGGGACGCTTACCTGGAAACATTAAACTGCACATTACTTGAATATGAGACCATTCTGAAGCAAATAATTTTCACTCAAGAATAGATATATAATGTACTCTTAAATGAATCCCACAAGGATTGAAACAATCATCCCTCAGCATTCCCACTGATTCCCACTGATCGGTTACTAGCCATCCCCTTTAATGTGGTTGAGAAGAATCATGTGTCTGCATACTTCCATGTGAAATGTTGTTGGCTCTCCGTCTTAGTACCATTTTACACGGGTATGGAGAAATTGTATAATTTGCAGTAGTTACAGCAGAGCTGGTTTTCTGCTGTTTTTTTATTTTCTGAAAGCAAGCACTCTACTCTGTGTGGGTGTACTATGCAGCAATTAAGATGTTCATGCTGCATGATGGATGACGTGGATATGGCTTAGGGGTTTGACGTTCACATGAGATGTACGGTACTTGTTCAGTTTGCGTCACAATTCAGCAATGTGTTGACGAATGAATTAGTCATTCTTTCAGTAGAAAAGAGTAATAAAAAGGCAGAGGTGCTCTTACTGTATGTACAGTTTGCACATTGTACACTGTATGTGCATATTTGTGCATCTAGATGTGTGTGTACAGTACGTATGGATGTGTTATCGCTAATTGTCTTAAAATTCTGTGAAAATGTATGTTCAGAGAATCCTGGTGGCCATCATGTTGTAATTAAATGGGTATTACTGAAGTTCAATTTTGTTATGTTTACATGGAATGATCCACAACTGTGTAGATGCCTGTCTTGCTTTGTTTAAACTGGCACTGATGGATGGTTTTTAATTTGTCCACATACCCTGGTACATGTATGTTCAAATTTATTGTCTCTTCTCATGGCAAAATACAACCTACAGTAGCACCATATAAGGGATACACTTTGCTCCCTTTTCTTTTTAGGTGAACCCCAGATTGGAGTGTTGGTGCATGTGGTTCTTTCACATTTAAGTCTTCACACTGTAATTAGCATGGATTCTTGTGAGAAAGCATAAAAGTACACTTACCTTTGCAGTGTGTATGCATACATTTGTACATGTAGTTTACCATGGAGCTGATTTGTTCTACCAATTGTAGATATTTACACTGGACTACTATAAGCAATCATAACAGAGAGTTTATTTTCTCAGTGCAGAATTAACTGATAGGTAAAGTGATGATGCATTTCATGCCATGGAAATTAAAACACACAACCAAAGAACAATTTTAAAGGGAACCCTACATAATGTAAATAGGCCTACACTGTCCCTTTATTATGCCTGTTGCATCTCTGGACATGTACACGTGTACCAGAAGTGTAAGCCTTTGTGATGTTTGAAATGTGCTATAAATTTTTCCATTCAGTAATCTTTTTTGTGTAACATTTGTTAGAATGTATATTACCCAAAATATCCATAACATCTGAAATAAGAATTAACAGGTAAATAAAGAGGATGTCCGAAAAATGAGAGTTAGGGAAAGAGAAAGGGGGAAGCACGTAAGCTGCTTTTGATGACCATAGACTTCTTGTATAGCTGTTTTCTATATGCTTGTATGGATATAATCATATGAAAAAATATTTTAGTGAAGTGCCAGTGTATGAAAGAACGAAAAAGAGTATGTTGAGTATGTAAAAATATGATATATGAAGAAAGGGAAAGAGATAAATACAGTGTAGAGAGGGAAAAAAGAAAGGACTTGGGCGGCACTGGTAGTCAAATGATTCAAACAGAATGGCTGTTGAAGACAGAACGACGTACCATATTGATTTGGATTGCCTGTAGGGATGACTCTACATTTCATGCTGTCGTTGCCTTATTAGATTTAGAAGTTGGCCGTGGCCTTCTGCTTTGCCTCAATAATTTCTCGCTGAAGAAGAGTCGGCCAGATGCTGACTCCTATTGATTTCCTTCATCAGGACCGCCTCCAGTAATGCACTTCAAATTTTCGTGAAACAATGGTGCGTCGCCGTGGCAATCTTCCCCAAGGAATACTCGCTAATTTGGGCAAATTTAATTGACCGAGAGAACAGCTATATTTGAACTGTATAGATGAGGAGAATGTGGATACTTCTGGTGCTGTTACGTGGGTGCATGTATGAATGATTTGGTATCCTATAGAATGCACTTTTGCTACTGGCTTCTGTGTCTGAGATGAGGATTTGGAAAATAACAGGATGATCTTCCAAGCTCTAAACAAAAACATTTGTAGAGGGAAAGATTCTGGTAATTATATTTTAGTGGAACACAGAGAACAATAGTTGTATTGTGTACATAGCAGCATCTAGGGTGTTTGCAAATTCTGTGTAAGGCAGGTTCTGTAAAATATTTGAAATCATCTACATTTCATGTACCATTGAAAGCTAAAAATAAACTCGCAAAGATAGAAAAACCAGGATAATACACTCTAGAACTTTGCCTACTCTCCAGCCCTTTTGAAGTGTTAAGAACATCTCTTCTTTCTTAACTTTTTTTATTTTCATTTCATTCATATATTCTCTGAAATAGGATGTATTGCCTTTCCAACAACTGAGGTACAAAGAGTGCATTATGGTGAGAAGAAACATTTTTTTTTTTCAAACAAGGTTAATGAGCCTTCCATAAAATTGAGTGACTTTGTTGTGTCTGTGCTAATGTATATTTATTTTGTCATTCAATCATCAAATATATAGATGCTTTACACAGTGACCTTGCCAGGACTTGATATTTATAGGTACAAGTATCATTCATGATCTAATCATGTATGCTCCTGGAGCAATAGTACAAAGGTTGTCGGCAGTACAAAGCTAATTCCTGCATCGCTAATCGTTTGTCAAAGGAGCATGACCCCATCATACACTGTACATTGGAGTGAGGTCAAGATAGCAAGTAGCTGTGATGCTTTGTCCTTTGTGCATTAGAGTTCGACCAAATGGAATTTGATGAGTAAAGTAGCCATTCATGATATGAAGATGATATCCAAACACTTTTTATCAAGATGATTTTTTTTTTTCATTACTGGTATGATGTTCGTTGCTTACCAAGATACATTGTAGCAGTGCACTTTTGGTTTACCAGAGCCAAGGTTTTAGACAAGTGAGGTGTCGCACTCTGATCTGTAGTGTACACTTTGAATGGGGCAGACAAAAAGGCAAGCTTTAGTCTCATATTTGAAAGCACACATGGTAGATTTCACCCGGACTTGGTAAGAATTTACCCGAAAGAAAAGGGATTTAGAGCTTTCCAAACACAGACCATAGCAATGGTATAGTGGTGGTGGTGGAGGCATTCTAAAAGTTGTGGTGGAAGTGGTAGGTACCCCCTATTGGTTGTTTGAGAATGGGAGAAATGGGGGTTGAATCTCCATTTGGTAGCAAGAGATAGGAGTAGAAATAGAAATGTTTTCTTCTACTCTTGAATCAGATCCAATGTGAAGCATATTAGTGTATTAAGCTGTTCATTTATAGTTCCTAGCTTTTCATGGAGAGTTGTCTGGATTTCATGTAAAACAAAAATGTAAACATGGCTTTGGTCATGATGTTCCAGGATCTTCTCCAAATTTCATGACTGATCTTGCAAAATTTATTGTATAGCCTATTGACTTGCGTGTGTGTCCCAGTTGGTGAAGACTGGAAGTTGCTTATTGATGGTGACAGGGGTGGGCCCATTTGGTTCTGAAGAGGGTCATAAGTTTGGGGGATAAGCACAGTCAGTGAAAACTAGAATGTGTACAAACGTAGATTTAAATGCCTTGTCAGACTGTCAGCAAATTTTCCCAAGAATCATATGTCATATATTGCATTCTTGCATGTCTGAAGATCTTGATGGACTGTGGGCTAGTTTTTTACAACAAAAGGTTCATTGCATGTACATGTATGCTGTCACATGGGTAGAGGAGAATTGATCTTTAACCCATTTAAACCCCAGTCACATAGACATCCGGGATCACCCCGGATCCAGTGATCCGGGGAGAGATCCTTGTTGATGCCTTGGACATCCGTGTACAAAGTGTATGTCAGTGTAGATCAAGGGACATCTGGAAGCCCAACACGGCAACTTTTGAAGGTCAAAAATATCCGCCGTCATCCAGGGATTGCCATGTTGGCTTCACAGCAATCCGATATGGTCTGTGTGGCTGCCGTGTAGCTGCTGTGTTGATCCGTGTAGATGCCGTGTTTTGTCCGTGTAGTTGCTGTGTTGATCCGTGTAGATGCCATGTTTGTCCGTGTAGATGCCACACGCTTCCGGCCTTATCCCTGTAGCTGCTGTGTTGATATCGTGTGTACAGTCATATCAACGCTTGTCGACACTCCCATCAAGGTCTAAGCTATCCCGGATCTCCGCGGATCACCCCGGATCACCGTGTAGATCCTTGAGGAGCCATGTTTATCTGACTGGGGCATTACGACGGACTGACTTTGCTACAACACAAATTTCCCGTGGATCCCTGCCTGAGTATACTCAGGACTTGTCCTCAATGGGTTAAAGTTTCAGGATGATCACATTTGGTCCTTTAGACAAGGCCATGTGGTGGACACTAAAATGATAATAGTAATAATGATAATGATGATGATGATGATGATGATGATAATGATAATGATAATGATAATGATAATGATAATGATAATGATAATAATGATAAACTTTTTTGATCTTAAGGATGTGCCTTTCGTGCAATTCGCAGTGAGTGATAAGAGTTGCTTGCAGCAGTGTACAGTAGCAGCAGTAGCCCAGTATGAATCCTTCAGGTCCTAAACCTGGACCCTGCAGGTCCAAGGCTCTGGTGACTGAAATATCTTCAGTAGATTGAGAAATACATGTAGTTCATTTTTATGTATGTAGGGAGAGGTGGTTACAAAACAACCCAGTTGATTATCATATTATCATTCAAAGCTGGCTCAATGAGACTATCTAGGGATATTGAAGAAAAGTGATCTTGCTAAATTTTGCTTGAAACTCATGATCATATTATTAAACACGTTGAGGACGAGCGCCGAGTGTACTCAGGCAGGTGTCTATTGGAAATGCGTAACATCTCGTGAAAATGTCTCATGACCTCATATGCGAAAATTTCTGTACTTGAAAATAACAGCGTATACAGTATGTTATGTAGTCCAAGGCAAACAAGACATATTTGATTCGGCACGCCTTACACCGGTACCCGTACACCGGGGTACCGGTGTAACCCGGGGTACCGCGTTGTATAGCGGCATCTCATGCCCATTATAATTTATAATTTATAATGCCTATCCGAATTCAGATACGCCGATTCCTAATTCGGATACGGCAAAGTCGTCGCAATGAACTAGCACCATAGGTGTTTTTCGAAGTAATTTCTAGCACCACACCGTTTTGTAAACATCATCTACCGTAACTTTTATTTTCAGGAAAAAAAAAATCACTGAAAGCCCAGAAAATTCACCCCAAAATCAACTGTATTTCTTCAAAATTTGATCATGGGGGCTGCCATCTTTATAATCTTCTACGCGTGCGCGAATGGTCGATAATAAGAGATGAAATGCGAAAGAAAAACGTTCAAATTAAATAATTGGAAATTATTTCTTAGATTAATAAAATATTTACGTGGATTTCTAATGTTATCATTAAAAATATTTCATTTAAATGATTTTCTCATTCCATTTTGTATTCATTAAAGGACAAGTTCACCTTCATAAACATAAGGATTGAGAAAATGCAACAATGTTAGTAGAACACATCAGTGAAAGTTTGAGGAAAATTGGACAATCGATGCAAAAGTTATGAATTTTTTAAATTTTTGTCTTGGAACCGCTGGATGAGGAGACTACTACAGCTTGTGAGTCATATGCGTACAACAGTATAAAGAAAATGTAAAAGAAAATTCAACATATTTTCACTTTTTTCGCATAATAAAAGAGCACTTGACTTGCCTCTTTCTAAAGGCAGGAGGAATAATATTACCCATAACATTTGTCGGTAACGAGTCAGGGGAATGTATACTTTTTTCAACAGATGGAATTTTGTGAAATTCTCTTTATATTTTCCTTATATTGTTGTACGCATGTGACATCTAAGTTATTCATACACTGCAGTAGTCTTATCATCCAGCGGGTACTGCACAAAAACTTCAAAAATTCATAACTTTTGAACGGATTGTCTGATTTTCCTCAAACTTTCAATGATGTGTTCTACTAATATTGCTACATTGTCTTAATCCTTATGTTTATGAAGGTGAACTTGTCCTTTAATTTACCGACGGGGTAGTAGACTGGCAACTTCGTCTGCAATTGATTATTACATGTACACTGCGCTACGTAATTATAAGCACGAATGCTAGCATTACGCCAGCGCAACGGCCATAGTCATGGCGTCTGCGTGCAGTGATGGCCGTGCTAGCAGCGGATACAAGGACCTACTCAAATCTCGCAAAAAACACAAGAAACTCAGTACTAACAATAATATGTACAATAATATCAAACAGTTAAGATTATAACAGAGCAGAAAATGATTATCAGTTGCATGCATTAATTGTTGCATAATCACAAATAAGAAAACATTTTTGTGCATAATAATACTAAAAAATATTTTGACACATTTTTTGGTAAGCCAGGGTACAGCGCTGAAAAAAAAAAAATTAATTCAATTCAACAAAATGGCGAATTTTCATTTGATACCCCAGGGTACCAAATATTGCATCATTTGATGAAAGTGAGATCTGCAGCGTTCACTGTAAAAAGGTATTCTAAAACTCAGGAGTAAATTACTGAATCATAAAAACCACAAGTTGGGCCCAGCTTTGTCAGCTCCTGTTTTTGTGTAACCCCATGGACCTACAACGTGTGTAGGTCCTTGGTGTCAATCTACCAATTGCAGGAACTGGCGTAGAATGGCTTGTTCTTCTTCATTTTTTTTTTCACAGGCCTTGCCCATGGCTATGAAAAGGTTAAATTTGGAATGCACTGTGTATGCATATCATATTCTTTTCTTTCGTTAGTATTGAAAGTCCATTAGCACGCCTATCACAAAAGCATTATATTTCTACCATTGATAGAGTGATCTCAATTTTTGAAAAGTTCTTCCCACCCCTGTACTCTTCTCTCTTCTCAGCGTCAATAATGATCTTAAAAAGACTCCTGTGGTTACCCATGGTGTGCTTGTCCCAAACATTCACTTCGTTCCACCTCCTCAGTGTGAGCCACTCCTTCTCAAAATACAAGAATTTCTCTGAGAAGGATTACTACCAACAAGGAAGCTGGCAAGGGTGTTGATGTACCTTTGTCCAAAGGGCTTTTTACACTTGTAAATTTTCGCTTAGTCCCATACCAACGGTGGGGCTAAGGGGGGCCTTAGCCCCACCATTGGTACGGGACTATCCTTAGCCCACTTTCTGTTTACACTCGTTTTTGCCGAAGTGGGCTAGCCCCACCGATAATCCCGTACTATCTGGCCCTGCAAAATAGCAGGGTTAGCACCGCAATTGCGGTGCCAAGCAAGTGAGTGTAAACAGAACGAAAAAATAATCCGGGGCTAAGCAACGGAGACGAAGTCCGACCCCCACTGACCAATCAGAAACGAGGTAATCAAGTGCTGCTGGTGCATGCGTGTACGTGTACAGTGCACAGCGTAATCATGAATATTCATATGGTTTGGAAAGTACCGGACTAAGAAATATGAGTGTAAAAAGGTCAATTTTCTCCTTAGCCCCGGACAAGAGCTTAGTACGGGACTAATTGGCGAGTGTAAAAAGCTGAAAAAATTGGTACGGGACTAACGATAGTCCTGGGTCAGAGAATGTCTGGGTTAAGAAACACAAGTGTAAAAAGCCCTTCTGTGAGTCATCTGAAACCTGCTTGTTGAAGGTGTGCTTCTGTAAATATAATGGTGATAGTTCCTTCAACTTTCTGTCTCTAAGGAACAATGCCGTACTGTTGATAGAGCTGCAGACGTCTGGAACGGGAAATATTTTCAGCAGATATTTTTATTCAGGTAATTCTGTTATTTCTGTTTGATATGTACGGAGCTGATCTGTGGAGCAAGAGCATGATGAGTAAAAAGGAACAATTACTCTGCTACTTGTATAATGGATTCAGAAGTCGATTTAAAAGCAATTCATTTTTTTTTTTGGGGGGGGGGGTCAAACTACCATGACACCTGGCACTTTTTCTTTTAAAAAATCAGGCTTTGTCTACAGCTGAAACATTTTAAAGTTAGAACAAAAAAAAAATGAAACCATATCCCAAAACAATATATTGTCAGGTTTTCCTGTATGTCCGAAACAAATGGTTCTTCTGTAGCTATCGTCACTGTGTTGCCCCTGGAAGATGTACAAACTATATGGCAAGTTGGGAGGCGATGACATGCTCACTTTGCAATTTAATCATATTGACCGTTCAAGAACTGTTTCCTCAATAGTGAAAATTCAAAATGTCATAACTTCCTTATTTTTCATCCGATTTCGATCAAAGTTTTTACCCTTTGAACTTGTAATATTTTACTCTTTCTAATCAGACTATCATATATTTGGACTGGATTTCCCTTTTAAGCAGCACCATGCATGTGATATAGAGTATAGATAACCCTTTCCATGAGTGGTCATCTGGCATACAGAGGAATTCTTCTTTATAGACCTGTGTATTTTACCCAGGTTTGTCTGCCATAGGTGTTTACCTACCATTGGCAGCAGTGATTTAAAAACGTTCAAGTGATCATATTAGACGCATATGTGTAGGTCAGCTGTACAGGTGTATCACAAGACATCCTACCGTATGATAATTTTGCAATGAAGCATAACATATAGGGAAATATCACTGTTTTTTTCAATAAACCATAACTGTTGATGGTTATAGAAATATTTTTTGATTACTTTTGATCGCAATTTGTATATTTAGCAATATTTAACATTGATTAATGGTTACCATTTTTACACTGGTTTCTACCCCTAACCCAGGTTTTAGAAATACACTTGTATTTTGAAGCACTAAAGCGGAGTTTCTGTTTCATCTACAAATGATGAATAATACTTTTAAAGGGGCAGACTAGAGTGTCATCTGCTGAAAGCAATTTTGGATATTTGTTCATTTGGAAAATTTCCCTCTTCATTACGTAAACATTTCTCTGCTTCACATGTAGTTGCAAATTAAGCTCATGTACCTCCACTGAAAAGGTTGAATCCCAAGAAGGTTATTGTGATTTCAAGAGCGATCAGGATGTAGGGCTTAGATACTTTGCTGAAAAGTGGCTTGGTGAAAATCGAAGACAAGAGAAAAAGAGACTTACATAATTGTAGCAGAGAAAGAGAGGGAGGGGAAGAGAGAAAATCATGGATTTAAAGGGGATGGCTAGTAACTGATCAGTAGAAATCAGTGGGAATGCTGGGGGATGATTGTTCCAATTCTTGTGGGATTCATTTATAAGAGTACATCTATTGTTGTGTGAAAATTATTTGCTTCAGAACGGTCTCATATTCAAGTAATGTGCAGATTAATGCCCCGTCACTGACCAGGCACGCTAACCTGGAAACATTAAACTGCACATTACTTGAATATGAGACCATTCTGAAGCAAACTATTTTCACACAACAATAAATATAAAATGTACTCTTAAATGAATCCCATAATGATTGGAACAATCATCCCCCAGCATTCCCACTGATTCCCACTAATCGGTTACTAGCCATCCCCTTTAACTTTAATAGTGGGATGTATACAGGAGCTATCCTTGGAGCAAACTTCATCATAGGGATTCAGTACTGAGATTGGGATGCTCTTTTGAGGTTTCCTATGTGTATCATTGTGTAATTATACAGTAAAAATCCCAAGTTAATCAAAAAAAAAAAAAAAAAGGCCGGTAAGTCACTGAGGTCACTGTTATTTTGCTTTGTAGTCTTCAGAATCCATCCTTACTCATCAAGAACCAAAAGAAACGTACAATGTAAGGTTAGCATACTGAATGTTTTAACCCGTTTAGGACGGGCTGATTTTGCTACAACACGCATTTCCCATAGACACCTGCCCGAGTATACTCGGGACTCGTCCTCAACAGGTTAAAGGCATGATTGATTTACCATTTGCAGAAGAAGCAAAAATCCAGCATTAAAAGTGCTTTAAAATACAAGTTCTAATACAGGTGAGTTAGGGATAGAAACAACCATTGTAAAAAGTTGAATCTGTAGTATTATTGGTGTTTTAGTATTGTTAAATACACAAAATGTGAACAATAGTTAAAATAAAAATGTTTCCAGACTAAACTGTCTACAGTTACGGTTTAATGAGAAAAATACTGATATGTCCATATATTTTAGGCTTTATTGCAGAAATGTTTTATGTTTTGTGATACAACAGACCTATACACATGCATCAAATGTGATATCTTGAACATTTTTTTAAAAATCACTGCTCCCAAAGGTAAACAGAACCTTTAAAAGAGCATAAAAAGGAAACATAATACACTGATTTTGTGCATTTCCTATCTAATGAAGTTCCATCTGTCTGAGATTAGAAGGACACGCAGGCATTGTGTCTGACCAGCCAGCTTTAGAGATTACATTACCCATTGAGGACGAGCCCCGCGTATACTCGGGTAAGTGTGTATGGGAAATGTGTGCTGTTGTCATAGCAAAGTCAGCCCGTCCTCAATGGGCTAAGGCCATTTGAGAGCTACTGATAAGGCTTGAGTAACAATTATCCCCCCCCCCCCCCCCAAAAAAAAAAAAAAAAAAAAGAAGAAGAAGAAGAAAAAAAAAGAGAGAATGATATTTATACTTTAATGCTTGTCAATGTCAGTTGAATTTAAATTACAGTTTATGCATGAATTCAGGGTGTTAGGTTGCATGGTATATAGTGTAAGAACAAAAATGTGCCAGCGTATAACACAGAATTGCTATTACTAAAATTAAATGAAATTATCATAGGACTTAGGGTACTGTAAAAGTGGAAATTTTCGCGGTGTTGAAATTTTCGCACATTCGAAACTAGCGTGAAAATAAAAGCATGCAAATATTTTTGCTTGCCATATGTTTCAGTAGTCGATGTCTTGATTCCGCGGAATTAAAATCACGCGAAAATATCCACTTTTACAGTAATGCAATCATGAATGTCTTTGGTGTGGGACAGTCCATGTAGTCAGATCACCAAGCCCTGCTGTTTGCTTTGGGGAAGGTTAATCAGGAAACGGTGGCATGTATGACAAGATTGTGTAATGCATCACTGTCTGTCCCCTTTCAGGGGTTATTCCCACAGTCCAGTGATTATGGTCACTTCATTTAAATATTGACCAGCATGTTACATCGTGAAAACTTGCAGGCATTCATTTTGTTACAAAGAGAAACTATTTTTATGAGATTGTCCATTGTCTGTACAGGACAAAATCTCAGTTTGGCTGAAAGGGGCATGAAACCTAAAGATAAATACAAGCTGATTGTGTGAATGCATCAACATTTAGTAGAACACATCAGTGAAGGTTTGAGGAAAATCAGAACATCTGTTTAGAAGTTATAAATTTTCTTTGTGAATGGGCCTTTGTATATAGAAGAAATCCAATCCAAATATAAATTAGTCTGTTCAAAAAGAGTGAAATCTTACGAGTTCACTGGTAAAAATTTGAATGAAATCGGATGAAAAATAAAGAAGTTATGACATTTTGAAATTTTGCTGATTTCTGCAAAACAGTTCTTGTACAGTGGATATGAATATGCAAATGAGTGAGCTAACCATGTCATACCCTCACAATTTTCCATTGATTGTGTACAAAAAATGACAAAAATTCAATGTTTCTGTCATTGAAGTCTGAAACATGATGTTATCCCTGGTTGCATGACCTCAGAGTAGTGATCAGTTGAATGTACGAGGATTTGAGCCTCGGGCTTACAACCTGTAATTGCGTTTGAATGAAAAATTGGAAATTTCACAATCTAGTGTACAAACTATACATGGTAAGTTGTGAGGGTACTGTATAACATGCTCACTTTGCCGTTTGCATATTGACTGTTCAAGAACTGTTTCCCCCCCAAATAGCGAAACTTCAAAATGTCATAACTTCCTTATTTTTCATCAGATTTCGATTGAATTTATACCGTTGAACTTGTAATATTTGACTCTTTCTTATCAGACTAAATCATATTTGGACTGGATTTCCCCTTTAACCCGTTGACGACGGGATGATTTTGCTTCAGCACGCATTTCCCATAGACCCCTGCCTGATTTTACATGGGGACTCATCCTCAATGGGTGAAACATTCAGACTGGGGGGGGGGGGGGCAGATTCTGCAAGAACCAGATGAAGTCAAATTGGACACAGCGGAATTAAACCATGGAATGGAACCAAATACAACCCTGACCCGACCGTGTTTTGTATTTTGTTGCAAATTGATCCCACCCTTCAGGCTGACAGAGGAAATTGACTGGGCCTGTCCCAACAACTCTTGACTTCCAGAAAATCGTGATTGATGGATTTCCCACAAATCTGTCACTACCAGAAAGAGACAAAAATCAGAAAGGAACAAGCTTTGTAAGTCAGGTGACACCAAGATTTGTCGAGACCTCAGACACAGTATCAGCAAGAAGAAGTCTTATATCTTTTATTAAAGGTCTTTTTTTTTATAAGTAAAGAAATATTGTAGTAGAAAAGGTGAGTCTTAAACTCTAGGTACAATACTGCAATGTCTTTTGATATCAAGAAAGAAATGTACCTTCAGGAAAATAGGCAATAGCTGAATTAAAGCAAAGACATAAATGAAAACATATGGTATTACTGTATGTATTCTAGAGCAGTGTTGGATAAAAGAAAGTTAAAACCAGTGTAATGGTCAGTATGTCATCTAAAGTGGCATGCTCCTTTAACACTTCTTCAAAGATAAACCCTGGATGTTTAGAACAATACTTAGAGCCTATGGTGTAGTACTCACTTTTGTTCACAAGCTTCCAATCATTTCTGCTTTACCCCAAAATGAAATAAGAATATTAATCTTCATTTATGTCTATCTTATTTTACGTCTATAACTGCATGCATATGAATGAAGAGATGTTCATGATATGACAACATGTACATCCTTGCGAAAAGTGTATAATGTGTGTGTGTCTTTATTAATGAATGTATGCACATTTTCCATATAAATGTATGAATGTGTATCTGGAAATAATATCTACTATTTTGTATGTGTGTGTGTATGGAGGAACATAGGCTGTTCATGAGAAAATGAAAAGAAAGTTGATATGTTCATACCAAGACAGCCAATTTGAAGCACCATTGAGACACCAAGTCAGGCATGAAATGATGCAATATTTGGTACCCTGGGGTACCAAATGAAAATTCGTCATTTTGTTGAATTAATTTTTTTTTTTCAGCGCTGTACCCTGGCTTACCAAAAAATGTGTCAAAATATTTTTTAGTATTATTATGCACAAAAATGTTTTCTTATTTGTGATTATGCAACAATTAATGCATGCAACTGATAATTATTTTCTGCTCTGTTATAATCTTAACTGTTTGATATTATTGTACATATTATTGTTAGTACTGATTTTAAATTATGTTGAATTTGAATGAGATTGGACAGTAAATTTTGTTATCTACATTAGAAATCCACGTAAACATTTTATTAATCTAAGAAATAAATTCCAATTATTTAATTTGAACCTTTTTCTTTCGCATTTCATCTCTTATTATTGACCATACGCGCACGCGTAGAAGATTATAAAGATGGCAGCCCCCATGATCAAATTTTGAAGAAATACAGTTAATTTTGGGGTGAATTTTCTGGGCTTTCGGTGATTATTTTTTTTTCTGAAAATAAAAGTTACGGTAGATGATGTTTACAAAACGGTGTGATGCTAGAAATTACTTCGAAAAACACCTATGGTGCTAGTTCATTGCGACGACTTTGCCGTATGGGCAAGTCCAAGATAACGCGCACGTTACGTATGGGACATTCAGAGACTTTTATGACCTGAAAAATAGTGTTAATGGCCTTTGATCATATTGAACTTCATCATGGTGATTGATATCTAGAAGAAGTATAATCATGTAAAAAATTGAGAAAAATGACCTTGACAATTATATTCTGGATGAGAAAATATGTGCCGTTACGTATGGGACCAGAAAAATTTTGTTTTTTTGAACATTTTTTTCAACCTCAAAACTCTCTGAAAGTATATCATTCTACAACTTGTAACTCACTGTGATGAAAGTCACAACACTCAAGATTATCACAGGTAAGTTTCATGTCATTAGGCAAAAAGCTCTAATTACAGGTTCTAATTGAAGACAGACATGACGTGTTACGTATGGGACAGTTACGTATGGGACAGATTGTCCCCCATTCATTTAGTGTGTGAAGAACCACGTTTATGGGTATTTTGCATAATTATTGAAGTAAAATCAGTTGAAACTACTCAAATACTGATCCAGATTGTCAAGGAAACAATATTTCCCAAATATTCACCATCATAATCATATTCAATCATATTCTTATATTTTTATGACCAACCTGGGTATGCATGCCCTTTGTCCCCCATTCGTTTAGTGTGTGGAGAACCATGTTTATGGGTATTTTGCAAAATAATTTTGCAAAATACCCATTTAAACAAATTTTTGCATAATTATTGAGGTGGAATCAGTTGAAATTGCTCAAATACTGATCCAGATTGACAAGTTGTCAATCTGGATCAGTATTTGAGTAATTTCAAGGGAACAATATTCCCCAGATATTTACCATCATAATCACATTCAATCATATTCTATATTTTTTATGACCAACCTGAGTATGTACAAGTATGCCCTATTTTTATCAAGATAGTTACTACTGAAAAATTGAATAGTTTCAAGTGTTTACTTGCATTGATGAAGGGCAACAATATTCCCCAGATATTTACCATCATAATCACATTCAATCATATTCTATATTTTTTATGACCAACCTGAGTATGTACAAGTATGCCCTATTTTTATCAAGATAGTTACTACTGAAAAATTGAATAGTTTCAAGTGTTTACTTGCATTGATGAAGGGCAGTTTGCCATTTAGTTTCAATAAAAAACAACTTGACACAAGAATATCAAGTTTAATAAATAAGCAATACCTGCTGCGTAGAACCCCAGTGATCGAGTAGATATATGATGTCTGTCTAGCAGTCAGGTCATTGATTCGAGTCACAACTCAGTATGTATACCCATGAATTTTGTTGTGGCTACTACTGAAAACTGAATAGGAACAATTTGTGTATCACTTGCAATAAAAAAAAAATCATTTTACTTTTTTTTTTCTTCTATATATCACAACCATTTCAAATTGGATCTCCATCACATAAACTTTGAATTCCTCTAGTGTTAGGATTTTATGCTCTTAAGTCATTCATATAATTGGTTTCCAATCATCTCTTTAAATGTTGAAAACTGAATCCCCATTTCTACAAAAAACTATACCATCCCTTTAATGCTGATTTTCATTGTGTATTTTGCCATTTTCCCCTCCCCCTTTCTGAAAATTGTTCAGTCAAGTTCATGTATTGTTTCAAGTGTCTATAACTCAAAAAGTAGCTACAATGTTGGGATGCTTTCTTCAGGATGATTGACCATTTGTGTACTGAGAGACCTTCCCAGCTAGCTACAATGTACATGTATGCATTCACATGCAATATGTATGAGGATGTCCCATACGTAACACATTTGTCCCACACGTAACATTATTTCAATGCCTAATAAAAAATATTTCTTTTACTTTTTTTTCTTTTTTCTCTGGTATTTAATTTCTCTAAACAATAAATTAGAACTTTCCAAAAGGGCATTTAAACAACTTTAGCAATTTCAGAAAAAACCTAAAAAAATGACCTCATTTTGTTACGTATGGGACATCTCATGATAGGACACGAGCTAATTTGCATAATCATTTGCATAATCCCTAAATTTTCATACCATGTTAAACTATGTGATGAACTTCTTATGTCCACATATTAATCAAATATTATTTGCTTTCCTTTGAATTAATATGAATTTTTATAAATGTCCCATACGTAACGCTGTGTTTCACATTTATGCAAATGAAGCCCTTGAAATTTGCATAAATTTACATAATATCATTTTTTCCTTCACGGAAATCAAAACTTCAACTCATAAGCTTCAAAATGATACCAAATATGTCAATATTGAGCAAAGATGAAATTTTGCCTTCTGAGGGGACCTTATCTTGGACTTGCCCGTATCCGAATTCGGAATCGGCGTATCTGAATTCGGATACGCATTATCAATAATGGGCATGAGATGGCGCTATACAATGCGATACCCCGGGTTACAACGGTACCCTGGTGTACAGCGTGGCGAATCAAATACCAGACATCATACACATAGCTTTGTAGCTGTGCTACCATTTACATAAAAAGCTGATTTTTTTACTGAATTTATATAGCTTTTGCTAATAATTTTCATGTCAGTGTAGACTCCTGAGGTATTTATGTCTATTAGAGTTACAGCTGTACATCACATTTCATACCAAGAGCAAAGTATCAAAGGGTCATGAAGTGATTACATTTAGGGGCAAAGCCTGATGAAGATGAAGCAAAAGTTTCCAGTTTGAAATCTCACTGTGACAGCCGTATTACTCAGGAGGTATTTTACAAATTCCAGGAGACAAAACCAGACAGTACATGATTAGCACGAAAATATATGTTATACAATTCATGGGTCAAGTTAATGGTGAAATTCTGCTTTTTATTCATTAATTTACTGAATTACTGAAATAAAAATAAAAATGTGACCTACAATGTAACGTAACTAAACTTTAATCAGTTGCAAACCTAAAGAAGTCATATGCCATATCAATTGCAGGGCAGTTTGAAAAAGTTGCGGTTAAATGTGGTTTAAATTGCTTCAGCACCCTGTGGAAAATTCCTGGCTGAGATTATTGTGTGGCATTGGTATGTTGAAGCATGTCAGCTGATACGTGTATAGTGTGACATCAAATATTTGACATTTTTCATCCACTGCATGTGGCAGCTCCCCTGCACTTTAGTCTGTTACTAGAAGATTGTCTCCTGTACCGCATTCACATTGCCTAAAACATTTGATCAGATGGTGTTGCACTGAGACATTGCCTAGGTGTAACACCGCAACAGTCCCGTAACAAATGCATTCACATTGCTCGCGCTGTCTCGAAACAATTTTGGTGCTTTCCTATGATAGAGCATTCACTTTGCCTCATTCATCCTGCAGTAGAGCACATTTTAATCATTTAATCTTCGTGCGGGGTGTTGCCTAAAAAAAAAAAATACAACTATTAAAAAAGGAATCTCCTCTGAGATGCACAAGTGCAGCGCAAATAAAACTTGGCTTGTGTGGAATAGGCTCGTGATATATTGCCTACTTTACTAAATATGAATAACCAAACTTTTCTTGTAAAGCATGAATAGTCTTTATCAATTAATTTATGAAATGATTTTACATTGTTAGCTACATTCCACTATATTAAAAACGTCTTTCCTAGAAAAATGACCAGCCCCCTCAAGACTGTTAAAAGTAGCGTGATTGGACTTTCGAGCTTTTTGCAATGGAGTTGTGCTGAGACGCATTCACATTGCCATCTATTACGGTGCAACACCGGTGTTGCAACAGGACGCACCCTTGTAAGAGAATGTTACGGGACTGTACCGCAATGCACCGCACCATTGTAGTCCGTGAGGGAGTGTGCACCTTCATGTTGCAATCCATCCCTGTACAACACCGATACAACACTGGAACATTTGGGCAATGTGAATGCGGTACTTGTGTGATTATTTGTCTAGTGTTCATGGGAACTGAGCGCCAGGATCTCCAAGGATATCACAGTACTGACATGATGTTGAGAGAATTGTGATTTCCTTTTTCTTTTTTGTCTTTCAGAATGTGTTAAAAAAACACACAAAAAAAAACCTTGAAAAGGAAAGTCATTTCTTGTTTTTGCTCTTTTTATCTTTCTTCCCCAAGTTAAGCTTTGCAGTCACATGACATGTAGTACACATTGTCTGCATGCACAGTGCAAAGGGGTCATGTCCCAAACCAACATCGACTTCATTGTTTTCTCACTTTGGGAGCTATCAAAGGCACAGACCAACATTTAGCTTGCATTGTTTGATGTTGTGGCAGGGACTACTCGGTAAACACATTTGGTTGTTGGCAGGGATTGGATATCATTAGGGCTTTTTACACTTGTAAATTTTTGTGTAGTCCCGTACCAACGGTGGGGCTAAGGGGGGGCCTTAGCCCCACCGTTGGTACGGGACTATAGCCCACTTTCTGTGTACACTCGTTTTTGCCAAAGTGGGCTAGCCCCACCGATAGTCCGGTACTACCTGGCCCTGCAAAATAGCAGGGTTAGCAACGCAATTGCGGTGCCAAGCAGGTGAGTGTAAACAGAACGAAAAAATAATCCTGGGCTAAGCGACGGAGACGAAGTCCGACCCCCACAGACCAATCAGAAACGAGGTAATCAAGTGCTGCCGGTGCGTGCGTGTACGTGTACAGTACACAGTGTAATCATAAATATTCATGTGGTTTGGAAAGTCCGGGGCTAAGAAATACGAGTGTAAAAAGGTCAGTTTTCTCCTTAGCCCCGGACAAGAGATAGTAAGGGACTAATTGGCGAGTGTAAAAAGCTGAAAAAAATTGGTACGGGACTAACGATAGTCCTGGGTCAGAGAAAGTCCGGGGTTAAGAAACACAAGTGTAAAAAGGGCTATAATGCATACACCTTTAATCATGATCCGCAATGTCACCTAGTTTAGAGAGAATGTTATCCTTTGATATTCAACTGCCAGCCTACAAGTGCTGAATGCCATGTTCGTGCACGTTCTTTTTTGTGATTTCGATTTCATTGATTTGTTTTGACTTCTACTCTTTAAACATTGAATATCACAAATGAACACAAATAAAACCACATGAGTACATGTAAACTTTGGTTTCACCCCTCCCCCACCCCCCCCCCCAAACGTACAGATGTAAGTCCACTTCATAGCGTAAAATGCGTTGGTACAGCACATCTTTGATTATGATCTTGCAGAAGATGCATGTGTAAGTTTATATAGTACAAGAGACCATCATCTCAAGCTTTTGCTTGACATTCAATATCATTTACAAAGTGTAGGCGTACCATTTTACAATAATGTCTGGCAATCTGGAGCAACATTTCCTCTTCAGGGATTAAAAAGCAACACGAAAACATAAAAGAAACGTTTATACATAGCTCTTGTATAAAAGTGCACAACACGCAGGCCCTGATATTATGTTCATATCCACAGTGGATTCTTTCTTATGTACATCCTCAATAGTCTGTCTTTTTCATGAAGTTACATACCCAAGCTGGTACATGTTGGACTACGTGTAGGCCCTACATACACTAAGTAGGCCCTAGATGACATCTGTCTTGGATACCTAGAAGAAATTTTATGTTGAAATGAGAAGGCAATAGACGCTTTCTCTTTTTGATGTGCAACCAGATGAAGTAGGTAATAAAGTGCTTTGCCATGGGAATGGTGAGACCTATTTACCGATGGATAAAAGAGAATTATTTTTGTATTCTGCCACAACCCCCCCCCCCCCCCCTCCATCACTCTAACATGATTGATTCTGATATGTAGCCGTCTGCTCCTCTTTTGTCTTTTCAGAGCTATTTCTTCCTGGCAACGGAAGTGGAGCACTTGGTTGTGAATAAATGGACTGGAGACGCCATCATAGGTTAGTGTTTGTCAGAACGGAGCCAGAAATCTACTTAGCAGCTCTCAACCTTAAAAGAAAAAAAAAAATTGCTCACTGTGCTTATTTAAAGATAATAGCTTTTATTGCAAAATGTGGTGGGGAAAGAGGGAGGCGGATAGGGTAATGGTGGCTTTAAGAAGAGGAGAGTGGGGTAAAGCAGCTGAAAACGAGGACTCTGGTGACGAGTACTCTAGGCTGTCGTCATGGCAGCCAGATAAAGTGGCTTGACATTCCTCTATTGATTTTTGAATTTCCAAATTCTCCAGACTCTGAAGTCTGCTTTAGTGATATATGTAAATTACATGTGGATTATCGCTGAAAACCTATCAATTCCAATAAAGCTCCAACCAGACATATGAAATTCATTCAACTTTCAAAGTTTTGAGAAAATTGCTTTTGAAGTAAAGATACGGTCAAGTGTTCCGATTCTTTGGCATTTTGTGAGACTAAAATCGGTCAATCAAAAACATAGGCACATACTTTAGGAAAAGCACTCATTTTGATAATTAAAACACTGGTTGACTATGAAATTCAAACAAGGAAGCTGTTCAGATATAATACATGTATCTTTTAGAATTATCTACTACTAATTTGATTGATTTTTATGTTGTTTTTATTGCTACATATTTATATGCTTCTTCTTAGTTTCAAGTAACCCTAAGTAATTTGTTGTTATATTTTTTGCTGTTCTTGACTTCTGGCACAATTCCCTGAAGACTTGCAAGGCATTACATAGACAGAAAGATCCGTCTGTCTGGAGGAGTCTTATACTATTTTTTTGACGTTATCGCTCTCCTCGGAGGGGATCCATGAAGCCAAACGCAGTCTCCGCGGAACATATCCCCGACGACCAGATACAGAGCGATCTTTCGGTCGAGACATTGCAGAACTTTTTAAATGTACAAAGTCAAGTACTGAAATGTATTTGATTGGGATGAATTTAATAGTGTTTTTTCCCCCTAGGCCTTCATGGAAAATATCCTTGAATAAGACTACATGAGGAAACCAGCAGATTTGTTTACATTCTTCAAACGAGTATCTGAAATGGGCAACAATTTAAAGGACAAGTTCACCTTCATAAACATAAGGATTGAGAAAATGCAACAATATTAGTTGAACACATCAGTGAAAGTTTGAGGAAAATTGGACGATCGATGCAAAAGTTATGAATTTTTTAAATTTTTGTGTTGGAACCGCTGGATGAGGAGACTACTACAGCTTGTGAGTCATATGCGTACAACAGTATAAAGAAAATATAAAAGAAAATTCAACATATTTTCACTTTTTTCGCATAATAAAAGAGCAATTGACT
This sequence comes from Diadema antillarum, assembly GCF_040938485.1. Classification (NCBI taxonomy): domain Eukaryota; kingdom Metazoa; phylum Echinodermata; class Echinoidea; order Diadematoida; family Diadematidae; genus Diadema; species Diadema antillarum. Next base: position 26,585 of record NW_027271626.1, read on the forward strand.
TGCCTCTTTCTAGAGGCAGGGGGAATAATATTACCCATAACATTTATCGGTAACGAGTCAGGGGAATGTGTACTTTTTTCAAAAGATGGAATTTTGTGAAATTCTCTTTATATTTTCCTTATATTGTCGTACGCATGTGACATCTAAGTTATTCATACACTGCAGTAGTCTTCTCATCCAGCGGGTACTGCACAAAAACTTCAAAAATTCATAACTTTTGAACGGATTGTCTGATTTTCCTCAAACTTTCAATGATGTGTTCTACTAATATTGCTACATTCTCTCAATCCTTATGTTTATGAAGGTGAACTTGTCCTTTAATGCTTGCTAGTCAGATCATTGATATGAACTTCATAGCCCAGCGATCTGCCATTACTAATCACAGTTGTTCATATGAAAAGACACTTTCAGTACCCGCCTTTAAAAAAAAAAAAAACATATTGGTGGCTTTTCAAAATCCCTTCAACCTCACAATGAACCCAGCTATAAAATTCCTGAGGCTTAGTGTTGGAATATTCCTGCTTCAACCGATGGAATTCACAGACACTCGCTCGTCCCAGGGGTGGAATTTCCACCAACACTCGTGGAAGGGAAGCCAGGCTGTACAAAAATTGGCTCAGTTCAGATTATTATTGTGTATGGCAAATTTCACCAGGCAGTTGTCGACAGTGTGATGTGACAAGCAGATGGGAATTTTAGCTTTTTTTTTCTCTCTTTTTCTTCTTTCTTTTAAATTTTGAAAAGGAGATTGGGCAGGAACTTTGTTGTGTTATGGTTTGGTATGGTAGGTACCTATATGTTGTTTGGGACAAATTTACTTTTTCCAAAAGTAGCTAGGGCATGAACTTTGTGGAGATGCTTCTTTCTAAGACGAGATTTCTGCCAGCTGTCATAGCACATACAATAATAGGTGCAATCATGTGAGAATTACTGTGATATTCAATACTGTAAAAGTGGATATTTTCGTGTGACTAATCTTTTGCGTTCGGCAGGGTGCATCTTGTAAGAAGTGTTTCGCATGTTTTTAATTCTGTGGAATCAAGACATCAAATACTGGAACATATTGCTAGCAAAAATATTTGTGTGCTTTTATTTTCGCGCTAGTTTCTGGTTGCGTAAAATGTGCAAAAATTCCAACACCGCAAAATTTACACTTTTACAATATCACAATAATTTGTCATTGTCAGTGTCATTGGCAAACTACTGCGCCATGTCTGTATAAAGCAAGGAGTGTTCTTGTTAGGTGATACGCTATCAGCGTATCACCTATTGTGATTGTCAAAATCTCTCTTTATTTCTTTTTATTCTTCTTTCTTTCTGGACAATTTTGTGTCATCAATATCTCAAGAATGACATTACGGAATAACATGACATTTTCAGGGAACATGTCTCATAACAATATCTAGCCACAATAAGGTTTTCATGACATTAACGTCTCTATGACGTCATCTAGGCGCCATTTTGTGATTTTCGGACCATGTTACATGATCGATCATAACTTCATAACTAAAGGTCATTTCTGTATCATTTTTTGTGGACATAAAGTTCAGGTCACGCTCTATCTTTCTTTCTCTGATGCTAATTACCTAGGACGTCATCTAGGACACGTAAGCGCGCGTCAAACTTTTAAAAGGCTCAAAACAACTTTCCAATGGGAAATCTCGAAGTTTCAGACAATTTTAAGCGTTTCAAACGATTTTGCGCGTGCGCGTCCGTCCGCGCGTTTTCGCGCGCACAGCGCGTCAGTAACATGAAAATGCACTTTTTTTGACTGATTTGGATTCCTGATACTTTGAGTAACAATATCCATTGATTTCTGATCGATTCTGACAAATAACAAAGGAATGCACTTGCGTCAAAGTTCAAATTTCGCCTGCGCGTCTATGTGCAAATATAGTGAAAAAACATGTCTTTGTTTATTTCGCCATAGCTCTTTAAAACGTCAGGTTACCCTATGTTTTTATTGCATATTACAAAAGCATATAAATTGGACATAACGTTTCAAGTATCATTATTTCCATAATTACATTATGACGTCATCATATCGTCATCTGAAATCAAAAAAGTGGAATTAATTTTGTTAAGGTACTGTTTCTGACATTCATTTGCTCGTATCTCTGTTGTTTAAGCTCAATATTATCCCAAATTCAGATATGTTGTACTTTGAACATTTGCCTTTTAAGTCCATGTCATGCTTTTGATATTTGATGACGTCATCATACCTTAAATTGTGATTAAAGGTAAAGACGCAAAATCGGACAAGTTTACGTGTATTGTCTATGGGAGGTGATTTTTTTTTAAACCATGCATTGACTTAACAACGTTTAAGCACCTTTATCTCAGCTGATTTTGCTTCATTTCCTCTGAAACTTTAGTATGTTGTAGCTGAGACAATAAGCTGCAGTAATCATGCATTTTATTCTTTGAAATCTCCTCATCTGATTGACAATTTTGCAGTTCAAAACTGAAAATGAAAATGGAATGTAGACAAAACGATTTCACATGTATCTTTCACATACATAAGTTTACGTTCCCCATATTTTCTCGTCGAGACGTATGGCCGAGTGGTTAAAGGCGCCGTCTCAGAGACGTGAGATTGCGGGTTCGAACCCCACAAGATCTCGAAACAATTTTTTTTATTTTACTTTTTTTTCTTCAATTTGTATTCTATATTCGTCCATGTAGAAATCACGTTCGTATATAAACGCACCTATACACACACACAGACACACACACACGCCATATCCCTCTTTTTGTGTGTTGGAGACCACATTGCTTCGACTGCAGCAACATTTTGCAGGTTGACTTTGTCAAACCGATCATAGTATGTAATGACGACGACTGAGGTGTTGTACTTTGAACAATTGTCTTTCAAGACGATGTCATCGTTTTGTAATTTGATGACGTCATTACACTGAAAATTGTGATTAAAGGCAAGGTATGAAAACCAGCCGATTATAGGTTTTATGTCTGCGGGACGTATTTTTTTCCCAAGTTGCCAGAAATGGCATAGCGACCTCAGTCGTTACAAGGCCGCTTTTCCGTCTAGCAATGCAATAGATGTTCACACGGCCACGTTAGTTGAGTGGGCATTGACTTTCCCCCTGTTATATCTATACATTATTTTTTTTTGTCTTACCATTTCCGTGGATGACCCGTGGCCGAGTGGTTACAGAAACGGTTTCGCATGCACGCTCAATATAACTTCAAGGTGCCTATATCACATTCTTTTCTTTGTCGATCACAGATGACTGTCATCTGATGACCACAAGCGTATCACCTAACTCGTCCTCAATGTGACGAGTTTTCATGTCTCGTACATTTTAATTTTGCAAATTTTGTGAGTACCAAGATTTGCAAAAATGAAATGCGTGCAAAAGTTCTTGTGTACACTACATGTTTTATGCTTTGGATGCTAGTGACAATTTGCGAAAATCTCATGTCACATAAAAGGCCATTGGCTCCAGTTCATGAAAATTTCATGCCGCAAAAAAGTCTTGCTTTACAGTAGATACTGTGGTATTTTAGTTGGAACCATTCTCTTCTACGAAATACTGTTGTATATGGCCAGAAAGTACTGCGTAATCCTCTATGAGTAAACACTGTGTATAATATGCATTATCTCCTACAGAAAGGAAACAGAAATTGTTACAGGTCATGTAATGCTGCGTGTACACCATGTTCCCAGCAACCACGGCTGCCATGTTTCAGGCCACCATGGACAAAACTGAATGGCTGTAAAACAACGCAATTAGACGGGATGGGCAAACGTGGCAGGCCGTGATTGCCATGGATGTCGTGTCAGATTTTTAAACTGTCAAAAAATCTGACACGGCAGTCCCGTCGCTAATGAGGAATCTTGTATGCCGTGATAAAACGAGGTGACAGGAACGAAACACAACGACACATAGTAGGCCGTAACAAAACTTCAAGGTGGTCCATAGCGGGACGTGGCGGAAAATATTGATAGTCTAGCCTGACCAGACGCCATGAGAACAGCGTCTGATAGTTCACCAGGGCGAGGACTGGAACAAACAAAACTGGAATGTGAAGGGAGGAAAACAGGAGAATGTCTCATCTACCCATGATGCACTAGGATCCCGTTTACAGTGAGCGAAAAGGCCGGCTCGGCCGCGGCCGAGCCCGGCCTTCATTTCAGTGTAAACACGCAAAAGGCCAAATGCGGGGCCAAAATTGGCCGCGCATTTGGCCACGCATTTGGCCACGCTCTGGAGGTGGTCTCGGGCCGTGGCTGAGCCCGGCCTTTTCTCAGTGTAAACGCAAACTGGGCCAATTGCGGTACCAAATTTATTCTGGCTTCCAGACCCTCTGCCCGTACTATTTCGCTATTCAGGATATTAACCCCCTCAACGTCGAAAGCTAGTAGAGTTTAAGGTGGTTTTGTCCTGCAAAGGATTTTTCCTTTGGCAAAGGCCTTGGCCGAATGGCGACTTTGTCGCCACGGAATCCAGCTGGCAAAGGGTCTGGAAACCAGACTATACCAAATTGCGTTTGTTTACAAGCAGAGCGCCGCTACGACAAAATATTGAAAGATTTGAATTAAAAGCCTGGGCCGAGCCCGGCACTGTAAATGGACTGTAAACAGGGTCTAACTTTAGGACAGATGAGGCAGACATTACCGCCAGGAACATGGTTTAAACGCAGATTAAAATACACCAAAGTGTGGTGGATGGTTTCTTCTTGGCACGATTCATACTCAAAGCTCACATGGGTATTCTGCTCAAAGTTTGATTTACCACCCTAAATACTACAAATGTACATAATTTGTGTTGCAATGTAGGCCTAGTTCATGGTGTATTTGAGTTCATGTTGAGACATTCCAAAAAAATAGCACATTATACCTTTTATTGCATTATTACACCTACACTTTTGAAAGTATGAATGGGCCAAGTATTTAAATAATGCTCCAAGTGATGCTCATGGGAGATTGGGGCTTATGACTCATGTGTCAGGTTTCTAAATGATCTCTTTCACCACGACACTGTGCACGCTCTTTTGCAGGTTGCAGAGTGAGGAAGGGAGAATTGTAAAAATAAAATAAATCACTCGCATACAGAACAGAGATATTCTTTGTCACCTTGAAAGCTCGCCCACCTAGCAATGTTTGAAAGCAAATTGGGTGAGGTGCATGTTTCCATCCAAGACACTGAATTGAAGACTGTGAAAAAAACAAAACAAGGTGAATTTCAAATGGTGCCGTCACCCACAGTAGGAAGCAGCCATACCTAGTAAATTTATGTAACTCCCTTATTAGATTTGACCCTCAAAACTATATCTGTTGGACACACATGTGCCATGATTAATCTCCTTTAATAATCTATAAAGACTTTAATTCATAAAGGTTTGCTGATATTTATCAAATTCATGATATATAAGGAAGCACTTCACCTACCTGGTCCCCTAGGCAGGAATCTTCCTAGTTGTTGCTAGGTAAGGCAAGCCCCCACCTCCCTTTGTGGTTGTTATAATTTCTTTAAACAAAGCACACATAAAATCAGAATATGTTACAGAACTAGTTTGTAAGGAGAATCAGCTTGCATGCACAAGTTATTGCTATGTCAGGCAATTCCTCAGGCCAGCTGTTTGTCTATACAGGTCTGTTAATATTTCTCCCTCATTATCAGAGCTACCAAGTCTCATGCATTCTGCATGAGACTCAAGCATTTAGGGGCCATCTCACGATCTCACGCACGACACCCATTTTTCTCACGCATCGGGTGAAGTCTGCGACTTTGGCCTATAGTAATGAGCATAGCTCAAAAGATTAAAGTGATAGTTGCAATTGAAGGTATATTTCCCTTTTGTTTTTCGAAATAAGTAAAAAATAGTCACTTACATTTGTAAGTATGCACCTGATCGCACCATTAAGCTAAAAATTGAAAAGGCTCCTTACCGTGGGAGGCCACAGGAGGGAAAAACCCCTCCTACACCCTCGCTCGCGCGCACATTCGCATGCCGAGATGCCGAGTCATGAAAATCTCACTCATAAAATTTTTGTGAACTTGGCATCCCTGCATTATCTGTCTATCTTTTCTGTCCTCTCCTTCTCTGTTTGATTTCTGTTTACCTTTCTCATTTTTTAGAATTTTTTTTTTCTCTCAGTCTGTTTCTGTATGTCTGTGTATCTCTCTTTCTGTCTTTCTTTTTTTTCTTTGTCGTTTCATTCAGAGGCGCCTTTTTTGCGCACTTTCCTCAGGTCCTGCTGCCGATAGTTGGCTATTTATCCCTAGTTGAGTGCAGATGGTATGGCACATTGTAGTCATGTAATATAAAGCTACCTTCCTTTTTCAAATCCTTTGCCAGAATTCTCTGTGTTTACTTTTCACTTGCCTGCAGTTTGCGCTTTGTGTGTAGCGCTGTAGAAAACTTGCCCCATTTTTTGCGGCAAACTATTGTCGCTGTGAGCGTAATCTTGTTATTGTTGAAAGCATTCTATTGGGAAGAGGAGGGGATGACCTGTGGTGTATCCAGTGGTTTTTTACACATTATTCAGTGTGATGTTCATCTTACCAGTCATTATTGGGTTACCTGATTGAGTATCCCAAGGGTTTAAAGGTACAGTGGCATACAGTTGTAGTAATGGGAGACAGTTCTCTGCCTTTTACATCATGATGTGATTTGATCTATTTCATTGTAATGTTAGCCCTATAGCATTGCTTTACAGTTATCATTAATTTCCAAAAATTTCATTTTTAAACATTTATATACCAATTATGTATTGTGGTGACACAATGCTTGAACACACATGAAAAAAACAAATCAATAAAAATTATTTCAAGAAAAACATGTTCAGCTTCCTGCATGGGGACAGCCCCTTTTTTCATTTTGTTTGGGTGATAGCTACCTGGAAGATATTTCACCCAAACTCATTTGCAAAGACATCCCTATACAGTCTCATGTCACATCAATAATTTGCCACTCAGTTTTGTACTCAAAATGCCAGTGTATGATTTCATACAATACAACATCACCCCAAATACAATACCAACTGAATACAACTCAGCTTTTTGTTGATCATATAATGGAGAGTCAAGGGAATATGGGAGAAGTGTTTCTTTTTTTGCTGTTTTTTCATAATCTTTAATTCAGGACAAAAATGCATTAACTTTGCACATTCACACAAAAGCACACAAGATGATGACTTTTGAGAGAAAGTCCTGGGGTTTAACATGATTTTTTGGTAGAATTCAAGTCCTGGGGTTTAACATGATTTTTTGGTAGAATTCAAGTCCTGGGGTTTAACATGATTTTTTGGTAGAATTCAAGTCCTGGGGTTTAACATGATTTTTTTGGTAGAATTCAAGTCCTGGGGTTTAACATGATTTTTTGGTAGAATTCAAGTCCTGGGGTTTTACATGATTTTTTGGTAGAATTCAAGTCCTGGGGTTTAACATGATTTTTTGGTAGAATTCAAGTCCTGGGGTTTAACATGATTTTTTGGTAGAATTCAAGTCTTGGGGTTTAACATGATTTTTTGGTAGAATTCAAGTCCTGGGGTTTAACATGATTTTTTGGTAGAATTCAAGTCCTGGGGTTTAACATGATTTTTTGGTAGAATTCAAGTCCTGGGGTTTAACATGATTTTTTGGTAGAATTCAAGTCCTGGGGTTTAACATGATTTTTTGGTAGAATTCAAGTCCTGGGGTTTAATGTGATTTTTTGGTAGAATTCAAGTCCTGGGGTTTAACATGATTTTTTGGTAGAATTCAAGTCCTGGGGTTTAACATGATTTTTTGGTAGAATTCAAGTCCTGGGGTTTAACATATTTTTTTGGTAGAATTCAAGTCCTGGGGTTTAACATGATTTTTTGGTAGAATTCAAGTCCTGGGGTTTAACATGATTTTTTGGTAGAATTCAAGTCCTGGGGTTTAACATGATTTTTTGGTAGAATTCAAGTCCTGGGGTTTAACATGATTTTTTGGTAGAATTCAAGTCCTGGGGTTTAACATGATTTTTTGGTAGAATTCAAGTCCTGGGGTTTAACATGATTTTTTGGTAGAATTCAAGTCCTGGGGTTTAACATGATTTTTTGGTAGAATTCAAGTCCTGGGGTTTAACATGATTTTTTGGTAGAATTCAAGTCCTGGGGTTTAATATGATTTTTTGGTAGAATTCAAGTCCTGGGGTTTAACATGATTTTTTGGTAGAATTCAAGTCCTGGGGTTTAACATGATTTTTTGGTAGAATTCAAGTCCTGGGGTTTAACATGATTTTTTGGTAGAATTCAAGTCCTGGGGTTTAACATGATTTTTTGGTAGAATTCAAGTCCTGGGGTTTAACATGATTTTTTGGTAGAATTCAAGTCCTGGGGTTTAACATGATTTTTTGGTAGAATTCAAGTCCTGGGGTTTAACATGATTTTTTGGTACAATTCATTTTTACTCATTTTTTATTCATTTCTTGGGGAGAGTTTTTCACCCATATCTATGCAAGCCTCACATTTTTTGTTGTTGAAATGGAGTCTATAGGCATACATGCATTACCAGATAAAGATTATGAAGTATGTGTAACTACTTCGTAAATTTAGCTACAATATGATATGAATCCTAAAAGGGGGATATTAAAGACCAATATACATGTAGTACAATAACCATGGTTTCCTAAAATCACCTGAAACCTAAAAGTTCCATGACTTCAATGTCTCTTATCAATGAGAAGTGTAATGCTCAGTTTGATTTTAATCACTTTTGTGAGATGATAGTATGAACTAAGAGAAACATTTCACAGAGTCATATACACCTCTTGTTTGTACAGAGGTGACCCTTTGTGTGGTATCACCCAGGGAGGTGGAAGACACCTCCCTGGTATCACCGGTGTTATCTTTGTTTGGGGTCACACAGGTGCAGTCATAACAAATCACAACCCACACAAATTTATTAAAACTGGACCCTTGATGACAGAATTATAATATCAATATTGCTCTAGGCTTGCATTTCTTATTACTTAATTAAAAATACTGTTTACCATTGGGAGCAGTGATACAGAAAATGTTAGAGTTATCACATTTTATACATAAAGTGTAGGTCAGTTGAAAATATCAAAAACCATCCTGCCATCTCAAAACTTCACATTAAACCTTGAATATAAGGAGAATATCACTATTTTTCTCAATAAACCAGAACTGTAGACAGTTTATCTGTTCACATTTTCTTATTCAGCAATACTTACAGTAACATCAATCATATTATTGATTAACATTTCTACATTGGTTGTTTCTATCCCTAACTCACATTTTAGAACTACTGTATTTTGAAGCACTAAAGCTGGGTTTTGTGTTTCATCTGCAAAATATGTTGAATACCTATTAAGGCAAATTGGAAAATGAGTTGGACAATTTTAGATAATGGGAATCAAGAAGTTAAGAGAACATTTTCATCTTGAAAAACAAGTGCAAGAGTGCAGATTGATATAATATTGAAATCAATAACTGCCAGTTTTCTGTCATTTTTCCTCTTCCACATGAGTTGCCATGGAAACAGTGTGAGCTCTAAAATGTAACAGTTTGTTTACTTTGTTCCAGCTGTCAGTCACAGGCTTTGTTTGCAAACACTACTCTTCCACACTCCTCCACTCTCCTCCCCCCTCCACAAAGATGAGGCTTGTCCCTAACCTCTGACCTTTCACCCCATTATTTCTGACACTGGACACTCTCCCTGTAGTTACTCAAGGCATGAGAAAATAAACTTAAGCTGTTCAGATCATTTCATGCCAGCCAGCATCCAATCTCTTCTGAAGGAACGTCAAGTCTGAAAGGACCTGTTTACCAGTAGAAGTGCACAGTGATTCAAAAAAATTTTCAAGTTATCACATTTGATGCATATATGCAGGGCTCGACACTAACGGTGGCCCAGTGGCCTGGGGCCACCAAAAATGCACGTCAGGCCACCAAAATTTCAGAAATGATGAATTTGGTGGCCTGATCGGGCCACCAAAAAAGGTCGGATGTTTGCCTTTGGGCCATCAAAAATAAAAGTTAGTGTGGAGTCCTGATATATGTGTTCGTCAGTTGTGTCACAAAACATTCTTCCTTATAAGAATTTGGCAAAAACCTAAAATATAAGGAGATATCACTATTTTTCTTAATAAAATGTAATTGTAGATGGTTCATTCTAGAAAAGTTTTTATTATAACTATTGTTCACAGTCATTTTGTATATATATTTAACAATACTTAATATTGATTTTACTAATTCAAATTTTTACATTGGTTGTTTCTCTCCCTAACTCACATTTAAAATGATTTTGAAGCATTAATGCTGTTTTTTTTTATTTTGTTTCATGTGCAAATGGTAAATTAGGCCTTTAAACTTGAATACCACAAACTTAGGGGCATATTGGAGAGATTATGGTACACTGAATGCATCTGGCAGAGGCAATGAAAAGGTACCGAGTAGTAGACAGTGCTTGGCGCTGTTTAATCTGTTGTCAAAAGCGAAATCTTGTGACCTTAAAGTTGTTAGAATGTCACAAGGATGATAATGCCTTTATTAAAGTACCCTTACTCATTACTAAATTTGGAGTAACATGTGCTTTATGTCGGGGCATTTGCCATCGTAAGGATTTTTTTTCCAAGATCCCATGATGTATATTCATAACCAAAATGTCAAAAAAGTTTGTCTTTTTTTTTCAAACTTTACTTTGAGTCAGTGACTGAAGACATTTCCTTTGCTGGGTACGCGAGAACGGGATAAAACCACATTACACAAAATCACAGTCCAGAATAGGCCTAATGCTTTCAATGTTCTCACTTTCCAGTTACTCACACATTAAAAAGAAAGAAAAAAATCTGTCTCGTTATGTAGGCAAATCTCTTGGTAGACCCATTTTTTAAACTCAAGCCTAGGGCACAGCAGGTGAGAGACTGTGGATTTCACCTGCAGTGAAAAGATGGCTCAGACCATCTTTGTCACAAACACAGCCACCCAGGTGCTTTGTATGAAAGGTCAAGGTTTTTTGAGAGAGTTGACTGGTACTGGCCTTATTCCAAGACACACTTTGTTTTCTTCAATGTACAAGTGCCACCAAACTGGAATTTATAAAGCAGAGTGCTCAGTGTGTGTTTGTGTAAATCTTACTTGTAAATAATAATGTATGAATGTGATCATGACTGCTCAGTTGCCATCAGATACTGTAAAACGAGGAATTTTCATGTGCATTTTAAGTTCGCGAATTTCGCGAGTGGCAAGATTCGTGAAATTAAAATGCACGCGAAAGTTCTTGTCTACACTATATGCATTAAATGCCAGTGGCAGTTCGCGAAAATTTCATGCCGCAAAAAAGGCCGTCGGCTCCAATTCGCGAAAAATTCATGCCGCGAATATATCATGTTTTACAGTATGCATGCTATACATGTCTGAAGATCTTCAGACTCAATTGATATTGTTCATGTACTTCAATGATTTGAGAGATGTTTGATTTCCATTCTCTCCCACCAGACTTTGCCATCGTCGTGGCCAGTGCTGCCTTCCTCTCCTTCCTGTGGCAGGGTCTGGGTCGGATGTCACGGATGCTGCAGCGTAAGCTGGACTACTACGCCCGACTGGAGCAGGAACTGGTGTCAAGGGACCGTCGCCACCGGTACCACTCGGGCCATCTTCACCACCGGGGAGGCATGGGCGGCGGTCCCGACAGCCCCTCCAAACGTCCGGCGTACCTCTACCACAACGGTCACGTCTTCCACCAGACCACGGACTACATGGAGCTACTGGATGCCCACCAAGAGCGGCAGATGACGTTGGACGGGAGCACCAGCGCCCAGCTGCAGCGGCAGCAGCAACGTAACGCCAGCCTGCTGGAGGGCGCCACCACCAGCAGCAGCCCCAGTCACCTCGCCTTGGACGAGGGAGAGGAAGACGTTTTCCTTGAACCAGACCCTGACCGCCAACACACCGACCCGCACAACGCCACGGTACTGACAGATCTGACAGAGCTAGGTGCCGATTCGACAGTTCGGTCATTATCATCCAGTTCTAGGCAGGAAAGAAGTCTGTCCATAGACCTGGGCCCAAATAGGTGGAACTCCCTGCATAAGTCCAAAAGGGGCTACATTGGGAACTACTCCAGAGTGGGACTGAAATGTTATAGGTAAATTGATTACATTGTAAATACAAAGTAGTTTATTTATGGTTCTTCTAGGTTTGCATATATGTCACTCTGCATCACAAAACCAACAAGAAGTCACCAGACATGGATTTTCATTTAAGGGCAGATTCTGAAAGAGCAGACTCTCGCTTCTCTCAGGTTGAAAATGATGTATTGCTCAACTGAAATGGACTCTCCAAACTATTTATATATTGGAAAGAAAGCACACACTCTGGAAAGTGTGAACCGAGAAATCTTCATAAACTAGTGTGCTAATTGTGCCATGAATGAGACAAAAAAATGGGATGTAAACCGCTGGAGCAACAACAATGAAGAGATTATCAGATTAGGCTGAAATTAAAGATACTGTATTATCACATTCTGTGCATGATTACCAACTTTCAAAGCAGTAGCATCATCCCTTCAAAAGTTTCTAGACTTGAAAGTGAAGAGTATGCAAAGGGTTATCATGAAATGAAAAGGGGTCTCAAAGACATACCTGATCTCACTACTCTACAAAAAAAAGTGTTGTAGAAAAAGTGCTGAAAATGCACTTTCCCATTCATTTTATGATCCCAAACTTAAGAATACTGAAGAAGAAGGGTAGCTCTTTCAGAAAATATGAAAAACCCAATTTTGACTTGGTTGACCCGTTTCAACTTTTTTTGAGTCTTCACGTAAAATCAAGAGGTGCAACTTTTTGTTCATTTTGTGATGCATGGTCACATATATCTATTCAATAACATTTTATTCTGACAGTTTTTGTTTCAAAGGAAATTTTCTCTCTATTTGATAGGTAAGCTATTTGTATTTCTGTCTGTATTTATCATTTTAATGGCATCAGTACAGTATGTGTCCCCTTTATACTTTGGGGTATTTCACACAATACTTCCATTGAATCATAATGCAATGATTGTAAAGCTAAATGATGCAGAATGCTCAAGATGCTCATTATTGGCTCCTCATATTAGGCCCGTTCACACACAAGGGAAAAAGTGTGATTTAAAAATCGATTTTCTTATCGCGATCAAAATTTCGAAATTTTTTCGTGTGTGGACAGAAAAATCTCACTAATTACCGCGATCCTTATCGCGATCCAAGTGATTTTCAGAATAATCGCGATTATTTTGCTTGTTTACAAAATTGAGTCTCTTTGAATCGCGCGCGCGCGAAACTCTATAGGGACTGCGGGGTCAGTCTTCGGTCATGTAAGTTTCGCGCATTCACAATTTGGCCACTGATCGTTCTTTCCTAGCTGCGAAGTGCGATTTTTCCCTGTGTATGAACGGTCGAAAAAAAAAAATCGAAATTTGGATCGCGATTGTAATTTTGATTTCCGTTGTGTGTGAACGGGCCTATTGTCACTTGAGAAAGAGTCATACGGATCACATGTGGGAGAGAACTGAAGACTTTGTGTTCTTCAGGATAAGGTGTACATTCTCCACCTGCAGTGTAAGTGTTACTCAAGCTGAACAAACATTGGAAGAAATACAAATATAGTTCCCTGGAGATATTACAGGCAAATGATACCACCATTCATGACCCAAGGTCACACACATTGTAGCATTCTGGTGAAATTCTATGAATCACTCCCTCAGTCATTCAATTATTTGCACTCTGTCAATCAAGAGCACTCAACCCGAAAGCAGAGAAGCGTTGCTACCCTTGAATGGTCCTGACTTTACCCTTTAGTATTGTCTTTAAATTGATTAATTTATCTACAGCATTAAAGGCATGTTTAACCATTTGCAGATTAAATGAAAAACCAGCAGTTTGCTTCAAAATAGTTCTAAAATGTGAGTTAGGGATAAACAACCAGTGTAAAAATTTTAACCAGTAAAAGTGATATTAAAGTATTGTTGAATATACAAAATGTGAACAATAGTTATAATAAAAATGTTTCAATACTAAACCATAAACAGTTATGGTTAAATGAGAAAAATAGTAACATCTCCTTATATTTCAGGCTTTATTGCAAAAATTATATGGTAGGATGTTTACTGATACAATTAACATACACATATGCATCAGATGTGATATCTTGAACATTTTTTAAATCACTGCTCCCAAAGGTAAACAGGACCTTTAATAAACAGCAGTAACTAGAAGAAAATATCTGCAGAGACTGGACAGTAAGAACATACACAGTGACTCCTTGAATGTAATGGCAAACTGTAGGACAATGTTGACTAAATTGTGGCAAGTCCTTTGAGATTTGAGCATTTGAAAATTCTGCCAAAATGAAAAGAGCTTGGTGGAGTGGTATTTAATCAGGGTGTATTGCATTTCCTTTCAAACAACTTTTTTAAGTTGTCCTCTTGTCCTTTTAGTGTCCTCTTGTAGTAGCATATCAAAATGATGTTTAAAGAGAGGCTTTTTTTTGGGGGGGGGGGGGTGGGATGCCACATTTGGATGATCAACAATAGCTAGAAAAGCAAGTATATCCTGGTCAGACCACAATGAGCTGTATTTAGTGAAATGGATCACTGCTTCCAAATTTCAAAGCAGTGCTGTACTGATCCTCTAACTTCCCTTCATGTTAACACTTGTGTCAGTACGGCTGTGATCTCACAAAACTATATGTATCTCGTGTGAAGTGATTTGGAGATATTTACGTTTAAAGTTTAAATGCCTACCGTTGTACACATAGAGTAATTTACGTAACTTAGAATTGTATTCTACAACAAAAAGGAACCTTTATGTTTTATCTAACTCAAAGTACATGCTCATTGCCACATATTTAGAGAAATTTTTGAGTTTTTTTAAAAGATACGTGGTTCTGCCTGATCTTGAGAATCCCATAGATTGTGTACAAATATCACATGCGCGTATGGATTGGAACTTGAGATACGTAGTTCTGCCAGCCGCTCAAGCTGCCTCCAGAGGAAGGAGTGCGATCAGCTAAAACTACGTAACTATAGCAGTTATGTAGTTTTGCCTGACCAGTAGACACCGCTAGTTACTTTCCGAGCTACATGCATGTATCTCATGTTAATACGTAGTTCTGCCAGCTCAATGATGTCATTTTTACCCCAAAACCTTGATATTTGAGAATTTTATTTCAAACATTACGAAGAGTTATACAATCAGATTTTAACATATTAAGTATGATGTTATGAAAAACTCAATAAGCCAAAAAACAAACAAAAAAAAAATGTCAAAAAATGAGATACGTACAATTTTGTAGTTCTGCCAAATCATGGCCGCGTACGAGAGAATATGTGAATATTTATCTGCTTGCTGATGGTTCTCTTATATTCTTATGAGACCAGAAGTTTGAACATTGTGTTTTCTTTTATGGCTATCTTCTGTATGATGGTCACCCTATTATTCATAAAGACTGAATTAGAATCATACACTCTGCACCACACACACAAATTAATGTTTTATCAAAATAGAGACGTGTATTAAAAATAATAGATATATTTGATATTAAAAAAGTAAGGCATTTTTTACTGGATGAGTAGTGAAGTATTAATGTTGAGTGATATGCCTAGTGGACAAAGGGACATAATGTTATGATCTTACGTACATTTACAGTAGAATGCTATATTTAAATCTCCTTATCTGTTTCTGTGCATCACCCCCCCCCCTTCTTTCCATTTCCTGCTGTAGGTTTTTATACCACTGTATATTAGCAGTGAACCACACCCTGAAGCTCGCTATTGGCTACGTGCTGATGCTGGTCGTCATGACGTACAACGCCTGGTTTCTGGTGGCAGTGCTGGGCGGGGCAGCGTTAGGGTACTTCCTCTTTGCCGCCGACCTTCAGACAGCGGCGATGCGGACAGAGAGTGCGATAGTGAGCCGGAGGATGAGGAGGCGTCGTCTGGAGAACATCCGGCCGCAAACTTTCCAGCCGATCCACTAGCACATGATGTTCACAGACTTTATCTGACTCTTTTTTTTTTTTACAATCCACTCTCCATGCCAAATAAAGAAACTGCATTCAATATGTGTTATTATGAAGACGTATACTATATCTAGCCTATCCCCTACCCCTATGAAAGAGACATTTTGTATGAAAAGCCATCTTGTAGGATATAGTATAGCCATCAGCAGATTTGTTCGATTGTCTCGCTAGTTATAGCTAAGATGGCCATTCTTGCCAACTTGTTTGATGTGACTTTCCTCAAAGCATGAAAGTTTGAGCATCAGCTGGCGAAATTTTAGATCATATTGTCATATGTGAGCATGTTATTAAAGGCGCATAGACCTGGTAATTGCGGGGGCGCTGTTGCATGATAGTGCCGATTGCCGTTAGCATTGATATGAAGATTGCCGAAGTTGAGTTGTCATCAAGAGTAATGGGTGTAGGTGTTGCTAGGTACCGTTGCCTTTGTTGTCTTCTCTGCGCATTGCGCAGTCTGTAGTAATGCCAGCGTGCATATGTGCTTCTCAGTATGACATCACAAAAGAAGTTTGCTGAAGCTGTCATCCCCCCTCTGCCGAATCATGAGCCGAACTGTGATTGGACCACTGACTACAGTGGATTGGACTTTTCGGACTCTTGGAAATGGGTCATAGATGTAAGCGCTAAAGAAGAGTCGATAGCATAAATCTCTGTAGGAAACTTGCGCCATGCGTCTACATACGCATTTGACTAACCCACCGGGTCCATGTGCCTTTAAAAGATGAGATAGTGGATAATAAAGTCCTTACATTGCTGATTTACAACTCTTGATTGATGCTTGGTAAAGCAGATTAGGATAGGATGAGTGCAGGAATACTGCACAATTGTGGTTTGTCTGGGCTGATGGACTCCAAAGGCCGTACCAAATTTTTTTTTTTTTTTTCAGTTTGTTGCCCTTCAGGGAGATACCACTCTAGTTAGGTTCACACGCTGTTCCTTAACTTTAAGTTTAGGTCTAAAGCTTAATTCTCGATGATTAGCTTGTAGTGTAGCACCTTGTGGACGCACTCGAAAGTTAGCAATCTTAAAGTTTAGTCGGTGATTAGAATCATGAGACATCTTAGGGTTTACTCTCTCTTCACGAGCCACGGGGGTCCCCACTCATGGTTTCGCTCCTTGTGGACAAAATAATCAACGAGCTTGTGAGTTAGCATGAACATCGCGTCTCGTTCACTTCGCTATTTTGTATGGGTGAAAGGTCATCTAGCAAAGACTCTGCACTTCCGTTATAATCGAGTGGGGCTTGCTCATAAGTTTTAATTTAAAGTTTACACATATAGGTGCGCATGTGAACCCACGTCGTGAATTCACGAGTGGAGCTAATCATCGACAGTTAAGTTTGCGACCTAAACTTCAAGTTTGGCAACTGTGTGTGAACGTAATAAATACATCCTGCAACTGGGCGGGGGACCACCAACTTGGTTACTACACAAACCCTGCCTCCAAGGAGACTTCTCGTTGTACAACTGTTTGACTCCTAGCATAAAAGTGGATATTTTCTTGCGCCTAATTTTTAGCACATGGCGTGGCTAAAGGAGTTTTTGAATTTAAGTTTTTAATTCTTCAGAATTAAAACATCAACTACTGGAACATACAGCAAGCAAAAATGCTTTTATTTTTGCTCGAGTTTCTGTTTGCGCGAAATGTGTGGAAATTTCAACACCGAGAAAATGTCTACTTTTTTAGTACTAGCATGTAAAAGGACCTCTCCAGTGTATAACCCCCTCTAATACATACTGAAGTGCATCTGAGAGGAGATTATTCAGAAGTCTGCGACAGGGAAGAGATATTTGATTGTCAGGCAGTGGGTAGGTGGGCTAATCACGAAGTGATGGGTTAATTGGTCCTTCAACCCAGCAGCAAATTAAAGGATCAGAAGCATCTTAACAACTTGCGAATCTCCATGGTGACGTGAGAAAGACCACACTGCCGATTTGGATTCAAATCCTTCACTGCCAAACAAAGTACTTCTATCTGAAGTGTAAGAAGTGCTGCATGCACAAACAGGGAGCTATAATAATAATGCTTGACAGGTACTTGGCATGTTAGGCAGATTGTATGTACATTGTATATTGGAGTGACAATTTAGTCAACAGTGCTAGCACAGGACAAGGCTGCCAATGATTTCTTTTATCATACATTTGAATGAGCTTGATATACTGCGAGAGATAAGTATTGTTATTTATTTTCTTTTTAAAGGGGAAGGCTAGTAACTGATCAGTGGGAATCAGTGGAAATGCTGGGAGATGATTGTTCCAATCCTTATGGGATTCATTCAAGAGTTCATTGTATATCTATTGTTGTGTGAAAATGATTTGCTTCAGAATGGTCTCATATTCAAGTAATGTGAAGTTTAATGCTTCCAGGTTAGCGTCCCTGGTCAGTGACGGAGCATTAATCTGCACATTACTTGAATATGAGACCGTTCTGAAGCAAATCATTTTCACACAACAATAGATATACAATGAACTCTTGAATGAATCCCATAAGGATTGAAACAATCATCTCCCAGCATTTCCACTGATTCCCACTGATCAGTTACTAGCCTTCCCCTTTAAAGTACAGTGAGAGAGAGAAAGTAAATGTGTGACAAGAGGTTACAAAGGTTTGTCAAGAATGAGACACAGAGAGTGAGGGAGAGATAATGAATGATTATTAACATTCCATGTTTATTGGGCAGCACAATGACTGAAACATCATTTCAGACAGATTTGTCAAAGTTAGCGACCAAAATAGTATTGTAATGACATCTATCTGTCTTTGGTAACAATTATCAAATACCTTGGGAAATGCAACCAAAGAATAATTAAGTTGTACTTGCACAGGGAAAGTTTTATTGTATTGGTCAGTAGTGACCAACACTAGTCACTGCTTGAATTTTTTCTTCTTTTTTTTTAATCACTATTATTGGAAGACGACTGAGCTGTCTTCACAATTATGGGTGGAGTAAGAGAAGGAATTTTGTGATGAGCCATAGAGGTTTTATGGCATGGTTCTTTCAGTGCTATTAGTACATTGTAGTCTCCTCTAAAAATAGAAACTGTATAAGCTGTTATTTTTTGCGAGGGTTTAATTTTCACGAATTTCATGAGTTACCGGTGGATCGCAAATTTAACTGCACGCAAAAATGTCTCAATGCACTTAGCTGAAAGTGCATTAATGTTAGCGTCGGTGTCAATTGGTGTTGGCGTCAATGTCTCCTTGTTTGCGAAAACATCTGAACGCGAATAACAGCATGTACAGTACTCGATGCCAAGCACATGTATCATAGGCATTGATATTTAAATTGTTGTGTGTGTGTGTGTGTGAGTGAGTTGTTTTTTTTTGGGGGGGGAGGGGAGGGGGGGGGGGGTGAACTACACAATGTATGCAAATTGATTGATTCCTCACTTTGAAGAGGAACAAGCTATTTAATTCACTTGTTTCTACAGTTGTAGTAACCCGCTGAGGACGATTTGATCGTGCTACAACGTGCATTTCCCATAGACGCTTGCCCAAGTTTTCTTGTGACTCGTCCTTCAACAGTTTGTGTCTACAGTCATTGTATTAGTCTGTTCTAAGAGATCATTTCTGTAATGTGTACAATTTCTATGCATGCTTTGTTCACAAAAGATTGCCTTAGCAACCACAAGGCTTGCCCTACATAGCAACAAACAATGAAAACTAAGTGAATCACACCCAGGAAACTGAATTTCGAGGGAGGAGGTGAATAAAAAATGCTGGAGAAAGAGAAACATCCACAAGTTATGATCCATTAACATAACAGTCTTTTGTGGTTTTTCCTCTGAGGATCTTGTCACAAGCTACAAGCGACTTTCATTATTATAAAGTCGTTGGGACATGCAGTTGTCCTTCATTATAACGAAATTTCATTATAACCAAACTGTAAAGTATATAAAGATATATAGATAATAATTTAGGGACCTGAAGTTTCACTTTGTTGTAATGAGAATTTTGTTATAATCGTGTTTGTTATAATGGGAGTGAACTGTATTTCGTATACCTTTACAAATACATAAGACTCAACTCTTGGAATCCAGTTTAAATCAAACTAATAGCGTGTGTAAGTTGTTGCTATGTCGGGGCAATCTTCAGTCAAACCTTCTGGTTGTCAGTAGCAACCTTTTTAAAGATATTATGTGCATGAAATCCAAGTGTGATAGTAAAGCTGTACTATTGCTAGACACTCCATGTGTATCTTTGTAAATGACCGGGGTTCACCTGTATATTCAATGTGTTACTGAATGTACAGCTCTATATTCAATGTGTTACTGAATGTACAGCTCTATATTCAATGTGTATTGAAGCCAGACTACAGTAGGCCTATATATATGCCAAACATTGTCACTGTTCAGCTCATATCTGTACTGGAACTCAAGACTGTTGAAGTTGCCAACTAGTTTATGCACTAGATATCTGAATACCATGATGTACAATGTAGTAGTAATAAGTGTGTGATTTGCTATAGGCTTTGTCAGAGAGAATTGTGGTATGTGTATTTATTTCTATGAATACTACTTGTATATTTTCTCACAGTGCGCTGAGGTCAAATTTTCAATAGGAAAATGCCTATCATATAGGTTTAATCTAACTCTGGCTCATATATCTGGGAGAAGCATTGTACTCCTAGGAGAAATGTGCATTCCTTGAAATTCTCCCGTGATCATTGCCATCGCACAACAATTCTACACAAGACCATACACAAGATGTATTTTGATATGTGACAAAATATCACAGATTATTTTCAGTGTGCAAATATATAAGCGTGAGAGAAACAGATTTTATATTCATGTGAATATTCTCAAACTTATATGGGGGTCTATGGTCACATGTTCTATCAGTTTTTTTGTTGTTGAAAAGACTGTTTTACTTTGCCACATTATTTCAATGATAGCTAATTTTTTTTTTTATCAAAGTGATTATTAAACCCTTCAAATATTTTTATAAACACTTTTTTTTTCTCTCCCTCTTTTGCACCACTTGCAGTCAGGGTATGTTTGCAATTGTGTTCATCAGTGTCACCATAACTCACTTACCTACTTGTGTAAATTTCGCTAATGTGTGGAGGTTCATATTCATGTTTGGACAGTCAGCATTTGGCATTCATACTGCCTGTAACCTGCATCTCTCTAGCAATCTGTCTACAAAATATGTGGCCTTATATAAGCAAATGAGTACCGTTCACGCATATCATTGTTCAAGCTCCCGCTTTTTAGTTGTATACCAGGTTCTATTCCAGAACAATTTATGCAAGTGTCCAATCATGATAGAAAATGTCAACAGCAATTTCCTTTCAAATTTGTACCACTCTGAGTGAGTGATAATCTCAAATCGGTCAACCAGCAGTTGTACGAATTCTATTGTTACTGGAATTGCAAGTCAGCAAGAGAACAATCTATTTTCTTTGAGTTTATAGTTTGATGCATTTTTTTTTTTTGGGGGGGGGGGGGTTGGGGTAGGGGGAATGTGCCATGTTAGCTTTGTATCATGTATTAAATTCAAGCAGAAACCCAATGAAGATGCTACTGGGCAATTCCGCAGTTAGGTGGACATGACATGGATAAAAGAAATGTGCCTCTTTACCTTACTCTTTAATCTAGGTATCAACTAATGGCATGGATGTTCACCAATCATTAAGGTCTTTCAAATTCAGTAGATTTTATTTTTCGTATTTATTGATTTCGCGAGATCTAAAACCATCATTTAAAATGTACATGTGGGACTGGGGATGCTAAAATTCACTTAAATGCAAATTACAGTGGGTTCCTTTGAAATATTTTCCTCAAAGTTTTGCTAAAGGGTAAAAGATGAATACATTTAAATACTCCAGAAGTCATGTGACATTTTGTCAATTACAAAAGGGTGAAATGACCTGCGGAATTACTCCGGACAAATGTAACGTTACTAACCGTAACGTTGCTAACCATGCTTTTGGGGGTCTAGCTAAGAAATTATTGGTCGAACTGCTAAAAAACATTGTGTAAACATTTGTCATGATGCAATAATTGAAATTTATGCAACACTTTGTTTGAAGTAACTTGAATTTTTGCACACTTTTTGTTACAAGACATTGATTTTTTTGTCATGTCCTTTTTTCGTAACGTTACTAACCAGCCCTTTTAGTTGCCATAGCAATTCTAATATTTCTTGGATTGCATTCATTCTTTTCTGTATCATAAACCTGGGAGGGATGAACATGTTTTTGACATAATTTTGACTTAAAATGAATAAATTGTAATTTAGTAGTAAAAACAAATATCTAAATTTGTTCAAATGTAACGTTACTAACCGCGGAATTGCCCTACTGGACATGGGACTTATTATAATGCAGTCCTGCCAATATTTTTTTAGGATAGACTAGTTCTTGCAGAGAAATGTGGGGCACCAGTTGGTGTCAGATAGCATCTGACTGTCTTGTAGGGAAGCTCAGACTACACTGGAAAAGTTGTAAATTGGATGAGAGAGAATCATTTTATTTGTTTTATGAGGTGCTCCTCCCTTAGCATTGAAGGTGGAAATGATATCTTGTACGCCAGCTTCAAGAGTAAAATCTGCCTCAGCTGATGAGGTTATACCTTCCAGTCGTGGATCATCAAAAACACTTCTTGTGAGTTTACGATGAATGATAATACTTGATATAGCTGTAGTACTGCCACACCTTTGTAACTGTGTCCTTGAACGATATACATTATAGTACTGTACAATGTATTTATTGTGTTTGGTCATCTGGGGCCCTTGGCTCTCACGCACATAACAGCAAATCTCAATAAAGGGAGACATATTTTAGATTTTCACTTGTTCCATAGAGTTTGTTGTAGTGTTTTGCATGGAGTGTAGATGGTAGTGAGAGGAAAAACCCTGGGCCCGAATTCACGAAGGTAGTACAAATGAAGCCATGGTTTAAACCATGGACAAAAACCATGGAGCGCCAAGTGTCGCATGGAATATTTCGTTACGAAATCAGTCATTTTGTTGATGAAATGATTATTTTGTAACGAAATGACTTTTTGTAATTAAATGAATATTTCGTCCACGAAATGATAATTTTGTTAACAAAACAGTCATTTTGTCGACGAAATGACCAATCTCGTAACAAAATATTCCGTGCTACACTTGGCGCTCCATGGTTTTTGTCCATGGTTTAAACCATGGTTTCATTTGTACCACTTTCGTGAATTCGGGCCAAGGGCCTGAATTAAATGGTAAACAAAGTTTATTGACTGCAGACTGCAGGGCTGCCAACTCTCACTCATTGAGAGTGAGAGTCACTTATTTTGGTCCTTTGTCACTCTAAAACTTTATTTCATTCACGGTTGCATGCATTTCTATTGATCTCACTCATTTTGACTCCTAAATTATAGCATTGGCCTGAAGTCTCACTCTCAACTAGTTTCCAGTGTTGGCAGCCCTGAGACTTGGTGCAAGTTACGGGTCTTCTTCCCATTGATCCTATGTTCGATGCTACCACTTAAAAATATTGGAAGTTCGTGTCAAAATGGATCTGCCTCAAAGATAGGAAGAGAATAGATACATATCTCATTGCTAACAATCAACCACTTTTTAAAGGAAGATGTGGTTTTTATGTTGGTACAGTTTGCCAATCCATACTCGTGAAGATGAGCAATACACTGCTGTTGAAGGGGAAATCCAGTCCAAATACAAGTTAGTCTGATAAGAAAGAGTAAAATATTAAGAGTTTAGCGGCATAAATTTGATTGAAATCAGATGAAAAATAAGGAATTTAGTCATGGCATTTTGAAGTTTTGCTATGTTTGGGGGGAAACAGTTCTTGAACAGTCAGTATGAATATGCGAATGGCAAAGTGAGCATGTCATTCCCTCACAACTTGCCATATAGAACGAGTTTGTACAGAAAATTTTGAAATTTTTTTTTAAAATTCAAACACAATTATGCCGAGGCTCAAATCCTCGTACGTATATCTAACTGATCAATGTTCTGAAGTTATACAACCAAGGATAACATCCCATTTCAGACTTCCAATGACAGAAACATTAAATTTTCGTCTTTTTTTGTACATGATCAATGGAAAATTGTGAGCTTCAGGGCATGACACGGTTAGCTCACTCATTTGCACATTCATATCCACTGTACAAGTGGATATGAAGAGTTTGTTTGCAAAAACCAATAAGTCCATTTTTGAAGATTTTGAAGTACGGTTCCTGTCATAAAGTACAGAATAAGACCTTTAAAATGATATATTGGTCACTACATATAGAGTTATGGTCAAAAGAAGCAAATACTTTCTTATCATTCTCTTTATTTTTCTTGACCTTTAATCGCAAATATCTCCATTTGGCAAATATGGACTTATCGGTTTTTGCAAACAAACTCTTGATATACAACTGTTTTGCAGAAATTAGCAAAACATCAAAATGTCATAACTTCCTTATTCTTCCTCCGATTTTAGTCATTTTTTTTTTACCGTTGAACTCGTAAGATTTTATTCTTTTTTTATCAGACTAACTTATATTTGTATTGGATTTCCTCTCTAAAGATATGGGGATGTGCGACTATGAATTGCACAAAGAACACATTGTATCATTTTTACCATCAAATTCACCGGTACTTGATTTGACAAGAACTAACCTGACTTGTTGTGTTGAACTATACTTAAAAGAATATACCATTTCGATTTTGTTTAATGTTTCGATAATGTTTCAAACGCTCTAACGTAATACAACTGTGATATAAAATCTCTTTGCAGTTACCCTCATCCAGTTGCTGAACAGGTTTTGATGAGAAGCACCGTATATGTGCAGACTCGAGACCCACAAGCCATTCCAAGTCCAGTCCAAACGTAAACGTATCGACCACGCGCTGCCTTGGTGAGCGCGACAAACACCAGGTGGCGCTCTTGATATTGCCATGACTTGCCCGTACCGTACGCGTTTTTTTAAGACGGCACAGATTGGGGCATGGCGCGTGTTAAACCTATGGGAAAAACGTTGGGTTAGGGTTTTTGGTTATGGTTAGGGTTAGGGTTAGGGTTAGGGTTGGGGTTAGGGTTAGGGTTAGGGGTAGGGTTAGGGTTAGGGTTAGGGTTAGGGTTTGATGGTTAGGGTTAGGATTAGGATTAGGGTTAGGTTTAGGGATAGGGTCCCCGATAGATTTTTAGTTTCCCCAATCTGTGCCGTCTAAAGAAAACACGCTGCCCGTACATAGACCTGCAGCAGCATACTAGCACCAAATTCACGCGCTGATGAGGAACCTTTTTGCCCTGCACTATCTCCGCTGTGCCTCCGCAGGATTCAGGAGCACTTTTTTTTTTTGCACCATATAAAGGGATACATAAGGTATCACCACTTTGAGCCCCCCCCCCCCCTTCAATGTTTCTTCCCCCCGGAATTGCGTAACTGGCACTAGAAAAAAAAATAGAAACCCGGAAGTGCCCCCACACTTTTGAAAACGTTCCGCCGGCGGTGCAAATAACCCTAGATCTGTACGTAGACGGATGGGGTGTTTGAACGAACCCCTCATACAAAACGGTTCACCATTCCACATTTTGAATCCCCCTATAGCCCCACAAATAGCCCACAATAGTAAGTTTCAGGCGCGACTCCATATTACATTTTCACGTTTGCTCCAACAAAAACCTCCGATTTTTACCTTACTGTTAAAAACGAAGTTTAATATTACAATGACACGCCTTTATCTTGGGCAACGCTTACAGTCAGGCAGCTGCAGCAAACAAAAATCAATTCCATTTGCAGTACATGTGTGCATAATTTCATCTGTAATGAGCCTGAGCAGATTAGTCTCACGCCTCAAATAAATTTTGAAAATCAGTTTCATGAGCTTAACGTGATATAGAGAACAAACTTAGCTATTATCGTTTACTACCAGCGGCGCTCATGGAAGACTAACATGAAACCATAAAGATTAAAGGTGCATGGTCCCGGTGTTTTAGTCAAATGCGTACGCGGGCGCACGGCGCAAGTTTCCTATAGAGACCTATGCTATCGACTTCTCTTGGGCGCTTACGCTTTGGCCCACTTTCCCGAGTCCGAAGAAGTCCGATCTACTCAGTGGTCCGATCACAGTTCGGCTCATGATTCGGCTCAGGGGGATGACAGCTTTAGCAAATTTCTTTTGTGATGTCATAATAAGAAGCACATATGCACGCACCCTGGCATTACTACAGACTGCGTGATGCGCAGAGAAGACAACGAAGGCAACGTTACTTAGCAACACCTACGCGCTTTACTCTTGATGACAGCTCAATTTCGGCAATCTTCGTATCAATGCTAACGGTGATCGGCAGTAGCATCAACAGCGCCATCTACACTACCGGGACTATGCCCCTTTAAGCTTTCATTTTCTTTGCAGAATACAAATAATAGCAACGAAAATAGGAAATAATGTCATTGCATACTATAGTAGACCAGCCAAACCTCAAAAAAGGCTCTAGATAAGGATTCGACGGCATTTTTTGTTAATGCTCCGTTCTCATACTGCAAGTCTTGCAAAAATACTAAGGAATAGCGTACGGCCGGATGTCACGCGCGTTTTTGCCGAAAAATGTCATTTTTAGCACAAAATTCAGAAGCATGTAAAAAATCACGATTTTTATTTTTTGCTTGCATTCAATTGATATTTGAAAGATCATGAGTTTCAATTGTCCCTTTTAATGAAATTGCAATTTAAATGTGTTTCCTTAGCAATTTAAAAAGTCATTTTGTACAGCCTTATATGGGGCTCTCAAATGTTTGGGTGTTGTTTTCTCGAAATAATATTCACAGATTAATTAACGTTCTGCAAAGTTTGCTTTTCCAAGCTAATTAGATGATCTTCCAAAATTAAATTAATATTTTATAAAACTACAAGTGCTTCTTTAATTGAATGTGTCAATATTATTTCTACTTTTCTTGAAGAAATCTTTACTTTTAATCAAAACTCTGAACTAGCAGGAACTCAGAAAATGCATTTTCCGAGCATTTTCCAGTAGCCCCGCGCAGCTTGTGTGCGCGCGAATACTTAATACGTGTGCGTACGTCTACCCCTACGATGTAGCTACATATACAGGTAAAATCTCTCGCGCGAGAGCTGCATGTTTCGGTCGTTGAGTTGGAAACGTGGTGACTGGAAAAGGGACTATTTCCTTCGAATGTAAGTAACTTAGTAAATAAATACATAGTTCCTTATTGCACTGCATAACGGAACTTAAAAATCTGTTTTGATCTATTAGTTAGATATACAACTTTGATCTGAGACTTGGTTAATATCAAGGTTCAAGCGCTAGTACTACGTTAGGCCGATTAGTCCAGCGGATATAGAAAAAATCATGCACTTAATGGTAAAAGCACCATATTTGGTACACATGTACATGATGCCAATACAAGTCATTTCTGATATGGAAGCCACTCTGATTCTCCCTTTGGCGGCCGTGGCGGCCATTTTTCAAAATGGCCGCCATGTGATATAGCAATGCTGTGTATTTTGGAAACTATAAGTCCGATTGTCGTAATTCTTTTACCAAAGTATAGGTTTTGAGGGTCAAGGATTCCAATAAAATAATTTTTGAGAGGATAAAACCACGGCAACCTACTTATTGGCGGCCATTTTGAAAAAAATATGGCACCCATGCTAGATATAACATATCCTTAAAACGTATGGACAAAGGGTCATGACTCTGGTACCAACTTATATGTTTTTGGGTCAAGGATTCTGATAAATTCAAGTGTAAGTGAATATGAATCGTTTCATCCTACGTTTTGGCGGCCATTTTAATAAATATGGCTGCCATACAACAGATGATGAATATTTTATATCATCGAACTCAAAAGATATATAATCACGATTCAAGTGTAAAAGTATAGTTTTTGGGTGAAGGTTTTCAATATAATGATGTTTTAGCAAAGTGAATAGGTTCATCACATCCTTTGTTTTGGCGGCCATTTAATAAATAGCGTACGAGTGTTATGAAAGCGGGATGCCCATTGTGGATTGATTCTGGTGTAAACGTTTGTTTTAGGGGTCAACAATTACTTGTTCACTCATTTTTAGTATTCTAATGTGGGACATCTGGGCATAGTTAACTTTGTAATCATTTTGGAAAATATGCCCAACTTCCTTTCTGTGTGTACAGTGTATGTGAAAAACATGATCTTCACAATTTCTTGTCTGAAATATTAATCAAGATTATAATATTTTCTAGAAATATCGACTCTCGCTTTCTCTGGTCCCTGGACTATGGAATGAAAATCATAGTTTCCAACCAATTATTTAGTACATCTGTTTTCTTTGGAAAAATGACACAAAGAGTGAGAAAACTTCTCAATCTTCTTGGGTCACTTACATCAAATGTAAACACACTATATGTATGTCTATAAAATCCATGATTGACCAGGCTGTTCTGATACTTATAACTACACTGAATCTTGTACATCAAACCATAAAGTAAATAGTGGCAGTGGGCAGGTCCTTCTGGTCCTGTACGGGTAGAAAGACGTCCCCGCCCTCCACGAGTCTCCTGCTTCCTTGCGGGCAGTTTTTTGGTTGATCAAAGGCTAGGGAGTAAACCTTATGCAAATCCGGAGCGTAACCCCGAAGGCGGTTAAGTGTTGGTTCATCATCCTCTCCGGCAAATATAATTAGGTGATACATCTTTATAGGTTTACATCTAATTGTCATTTTCAGCTCCACATGAGTCTACTAGCAAAATATGAACTACAAGAAAAATTATGCTAATTTATGAATTTAAGGAAAACCTCAAAGAAATACAAATTTTTAGGTTCATAATTATTGGAAGGCAAAACTGCAGAGTAAAATATTCAGTAAATCGATCTTACTTACCGGCACCAGTAGAAATACTGAAGACGTTCTCTAAAGCGCACCTACATCTATATATGCATTCACGTTCATCACCGCTCAGCAATGGATGATCAGGAACAATAATTGTTTTGGATTGTCAGAGCTAATTCGATTCCTTCATATGATTCCTTATAATATTGTGTAACAGTTTTGACAAGGTCATACTATGAAATAATGAACAAGAACTGAAAACAAACTTTATAAATCAGTAGGTCTTATAAGACTGCAATAATCATATCTTTGTGGCTGGAAACTA
This sequence comes from Diadema antillarum, assembly GCF_040938485.1. NCBI lineage: Eukaryota > Metazoa > Echinodermata > Echinoidea > Diadematoida > Diadematidae > Diadema > Diadema antillarum. Next base: position 55,686 of record NW_027271626.1, read on the forward strand.
TGACAGTACACTAATTGTACTCTCCTGTCTATGCATCCAAAATTGGGGGGGGGGGAAGTCTTCTATTAAATTCTCACCATTTTATTCTACCTTTGATATTCAACATAATTATCTTTAGTATTCCAGGTATGCAACAATACTTATGTGACGTTCAATACCTACTTGAATAGTGAATGTGATAGAGGTATGGTCAATCAACAACAATCAATGAACAATAAAGATCTAAACGCCGCAACGACATAGGAGGTTCATTTACCAATAATAGGTGAATGATTCTTGTCAATGGGACAAGACATATGGCAAGTGAGGTTATAATACATACAGGGTGGCCCCTCAGAAAATGGAAACGGATATTTTTCCAAAGCCAAAACGAAATTGTCCAATTTGGTTGAGTATTTTTCTTTCTAGACATGTTTTTGTTAATCATTAATTTCTTACTTTATTTTATCAAAGCTCAGCAACGGAGACTACCCAACAATTGAAGGTCAATTTTCGACAATAATCCTATTCAAGCATTCCACATTGTGATGTGCGGCCTCAATTCTTTGTTAGTCTCCCAAGTGGCTTTTGTTCGATGCTGAAATTTGTTGAATTGAGCTGAGAAATTTACGCTCGACCCGTCTTTACAAAAACATCTGTAGAATGAAAACTACTCAACCAAATCGGATGATTTTGGTGTCATTCTTCTTCTAGATAAATTCTCTACAACTCTATGTCATTCATTTTGGCATCAAAGTAATGCAAATGTGCAGATATTTGTGAAAACTCGCGTTTCCGTTAATTCTAGGCCACACTGTATATAATGTGTGTGTGTGTGTGTGTATGTGTGTGCATACTCTATGTAGTGCGGCAGTCATACTTATCAAAATGGACATGAAAACGAAATGTGTAAGTTCTATTCATCAACAAATGCTTGTTTAAAATCATTGACTGATAAGCCCAATTAGTTTAAAAGACGTACAGTATAGTATATATTGCGGTGGCCATATTTTAAAATGGCAGCCAAAACATAGGATGTGATGGTTGTATACACGAAAATATGTATCCATTTAAGTAATTGAACCTCAAAAACATATTTTTGTACCAGAATCATGAAGATGCATCCATTGGTTTTAAAGATATATGAATAGAAGATAGAGCGGCAGCCATGTTTAACATGGGAGGCCATATTTATTAAATGGCCGCCAAAACAAAGGATGTGATGACCTATTCACTTTGCTAAAACATCATTATATTGAAAACCTTCACCCCAAATCTATACTTTTACACTTGAATCGTGATTATACATTCATTGAGTTCGAAGATATACAATATTCATTATCAGTTGTATGGCAGCCATATTTATTAAAATGGCCGCCAAAACGTAGGATGAAACGATTCATACTCACTTACAGTTGAATTTATCGGAGTCCTTGACGCCAAAAAACATATAAGTTGGTATCAGAGTCATGACCCTTTGTCCATACGTTTTAAGGATGTTATATCTAGCATGGGTGCCATATTTTTTCAAAATGGCCGCCAATAAGTAGGTTGCCATGGTTTTATCCTCTCAAAAATTATTTTATTGGAATCCTTGACCCTCAAAACCTATACTTTGGTACAAGAATCACGACAATCGGACTTATAGTTTCCAAAATACACAGCATTGCTATATCACAAAGTCATGGCGGCCATTTTGAAAAATGGCCGCCACGGCCGCCACAGGCAGAATCAGAGTGGCTTCCATATCAGAAATGACTTGTATTGGCATCATATACATGTGTACCAAATATGGTGCTTTTACCATAATGTGCATGATTCACCCTATATGTGCCCTATATCCGCTAGACTAGATGTCTTTAATTACTGTATTTCGCACCGATCCCGTGGGCGCGGGCATGCCTACCAACCCCCGGGCCGCCACCCGACCGTGCCGGCGGTGCTTGTTAGTGGAAGAGCGATTATTCCGTAAAGCACGTCTTGACACGGTGCGAAAAGAGGCCTAACAAACATTAGGTCTACGTCTAGATTTAGGTGTCTTGTTAGTTCGATCTAGGTTTGTAATTTATGGCCTCATCACATGCAGTTGGACTGAATCCTCGTCTACTGATAGGTCTAATCTATCTAACGGTAATACACTCTCTCTAACTGTTAATACTAACGTTAGTGTTAGACATTCTAGCTAGTAGGGGTAGTGTTACTCTAACGACGAACGTTAGTGTTAGTGCTAGAATGTACGGCTACGCCTGTTATTATGCCAAAACAATTCAATCGGGCTAGGCCCTATGATACTAGTAGTATAATCACAATGAACTTAACACCTATTACGTTAGCACATTAGCAGTTGTATAACGTGGACAGTACAGGTCCACTATAACGTTACTGCGCTGGTTAGATGTATTTCTATTTGTAGGGCTAGAGCCAGGTCCAGGGCAAGGGGCTGTAGACTATACAGAAGATGTAGATGTAGATCTACCAACGTTTAGAGTCTATAGTAATATACTAGACCTACAATATAAAATCTAGGGCCGGGGTCTGAAGCATAAATAGCTGGCGTCTGGAATTAGGATCTAGGTCTAACCTTAGTCAAGATCTGGGCCACTGATTCTACCTAACGTTAGAGGTTTCTAGTAATCTACTACTCATATCTAGGCAGTTTTGTTGTAAAGACCCAGCTTACTAGGCCTAGCTAGACCTAAGTTTAGGCATCTACAGGTTCTAAAATCTATGCATAATAATTATACTATATATGTAGGCTAACTTTGATCAAAAAGTTCATGTTAGATCTAACATTAGAAGATCCTAACATTAGCTCTAACGTGAATTATCTATACTAATATTAGTCTCTAGAGCAGAGGTCTAAGGTTGATTCCACTCTTTCTGGTATTTGTAGACCTGTGGGTTCAGAAAAAGAGTCTAGGATTTAGGCCTAGGTGTTTTATATAAAAGCGAGTCTACAACCAAGTGATCTTGCCATTCGAATATGCCTGAAAGAGAGAGAGAGAGAGAGAGAGAGAAAGTGTTCAGTCCTGACTGCCAATCTCTCCTAATCTGTGAATCATTTACATGTACTCTTCTAGTTTACAAATAGATCTAGTCAAAGAGAAACTATTTAGAAATGTCTTTACTCATAAGTACCAAGTTCTTATGTTAATGTCTCAAAGAATAAAGGTTCATTTGAAAAAAATGTAAATATTACATTTTTAATGGATCATTTATACCGACTCACTGAAACCTAAATACTGTATCTTCTTCTTTTTTAACTTTTTAAAAAGCTAAAAAAAAAAATCATCTTAATGAAAGAGATATATTTTTAGTTATAATTGATTTGCATGGGGAACAAAGAAAATTATGTCAATGTCAAGATGCCTTTTCAAAACAATCAAATTTCAAATTGATTTTATTTTTTGTTCACTATTAGCTTATAATGCTCTGCTTTAAAGATGAAAAAAAAATTATTTGAGTCATGTTGATTTCTGTTTTCAGCTAGATGTACCAACAAGTGGACGGACTGAGTCTTGTCTTCAAACTTCACCAAAGAGAGAGACATATGCCTATCCTGACTTGCCAAAATCTAATTGTAAAGACTGAGCTCTTTCTACCTGCAACAAAGTGCAGAACAACCAGAAGGTAAGAAACGGTAAATGTCTTAAATAGCGGTCTAATTTGAAATATCTTTTAAATACTAACTTACTAAGCGTTTGATTATCAAATGTATCACTTCAGTGCCCAGTTGAAAATAATGCCAAATCTAAATACATTGAGTATCAAATATTCCTATTCCATTTGAATAAATTGTAACAAGCATGTTTTCACTTTGACAGTTGCATTACAATGCAGTGTACAAATACTTTGCAAACAAAGAGAGGAGAATAATCTTATACACGTGTATCTCCATTTATATAATAATAAGGGGAGCAAATCTATGATCGGATGTGTATTCTTGTTTTCTTGTAAATTCATTGCATGTTCTATTGTAGAGGATCATATGAAAGAAAGGTATTCTATCTACTGAAGATGAGATCATATAAAAATCAAACATAAATGTAATCAAGTAAGATATTATATGTAATGAAATATTTCTCAACCATGTCAATTGGCACTTGTAAGTGTTTAATGTGTGCACAAATGAAAATACGTCTGTAGTCACAGATCAATTAACTTTCCATTGTTATTATGTTGCGTTAAGTATGACGTAAGGGTGATATGCTGTGATGTATTGTTCTTTATTTTTATCAAGGTGTCACCAACAAATGGACATGCTGAGTTTGAGATCACATCCACTAGAGTGAGGGGGAGATAGAAAGATGTCTTGACTGCGATGTGAATGCCCTTTCCAGCTCAGAAGTAAGTGTCATCGATTTGAAATTAGGAATATCATCTCATGAATACAAATCGATTTATGCAAGGAAATCATATCCTAATCCACATACAAATGAGAGCATGATACAATCAAACATTTGTGTACAGGAATTACAGGTGTCAAGATGACTTCCATCCTACATAATTCATTTTCAGTAAGATATGGCTTTAGAGCATCAAAGATGATAATAACAATGACATGATTAATGTATTACATGTAAGACAAATTAATGTTGACAGTGACCTGAAGATCCAAAATCTCATACTAAGGGATTCATGAGATCGTGATGATTAATTCTAATTCATGATGAATGTGTTTGTTTATGTTGCAGTATGATTATCCTGTTTCACTCATAAAAATGATAACTTATTTAAGTTTTTGTTAATTGTATTTTCAACCAGAATTAGCACTAAGTGGACAAAATGGACCCTGCAAACCACAGCCAACTACGGACAAGAGAGAGAGAGAGAAAAAAAAAAGAAAGAGAGAGATGTCCTGACTACCAACTTCTAATCTGTGCATCCTGCACTCTATTTCGAAAGGAAATGTGGGAGGTAAGCAATAATACATGTACATGTAAAATGTAAACCCCAAATATGTTGGAATATTTTGTCAAGCCTTTGACATCTTGACCAAATTTTTGACTGTCGATCGTTCATTGGGCAGAAAATTAACGCATGTTTTGCTAAATGAATGCAGTACTGCATATGCATGTAGTCAATCACTCCAACAACGAAGATTTACATGAATTAACGCTGATTATTTTTTTTTTTTAGCCTCTGTCAAAGATGGTTGCAGGAGTTTTTATGTTGTTGCAGTCATCATTCACACGCACATCTGTCCTATTCTCATCTTGCAATAACTTAACATTTACTCAGCAGATCATCTTCAACTTTGGTTTTATACAGAAGAGATGATTACCTGCTGAGCCTTGTACAAGTAGCATTTTACTTATTGTTGTAATTTTGCTGCTGATTGTAAATTACAGGGAAACCCTGATTTTTATTGACTGTAGAGCATTGCTACCATGACATTATAAATACCTTCGGATGGCAAAGTTACCATAACCTCTAAGCAATTTGACTTTGATTAGTTATGAGGGTATTGATGTGAAAGGTCACAGGGACATTATATGCACGAAAGTGTTGAATGTATCCAGTTGCAGTATCAGGCAAGCACTACCTTGAAATTCTTCTGAATGGAATAAAAAGCTTAATGGAAAGAATTGGATATTTGGATCATGAAAGTTTCCTACATTTTATATTTCATCGTGTACTCACGGTTAAATTGCTACAATTAGGATCTACTGTATAAAATAATATACTTTACAGTTTCAAGGAAACACTACATATAGAGGAAATCAAGTAACCGTATGTCTTTATTAGCCTATTATGTCACTGTGTCTTCACCAAAGATTAAAATGCCCATGTCACTTTCCTCATCAAGTAAAGACAGATACACCATTCTTTCTCTCTCTCTCTCTCTCTCTCTCTCTCTCTGTCTCTCTCCAGAAACAACCCTGCCAGGCTATCCGGTCCGCATCCAGATTCCGTATGAAGGATGTCATCAGAACCTGAACTTACATGTGGAATGCATCCATCTAAACTTCTCAAATATAATCACAATGTGCTTTCAGAACTATTATAGAAGTTGAATATATAAAAGACATGTGTATATATTAGACATTTCTACTAATCCAGATTAAATGCTTCTTTTCTAATCTTTTTTTTCCCCTTAGTGATGAAGTAAAACAAGACCTGATATCAAAATGTGCACAACACTACTTGGCAAAGAGCATTTACAATATGATTTGATGTAGATCTGCTTCCAATTTTGATGGCAGCATTAAAGGGATGAGGGATGGTCTACTTTTGGTTGAGATGGGGGCTGAGATGGAGATTTTGTAAAATAATGAGAACCCTGTTATGAAATATTAAAGAGTAAACAATACCAAGAGGAATTCCAAATTTATTTGTTAAAAATTGGTTTTGAAAAGGCTGAGATGTACAAAAACAAAGAGGTCCTAATAAAGGTGGCACCCACTTCTAATTATTATCATTCTGTGTCACTTTTAAAAAAAAATTCTCGGCCGTTTCAAAACCAAGAACTTTAATCAAACAAACTTCAAATTACTCTAAGAATTTGATGCTCTTTCATATTTCATAAGTTGTTTTTATTTGCTTGCAAAAAGTTAAAGTCTGAATCTCCATCTCAACCAAAACTATACCATGCCTTTGCGACTCACAGTTACAAGCCGCATACTAGTAGTTCATGGAAATTGATCCTGTTATTTCCTTTGAAGCCCAAACGCCAACATTTTAATCCTGTCAGATTGGAATGTCTTTTGTTTTTGTTTTTATGGGGGGGGGGGGGGCAACAAAAGGGAAGTGAACTTTGCCTTTCTTCATCAGATGGAGGAAAATATGTGACATGTTAGTCAGAAAAAAAGAAAACTGCACGCTGAAGTGCTTAAAAAGAGAAAATTTCACAAAGTAACAGTTGGTGACTCTGAAGGGAAATAGCATAGAGCATGTTTTTTCTTTTCTAGTTTAAGATATAAGAGAATAGTATGTAGCTTAAAGGAACGAACATAAGTAAAATGTTTCAATCCAAACGCCAAGTACAAGAAGTAGTGAAAAGAAAATGTACTGGTCAAGATGTATGTTTTGCCAGGTTTTCTTTCACATGTGCCATAATTGTCATGATGTTGGTAATACTGTAATATATGTTAGCTATTCAGGGCCCCAGCAATGTATTCTGGTACTTGGAATGAGGGAAAGTATTAGAGGGAAATACCGGTACCATGCATTTTGGAGAGGTGATTTTTTTTTTCTTCATTGAGAGACGAGTATTCAGTACAGATACCTTATCACACTGGTCTGCAGAACGCAAAAATAATATCAGACTAAAAGTAGATTTTTAAAAATTTGGCAGTCACCATTCTAATTTAGTTGTACATTGACGAAAGTTCAATGCAACAGCGTACAGTCATAATTAGCTAGGATATGTAACCACAAATTTGTAAAAAGATAGAGATATTGAAATATTGCTTAAAGAGAACATTTTTTTTCCTAACTGGTGTAACGTTTGTGATGCTGGACACATTATAGTATATGTCACATTTAAAAAAAAAATGAGGCTGTCAATGCAGTTAATGTAGTCAGCGCAATTTGTATTGTTTTTCAAACTCTTTTGATGTATATCACAGAGATTTGTTCATGAAAGACATTTTCACTGAGGACTCATTCTTTTCTAAAGCTTTTAATCATTTAAGAAGATTGCTTTCAGATGGATTTTTTTTTGTTTGTTTTTAGATGTCCACAAATGGAGACTGAGGTTCTTTACCTTTCAAAACGAAATACTGTTGAAGAGAAATAATTATATATATTTTGCAGGATTCAAGCATGTTCTTACTGTGTATGGTACATGTATTCTAATCAGCATTTTGGTAAGCAGCAACATAGAATCGGATGTCAAGTGCTGCTATTCTAGTACAGCCGTAAATGTACGCTAATGGCAAATCATTGCTTTAAAAAAGAGAAATTGCCTCGTTTACTGTTTACTGTATTTCATTCGTGAACGCTGTTTGAGACGGTGGTTGCGGGCGTGTGCACATTGTGTAGTACGTTTTGTTGGTTGACTGGGAATTTAGAGTGTTGGTGATAACTGAAATGATTTTTTTCTTCACAAATTTGTGATAATATAGAAAAAAAAATCGAATTGCAAACAAACAAGTTGTTACATGTCTGCTCCAAGGACATAGAACTTGGTCAAGGATTAATATAATCTGCAATATAGACTCGATGATATAACCGACTTAATGATGGGAAGGGGAAATGAGGCTGTTATTGCATTGTACGCATTTCACTTCTACTTCCTTTTCGCTTCTTATTTTCTCTTTTGAGGGTGATATTTGCCTTACTTTTTCACACAAATCCGGGATACATAATAACATTTTTATGTCGCCGACTAAGTGTGCGTTCCAAACAACGTTCATGTCAACAATCAACCATCATAAAAGAAACATTTAGCATAAGTCTTCTGCGGGAGAATAAATCAAAATAAAATGCAAACACCTCGCCTTAGAACATTACAAAAGTAAAAGTGATTTCGTGCCTATCCCTTGCAGGGCTCCGTTTCAGGGCCTGAGAATGCAAACTATATAGCATTACGAATTCCAAAGCGTTCTCGGGGGAAGGGGTGAGTATGCAGGATGGGAGATTTGGTATCGTAATTTTTCCCAGTAACACGTGATTTGTTATCACGGTTTCCATGACAACCATTTCCGAACATAGTAAACAATTTTTATATAACTCTTAGGTTTCATTGTTAAACATAGATTTGTTAGATTGACACATTTTTCACACACACACAAAATGTTTCAACACTTTCGTACGTTTTACAATTATGAATATTTGAAATTTTCAGGGAGTGACCTAATGATGATCAGTTGCCATGGTAACAACACTACTGATTTTATTTTTTTTTGGGGGGGGGGGGGGTGGGGAAGAAGCACATTTCAGTCATATCAAGGTGCCACAAAGGGTTTTGCAGTCAGCTATCCAACCTGTCCATTGACTTCGCCAATTATGTAAGATAAATACCTACACGCACTATACCATGTACAATATAATCAATGGGCTTACGCTATACATTCGATTTTTCATTCAAAATGCGCGTCCGGTAAAAATACATCGTCCCATTTAGGATAACATAAAACGAGTTATCTTTCGCCTTATCTTGTAATTTCTTTGCTGCATAAGATATCAGAATATATATCATATTTCGGAAAAATAAAAACTTTTGAATAGATTGATTTAGGTAGTTTAAAAAAACTTTGAAATATTGGTAGATTTTACAAAGTACAATTTTGAGTAAATCAAGTTTTTATGTTTCATTGCGCCATATATGTGCGTGTAAAAATTCTACATTCAAATGCATATTAGTCAGGTTCTAAACTTGAAATGGAAGATAACACATTTCTAGTTTGAAAGGTACTTATCAACCATTACTTATTTCGGTAAAAAAATAAAAATCGTGATTTTTTACATTCTTTCAAATTTTGTGCTCAAAAAGGCATTTTTCGGCAAAAACGCGCTTGACATCCGGCCGTACGCTAAACTTGAGTATTTTTGCAAGACTTTCAGCTGGAAAACTTGGCATTAACAAATTTTGCCGTCCAAAGTAAAAAAAATCGTCTTGGCTGGCCTACTACTATATCTATTTTTTTTTTCAATTCTCCATCGAACAGAGAGTGAAACAAACAAAACATTGAACGCAATGATAAATTAATTGTTTCTCTCGCTCCCTCTGTAATGGAGTGGTTTCTTCCTTTTGAAAACTGCGGGCGTGAAAAATGAAGAGGGACATCCCCATCTGTATGTGTCGTTGCCAAACATAACTACACGAGAGGGACAATAGCCAGGCGTGGGAAGCTTCCCTGAACGACTGCGTATGTATATATTTTGCACTTTGCAAAGTTCGACTACTAGCTGTTTACTTGCACGCAGTATCGAGAAGACTTTCTGACCTCTTGGGAATCTAAACAGCAGCTGCTCGTGGTTAAAAGGTAGGATATTTGAATATATTGAATTGAAATTGAAAAAAAATGGATTAAATTGAACATTTTTCTCACTGCCACACATATCTATACAGTCTTGTTTGGTGTTTTTGTTTTGCTGTGTATTTTGTAAAGATGATAGGGACTATTATTTTGCTTTCGGTGATTCATTCACCTGTGATCATAATACTAGCATGGCAGCCCAATGTCACACATCTATCCGGTCTTGTTTGGTGTTTTTCTTTTCCTGTATATTATGTAAAGATGACAGGAAATATTATTAAATTTTGCTTTCGGCGATTCATTCACCTCTGATTATATTACTAGTACTAGCATGGCAGCCCAACATTTTAGCATTTTCTCTTCGGGCTTTTTTATTTGTATGTGTTATCATTACTATAATAGCAAAGTGAGATACCCACGGTGTATAAGCCTATCCAACCCAACCCAACATTTTAGCATTTTTGTCTTCGTTTTTCTTTTGTTGTTGTTGTTGTTGTTGTTGTTGTTGTTGTTGTGTTATCATTATTATGGCATACTAGTAAGTGAGATACAAGGTGTATATCCACCAAAACATAATGTAAGCACAGGTGAGAGAGAAGTATAGCATGAAATAGCTGTGTTGATTTTTACTACAGTACCTTCAATTAAGGGACGTATTACATGACAAGGAAGTTCCAGTATTTTCATGTCTCTCAGTGATTAATCTATTGTGCTCTTTGAATGTGTGTGTATGTGCGTGTGTGTTTGCGTGTGTTTGAACTAAAGTATAGAACTGCGCCGTTGCATTAATTTCATAAATTGAATCCATCACGACGTAGTGTTATTACAAAAAAAAAATCATGTCAGCATACACAGTCATACACGCACGTACGCACTTCCACACGATGTGTTTGCAAGGCTACGTTTGGTAAAGAGTTATGTGAGAAGAAATGATTCACTTCTTACTTCGTCAAAATTACTCTAAACACATTGCCTATTACTATGACCACTGCTTAGCTGTCTTGCCGTATTTTACAAAGTGTAACAGGCGGGTTTCAAGAAACTATAGGTATACAATACAGAAAGCAATACATCCGTATAGGCCTACTACCTTTTTGTATACTCATATCAGAATCTCACAACCAGACGATAAGATAAAAAATATTATGTCCAGGACTATTCTCTTTCTCTGCAACCAAACTACCGAATACACCCTCACCGATCTCTCATATTTATAGACATGATTTCTCTACACGGTAGGTGCGTTTCTTGTAACTCGTTCAACCTGTACTCTGGAAGGCCCAGAGGAAAGACGTGTGACGTCATTGCAAATAAATGCAAAAACCAGAGGTCCTAACTTATCGTGCTATATGCAAGGGGGTGGGGGGAGGGGGTTCCATCTATCACACTTTGGCTACTGTGTAATTCATAGCATGACACAAACTAAAGAATATCGAAATTAGACAGATAACTGGTACATGTAACAAGTACTAACACATGATAATACACTTTCAAACCAAATAAAGACACTTAAAATACTAAAAGAGATTACCAGTTCAAATTAAAGACCAAATTTAAAAAAAAATTGAAACAATCTGAACATTTTCGACCATCACCATCATAAACCTTTTCATTACATTCACTAGGATCAACAGATGTGATGTACGCGTATTAATTATTCACGTAATCTTTAAAAATGGAGCGTGTCAACTTGCCAAGACATCCAGCTGCCTGGAACAAAGTGGCTCATAGAGCCTATTTGGCAATAATAATAGAAGAATTTCTTGGATGCATTCAATGCAAGGCAATGAATGAATGCCTATCACTGGTGGCCTGATGGTTTACGTATAAAAGTACATTCTTTGTTTGAACATGGATCCCATAAATCATTACGTCGGGCAAACCTAAAATTTGCAAAATGAGTTAAGTGCATAATAAACCAGCTGAGAAAAAAAAAACAACATCAGAAAGGTCATTAAATTTCCGAAATGTGCACGTAAGTCAATTACGGAATGATTTATTTCCGAAACTTGTGAAATATCAAAGCAATCATTAACAAGGGTGTTCCCTAAAAAAAAAAAAAAAAAATCCATGAACTATTTTGTTTATTAAGGCGATGCAACTCTTGCATTCTGTAAGGTCTTGAGTTATTTAAGATGATCCCCAAAATGGAAAAACTCAAACTCAAACGTGATTATTTCCTTCCCGCAGGGTTACTTCTAAATGGTGAAAATTGACAATCATACACTATTTCGAGGGTGAATCCGAGGGCCAATCTGAATCTGGTTGATGCAACTTTTGTATCCCTGAGAGCGTAGGTTAGGTCTGGTTGAACAGATCAATTTTGTCAAATCAACCAAATTGGCAACCAAAATGGCCGCCACGATATCAATGTGCACCAAAATATCCTGATAATGTATGTCTCATAGCACAACCTCTCTGGAAGAAGTGAAATTCTCACACTTAGGAACCCAGAGGTGATACTTGACTAATGATGCATAAGGCTCAAAAGACGCACTCTTAAAAAATAGTTGGGCAAAAAAATGCCCAACTTTTAACCAACACTGGGCAACATACTGTCCACACAACTATTGGTTAAAATCTGCCCAACTGATGTTAGGTAATGAGTCTGCTATGTGGTTGGGCAAATTAGATTGCCCATCAGCAGACGCTTTAGACCAATCAGACTTTACCCAACTTTGCAATTTCCCAACCGTTGGTTATATTTTGAGTTGGGTAATCATTTGCCAAACCAATTTTACCCAATTAGATATTGCCCAACTTCCATTTGTCTAACTGCTTAGTAAGTTGAATTTAGGTTAATCAAAAATTTTGTGTTGAATAAGTTGATGTATGGGTGTTTACCAAAACATGTGTACGTTAAGACATTGTTCATATCTAACCTATCATAATCCTACAGCTAGTCGTAAAGCCTATACCTACAAGTACATCTAGGCTTAGCCTACATCCTAGACCTATGGTTATTACAAGGGATATTTCATTCACATACATAGGGCCATTTAGTTGTAATGCTTATTAAGACATGGTTACCATGTAGATTAAATTTTTGTTATAAAAATATGAAAATACCTCATCAAGGTACAAGTTAAAATTTTGAATATCACGGCAATAATATTCAGTAAATTTCTAATACATTTCAGACATTTCAGACTTTATTGAAATCGCAAAAAAACATTAAATGTAACAATATTTCATCTTTTTCAGGAAGAGAATCTGAACAGCTTATGAATATTCTTGAGCAGAAAAAAGAACCCCAGTAGAAACCAAAAGAAACCAACTGGTATCAACTGATATAAAAATTTCAATATTTTAGTTACTGGGTTTTAATCTGTAATGAAGTGGTAAGCAGGTCCAGTCAGGTATATGGGTTTCAAATTGTGTCATCTAACTACTTTGCACACAAACCGACACACACACGCACCACGGGGGTACACACACACACACACACACACACACACACACACACAAACACACACAAAACACAAACTAGTAACATTGTATTGCAGTCCAGGCTAGAAGGCACCTAACCTTGTTTTTTGATATATTATATACAATGTTTTTTGACGGTTTCTTGTCAATTCGAGGGTGCTGATTCCAAATCCGATTGATGCCACTCGCGTAACCTTGAGCATTTTCGGCAAAACGCAAAAATCCAAAATGGCCGCCAGATATGCTAATTCGGCCGTGATAAACACAAAAATGTGCATTATATGACCAATTATTCCACCAAACTGTGTACATTTCTGATCCTACAGACACTCCATCTGCATTTGCAAGAGAATTTTCATTTCATATAGGTTCATTTAGTATTTAAAGCTCATTTTTATTCAAAATGGCCGCCATTCCTATATGCTTATGTACTATATGAATGGCAAAACATATGCATGGAAATATAGAACAAATTTACTGTATTTCCAGTCCCGTACCTATGCTATCATAAAGTGTTGCATGTGCAATACAAATATGTTGGGTGTCACTTACAATATAGAGGGCCTACATGTTTATTTGAGCATATGATATTCATAAACCTTACGATGTTTCACACAATTTCTTATATATTTCATTTTGTCTCAACAAGGAATATAAGTTTACTAAACGTCTCGCAAGAAATCAATATACCATGATATTCTACATGCAGGTTGAATATAAAAATGTAATACTAACACAATAGCCGGGTTCACACGTACACCAATTAGCGGGATACAAATCTCGAGATTTGCATCGCGATCGTCATCCCGAGTTTTTTGCACGTGTGGACAGAAAAAACCCGAAAATTAGCGGGATAAGCATCGCGATGCTAATCCCAAGAAATCTTGCGCTGGTTCGCCAATTAGCGGGATAATTGGCCCCACGCTGGTACGTGTGAACGGTCGGGATTACAATCTCGAGTTTTTACATCCCATCATGCAATGCGCACATCACAACAGCGAGGCCTCTGCGAAGAGGTCCTTCACCTCTTTGGAGCACAACAACAACAGCGCGCGAACCACACCACTGACGCGTAAAAGACAATGGACAAAGGTAAGTGCGCGCAAGCAGTGATAGAGAAGGGCGCTGTGTGACCCAGTTTGCAGGCTTTGTTGTTGTCTCTATCGGCAATTAGCGGGATAATTCGGTACGTGTGGACGCTCGCCAAATTAGCGGGATACCGATCGCGATCGCCATCCCGCTAATTTGGTACGTGTGGACGCTCGCCAAAAAACTCGGGATGAGCATCGCGATCGTCATCTCGCTAATTTGTACGTGTGAACCCGGCTAATATATTAAGAAGCCTAGATGCATATATTTATCAAATAAATTTGAAAATGGAGGGGAAGCTAGAAAGCAAAGCTTCTAATATGCATTCCTCTAAAACCATATTATTAACAAAGTACAGAAAAAATCTTATACAGTAAGTGCAGAGATACATGGTTGCAGACAAAAACACATCGGACATTAATGACACAACTAAAAACCCTTTACATTGTAGATTTCTTTTTCCAGCAAGGAGTGTGTGTGTGGGGGGGGGGGGGGGGGGAAGGAGTCCTGAGGCGAGTTTGAAATGGATTATAACCTCCATCACTTTGATATGATATAATTTAGAAGTACCGCCTTGATATCATCGAGCAAACTTGATTTTCTTCTTGAATTAAAAAACCAAAACTGGTGAAGGCATAAACGAAACTGTCCAAATGCAATACCGTACAAACTATTCATTAAACATCTATCAAGGAGCAATATGAGATACCTCTTTCAGTTCTCTCACAGTTCCCAGGTGTTGATAATATACACTTTGACATCATGATTTCATTCAGTCTTGTCCTAAAACTGCCATTTTTATTGTCTTTAAAGGACCCTTTAATTGGATGTTTCGCAGCAGGCGACATCAGCCCCAAATTTGCAGAATTCTCAGGCTAAAGATGCATATTTAGTCCTGCAATTGCTTTAATTGCCACCACATCTGGTGATGTTCAGCACTTCCTCAGGGGTCGGAGGGCGATTATTTGCCATGGAAACATAATGAAGACATGAAGACTTGCTTGATCCCCACCCGTTGAAGCCCTATGGCTTTGTTGCCAGGCCAGAGACAGTTTTGTAGGTAACTTGGGTGGTATCAGAGATGACATCAGACCAGCATCTGCACCAACCTGTTTTGGGGTCAAAGCTTTCAAGTTACGGGAGGGAAATCTAGGCTTGTGGGATTTCAGACGCATTGATGGCAGGTTGTTCAAGGGGGCATTTCATGAAGCGTTTTGTCAGATCTTTTCTTATTGATAAACTGTTATAAGCTACTAAAATTCTGTTGCATATTATGATTGGCTGAGAGCAAATTTGTCAGACAAATTTGTCGGACAAAACGCTTCAAGAAATGCCCCCATACTATCGTGTTTAGAAGGTCAGGGTATGCGTTGACGGCACTGGTGACACTTGCCATCCTTTCCTTCCAGCGTGGAGGGAGAGTGCTTGAGTGCCAGTGAAGGAGGGTGGACTTCCTTAGCCTACGCTTGGAAGGCTTGCCACAGAGGGCTACCTTGAACAAAGCGTTGGCAAGATGGTTACTAAGATGGAAGGCATGGGTCTGATGATAATCTTATAAAGGTTGGGGCAAAGTCTCCAGGAGGTGAAGTGCTCCTCTATTGTCTTGAGATGGGTCAGTATATACTCGGCTCATGTCGTCCAAGGACTTTCTATGAGACGTAAAGGCAAGATCATGTGCAAACTTCCTACGTCAAGTGAATGTTATGTCACCATGTATATGTTAAAAAGAGCTCTAGTGGAGTTAGTTTACAGCCATCATTCAGAGCCCTAACACAGGTGGTCTGATTACCTACAGCAATCCTGAATCTGCAAGTGCTGAAGATTAAAGACAAGCAGTGTGAAGGGGTGCACGTCACGAGACAGACACCCACGAGTCATACAGCCCACGAGTCATACAGCTCACGAGTAATATAGCCCATGAGTTATACAGCTCACGAGTCATACAGCCCATGAGTTCGACACTAAGCTAACAAGGCCCACGAGACCGACACATCTGTCGAACTCGTGGGCTTTATTTGCCTAGTGTCGAACTCATGGGCTGTGTGACTCGTGAGCTCTATGACTCATGGACCTGTTTTCAATGTCAAACTCGTGGGCTGTATGACTCGTGGGTGTCGGTCTTGTGGGATGACCCCGTGTGAAGTTGTTATAACACTGCTTTTAGAATGAGGCAGCACTGTACAGATCTCAGAGTCTCCCTTGACATCATATACGCAAACACATTAACTTCGAAAAAGAAAATGGTGGTAAAGTTAATCTACCTATACACACGAGTTATTCATATATTTTTTCCTCAGGCAAAACGTCGGCGGTCATCCGAACCGCTGCATATCCCGATTTTCAGTCAAATTTTTGATTTTGAGATTTTCAGTTACTCTATAGTGGATTTTCTGTTATACATAATTGTTTCGAAATACTCAATTCTAATATGATGTACAATTTGTGAAATGATCACTTTTATTGGGTATTGTCATTTCATTTTGTTCTCATAATTACGTGTATACTTTTTCCCATGTTTCCTCGGTGCGTGTTTCCACTCCTGTATATACGACGGCTCAGATGACGGCAAAGGGCGAACCGTCAATCGGGCGCATTAACTTTGCGCGTATAGTTAGTGATATCGGACAGTTTGGTGTACTATCAACAAAAACCGTCGTACAGGTATAAATGGTAAATGACAACGGTCTTTGCAGACCGAAAAATATATATATATATGTAGCTCCATTGCGATTACTAGCATTTTTCCTAACAATACAATTGAAAAAAATCACACGTTAGAATATGTATTATGTAAGTCTGACGTATTACAGAAATGATTGCAATGCCAGACATAAAACTATGGCATTCATGACTGAAAATATTTACTGGGTAAACTTCAAACGCGATTATTTCGAAATATCTTTCTTACGCCGACGACATAATTCCGATATTTTCCTGCACTCTTTATGCATGCTGTCATGTTCGTCCATTAGCTGTTTCCGTAACTTAATCAATTCTTTATGGGTTGCTCCAAGCAGAGCAGCTAAACTCATATTCAAGCTTGCAGCGGTTAGTTGTATGGACATGTCGGGTGGTGAAACCATGCTAACAACCTCCATCAGTATCCCTGCAACAGCGCCGACAGTAGCACCAGTCCCACCAAGAGCTTCTGCAGTTTCATTGCCTGAACTCGGAGGTCCATCTGGAAGTTTCGGTGCTGTCTGGACTGCAGAGTTTCCAGAAATGATGGACCGAAGGCATTCTATTGCCCCCGGAACATTCATGTGTAATTTTGCGTCTTCGTCTATCAGTTTGAGAATATGATCTTTCTTTTGTTTGTCAAGAATGGCTCCAACAACAGCAGATCCGATGGCTAAGGCTCCGCCCGCAACTGATGCCGTAGTGTGAACCTCATAGGAAGAGACGAATTTACTTGCAAGCGTAAGGCAGTTAGCGAAAGCCTTAACAACATTGGTCGTCTTGTATATCATCTCAATTTCCATTATTGCTTCTATAAGTTGCCTTCTCACCCGAAACCAGTCCTCGATTGATTCTAGAGACTCCTTGATTGGTGACGAGTTCATCCTCGGTTCCCGGAGTGATTTGGACTGAGAGATGAAAATAGGATGAACAATGAAATAATTATGTATAACTTGGTTTGATAACGGGTCTTTTTTGGAGATTTATTTTTTGGGAGATTCTTTGCATATATTCTTTGCATATGTAATAATGTTATGTTAAATGTATATAGGGCCTATAAGTACAAACAGATCCAACCCGTGTTTTAGACATTGTCTTCAAGACCACCAATATAAACCAATAAATCAATTTGAGTGTTCATGGATTAAGACGAGTTATTCCTGGCAATCTCAGTAACCTTATCACATTCTGATTGTCCACTGATTGTGAGTTTCTGCCTTTAACGAAAACATTAATTTTGCAATTATTAAATAATGATAGTCTTGGAGGGATTATTGCTGACACACCTATATCGTAATCTTCAAGATATCTGCTTGAGCTGGTTTCACAGTGATGTTCAATTGGGATTGAGGAAGTATGATATGCATTCGTTTGTCAGCAGAGTTGAGTTGGGCTTAGATTTTGCAAATTCCCCCCTGTTTATAGAGACAAAAACCTGAAATCTTTAGGCAAAGAAATATGGCTAATATTTCAATGGTGCCAGAGACGCATAATAGCTGTATTTTCTTTTTATACTGACTTACAGGATGATTGTGAGCAAACAATGTGGACTATTTTTGTACAAGGAGGAAACTCGCGTGTGAGAAAAAAAAGAAAATCGGATAAAATGGCAAGTACCAGCATGCATGACAAACCCCTAACTTCCCCTAACTTTCTATACCTATATGCTCAATGCTCATGAGCGTCATGAATAACATGAATACCATCTGTATGAGATTTTATTTTCAGGAAGTGACAAGGGTTACGAGCTGGAGGAGCTTGATCGAAAGAAAATGATTCACAAATTAGACTGATCTTGGTCATGTTGGTGGTTTGCCAATTGAGCGAAATCCACATGTTTAGCAATCTTTTCATGAGAGTAAAGTTTGCCAAGTATTGATAAAATCAATTCAAGAATAGATCTTTGTCATTCTAGATACATAAAGAAGTACTATGGAGCACGGAAACTCATTCAAATCTTAAAGTTCTGTTGCTCACTCGTCCAGTAATTACTTTATGAAATGACAAAAAAAAAAAACCACATGTCAAACAACCATAGCAATATACGTTTAGCAATCCACATCTTTTGAACTATATTGGTGTCCATTTTTGCAAGCCATCTTTTTATGTACTCTTAAAACAATGGGTAAATTTAGTTGGGTAACTGTTGGCTGGTAAAAAAAAAAAAATCATCATTCTGGGCAATTATCGCCCGATTGAGCTTTTAGGTGATTAAACCAACATTGGACAATTATTTTAGCCTAAATATTGGGAAAATATTCACCAACAGAATTGAAAATATGGAGAGTTGGGTACTTTATGCCCCCCTGTTGTGTAAGTGACGCATTCCCTTTGCGTGTTGGGTAATTTTAAATTGTTGGGCAACTGATACTTGGGTAGAAATTCGCCTTATATGATTAACCAACATTATTTTGCACATTAAGCCTGGGTATTTCTTACCAGTACTTGGGTAATTTTGTTACGTTCCTTTCTAAGTTGATAAATTTTCATGGACAAATAAAAAAGTTTGTGCGTGTACGCGTGTATGTGTGTATGTGTGTGACGATGTGTGCGTGTGTGTGTGTGTGTATGTGTGTGTGTGTGTGTGTGTGTGTGTGTGTGTGTGATAGGCCTACGTATGGAAGGATGGCCGAACTTTACGATTTTGTTGGGGGTACCAAGAATTACTATAATAGGGTATTCTCCGTTTTGGGAATGGGAGGGTGGGGGACAACACACACACACACACACACATACACACACCCACACACACAGAGAGATAGATAGAGAGAGACGGTAATGTCAAGGGCCTATGTATATATATATATATATATATATATATATATGGGTGAAAACGTTGAACGATGTACAATTGGGCAAATCAGGGGTCAAAATTAAAACATGTGACTCATTGATATAGATACATCTCAGTGAAATGTCATTATTGTCAGCTTTCTTGTAAACCCAATTATACTGGGATATCTCCAAGGGTGTTGTTTTTATTCAAGGTTAAATAGAACTGTGACATAATGGCGAACGTCTCTGACTAAAATAAACATCGTTTTAGTGAAAATTCAAATGAAGGGTGAAAAAACATTCAAATGAAGATAGTTTAATCTTGTTCATACTTTCGAAGACTGTGTTAATTTGTTCCTAAAATATTGTTTGCCTCCTGTGAAGTTTACAAAAGCTAATACACATGGAAGTTAAAGACAAAGTGGAGTTTTTGTCATTTAAGCAGAGATTTTCATATTCTTATCTTCACTTTCATCTCATTTGAACAAAACATGTAGCAGGGGTCTCATTTGTTTAAATGTTAATGTTCAGTAGATACTAATAATGAATTAGTGCATTTCGTTTGATCAAATCACCATAAAAGCCCTATACAGACGCTGGAAGTAAGCCATGTTTTGATCAGAGACGTTCTGGTTTCACTCATAGACGTTCCTCAGACATAGGCAATACAAATGATGTCCTTTGATCCATATTTAAGAGTTTTGTGAGCAAACAAAATTTTCCTTTATTAAACACATGTCTTTTAATCTTTTGTCAACAATTCAGAATGGTAATTTCACCTTGAATTATTTTTCATACTAATGGATTATAACTACGAATCTCCAAATTGTAAGAGGAATTTCGATTTCTGCACCAAAAATCAACAACAAGCCTGTTCTTGATATATCATTCAGATCTTACAACACCTTTTAATGACAGACAACAAAATTACCTGAAAAATTTGCAATTTCAACTACTTTACCTAATTACTCATTTATATCAGAGACATTTGCTTTTCCATCAGGGACGTTTCGGCTGTAAGTTATCACTAAAATTAAACATCAAACTCCCTATTTTAAAAGATGCTCGCAACTGGACATTCCACATTCATTGAGAAATCATTTACCTAGGCCTAAATGTCGAGAATTGTTTTTGTTTATGATGACCACTACTTTGCATTTTACCTTCAGGTGTATATGCAGGTGTGCCCACACGCTATTAATTTTGTATATGTTTGCTTTCAATTGTAGTCCAAATCTATAAAAAAGGTAAACACAAATTTATTGATACTAATTTAATTTGACCCCTTAGTCTAAAATATAATTGTATGAGTATAAGCCAGTTTGTATTTTCATTAGGGACCTTACCTGGGCCACTGTTATGATGTCGTCTCAGAAAGCTGTAATTAACCTTTGCTTATCCTAGAAGCATCAAATTTCGCTACGCTTTTTTTCATACTATGGCAGATATAAATTGTAAATAATGTAATGCACTTGCCACAACACCAAACTCAAAGGAATATCGACAGTATGGTATAGCAACTGTTTGTTGACGAAAAGTGAACTGAAAACCTCTTTCAAGAGGTTGACAATGATAACATAACGATATCACATTTTATCTGTCACATCGTTAGGGGATTATTAATCCTTCTTCCTTCAACTCAAAGGCAATGCATTATAGTGTTCATAGTGGAAACTAGGTAAGGGACATTCTTAATAGACGTTTTCTTGTTTCATCACAGACGTTATTATTTTTCCTTTTCTCCTGTATTTGGCTTACAAACCTCAAAAATATCACTAGAATATTTCACCTTACTTCCAAAGGAAAAAGCTTCATTCAAGGGGAAATTCAGCCCAAATGTATAAATTTATTCGCTGATAAGAAAGAAAATCATACGGGCTCCACAAAAATGAGAAGGTTGTGACATTTTGAAGTTTCGCTAGTTCTTCAGTAAACAGTTTTTGAATGGTCATTATGAATCTGCAAATGGCAAAATGAGCATGTCATCCCCTCACAACTTGCCATAACATTTGAACATAATATTTTGAAATTTCCAGTTTTTCATTCAAACATAATTATGCCCCAGGCTTAAATCCGGGTATATATGTAACTGAACACTATTCCGAAGGTATATAATCGACCACGAATAGCATTATGTTTCAGATTTCAATGCCAGAAACATTAAATTTTCGTTATTTTTTGTACACGATCAATGGAAAATGGAGAGGTTATGACATGGTTAGCTCACTCATTTGCATAGTCTTATCCACTGTACAAAAACCTTATTGCAGAAATTGGCAAAAATTCAAAAAGGCAGTTAAGTAAGGGTGCAATTAAACATAAATAAGGGTTCAAGTGTGTCCTGCCATTGTTTCAAATTGGGTGCAAATTATTTGAACCTTTACTTCTTAGCGTATAAGCCTCAAATTTCACAGGCTCAAAAGCAAACGTAGTGACGTGCATTAAAAACGGAGTCGGCATTATAACATTGA
Organism: Diadema antillarum; assembly: GCF_040938485.1. Lineage (NCBI taxonomy): Eukaryota > Metazoa > Echinodermata > Echinoidea > Diadematoida > Diadematidae > Diadema > Diadema antillarum. Next base: position 78,034 of record NW_027271626.1, read on the forward strand.
ACTGAATTTCTCCTTCATTTGGTATTCAATGTCCTCAATCAGTGCATAGTATCGACTGTGTCGCTTGCGACACCTGAAACCGGGGTTGGGAAAGTCATTATTGTGTAAACAGATGGCACCTCCAATCAGATATCCGTCCGGTCTTGCCAGTACCACGGCCGTGGTCTGGAACTTGTAGGCTCCATGAACATGACTGAGACTAAAGATCCTAAACAGGATATTCGGAGTGTTTACAATCCATCCGGTCTTCCCATCTTGCTGTAAGAAAAAAAAAAATAGAGTAAAAATGATATTAAAGTTAACTTACCATGCACTGGAGCAATGTACGCACAAAATGAACGTCTCTGATCAAAATTATAAAATCAACATTGTTTCTAGATTGCGCAAATTACCTAGAACAATGTATGTATACGAGGGCCATCTACTGTGGAATAATGAAAGATCGATTCCCAATTGTAGTAGTTGAAAATATGTAAAACGTCCCGTATAACGTCTCTGACGTAAACATCTTTGCTTATCAGTATTTAACGGGTTTGATTTTTACAAGACATTAGCATTATATTTGGATTGAGGAACCTATGTGCTATGTCATCCCCTCACTACTTGCCATAACATTTGAACATAATATTTTGAAATTTCCAGTTTTTCATTCAAACATAATTATGCCCCAGGCTTAAATCCGGGTATATATGTAACTGAACACTATTCCGAAGGTATATAATCGACCACGAATAGCATTATGTTTCAGATTTCAATGCCAGAAACATTAAATTTTCGTTATTTTTTGTACACGATCAATGGAAAATGGAGAGGTTATGACATGGTTAGCTCACTCATTTGCATATTCTTATCCACTGTACAAAAACCTTATTGCAGAAATTGGCAAAAATTCAAAAAGGCAGTTAAGTAAGGGTGCAATTAAACATAAATAAGGGTTCAAGTGTGTCCTGCCATTGTTTCAAATTGGGTGCAAATTATTTGAACCTTTACTTCTTAGCGTATAAGCCTCAAATTTCACAGGCTCAAAAGCAAACGTAGTGACGTGCATTAAAAACGGAGTCGGCATTGTAACATTGAACTGAATTTCTCCTTCATTTGGTATTCAATGTCCTCAATCAGTGCATAGTATCGACTGTGTCGCTTGCGACACCTGAAACCGGGGTTGGGAAAGTCATTATTGTGTAAACAGATGGCACCTCCAATCAGATATCCGTCCGGTCTTGCCAGTACCACGGCCGTGGTCTGGAACTTGTAGGCTCCATGAACATGACTGAGACTAAAGATCCTAAACAGGATATTCGGAGTGTTTACAATCCATCCGGTCTTCCCATCTTGCTGTAAGAAAAAAAAAATAGAGTAAAAATGATATTAAAGTTAACTTACCATGCACTGGAGCAATGTACGCACAAAATGAACGTCTCTGATCAAAATTATAAAATCAACATTGTTTCTAGATTGCGCAAATTACCTAGAACAATGTATGTATACGAGGGCCATCTACTGTGGAATAATGAAAGATCGATTCCCAATTGTAGTAGTTGAAAATATGTAAAACGTCCCGTATAACGTCTCTGACGTAAACATCTTTGCTTATCAGTATTTAACGGGTTTGATTTTTACAAGACATTAGCATTATATTTGGATTGAGGAACCTATGTGCTATGTCATCCCCTCACTACTTGCCATAACATTTGAACATAATATTTTGAAATTTCCAGTTTTTCATTCAAACATAATTATGCCCCAGGCTTAAATCCGGGTATATATGTAACTGAACACTATTCCGAAGGTATATAATCGACCACGAATAGCATTATGTTTCAGATTTCAATGCCAGAAACATTAAATTTTCGTTATTTTTTGTACACGATCAATGGAAAATGGAGAGGTTATGACATGGTTAGCTCACTCATTTGCATATTCTTATCCACTGTACAAAAACCTTATTGCAGAAATTGGCAAAAATTCAAAAAGGCAGTTAAGTAAGGGTGCAATTAAACATAAATAAGGGTTCAAGTGTGTCCTGCCATTGTTTCAAATTGGGTGCAAATTATTTGAACCTTTACTTCTTAGCGTATAAGCCTCAAATTTCACAGGCTCAAAAGCAAACGTAGTGACGTGCATTAAAAACGGAGTCGGCATTGTAACATTGAACTGAATTTCTCCTTCATTTGGTATTCAATGTCCTCAATCAGTGCATAGTATCGACTGTGTCGCTTGCGACACCTGAAACCGGGGTTGGGAAAGTCATTATTGTGTAAACAGATGGCACCTCCAATCAGATATCCGTCCGGTCTTGCCAGTACCACGGCCGTGGTCTGGAACTTGTAGGCTCCATGAACATGACTGAGACTAAAGATCCTAAACAGGATATTCGGAGTGTTTACAATCCATCCGGTCTTCCCATCTTGCTGTAAGAAAAAAAAAATAGAGTAAAAATGATATTAAAGTTAACTTACCATGCACTGGAGCAATGTACGCACAAAATGAACGTCTCTGATCAAAATTATAAAATCAACATTGTTTCTAGATTGCGCAAATTACCTAGAACAATGTATGTATACGAGGGCCATCTACTGTGGAATAATGAAAGATCGATTCCCAATTGTAGTAGTTGAAAATATGTAAAACGTCCCGTATAACGTCTCTGACGTAAACATCTTTGCTTATCAGTATTTAATGGGTTTGATTTTTACAAGACATTAGCATTATATTTGGATTGAGGAACCTATGTGCTATGTCATCCCCTCACTACTTGCCATAACATTTGAACATAATATTTTGAAATTTCCAGTTTTTCATTCAAACATAATTATGCCCCAGGCTTAAATCCGGGTATATATGTAACTGAACACTATTCCGAAGGTATATAATCGACCACGAATAGCATTATGTTTCAGATTTCAATGCCAGAAACATTAAATTTTCGTTATTTTTTGTACACGATCAATGGAAAATGGAGAGGTTATGACATGGTTAGCTCACTCATTTGCATATTCTTATCCACTGTACAAAAACCTTATTGCAGAAATTGGCAAAAATTCAAAAAGGCAGTTAAGTAAGGGTGCAATTAAACATAATTAAGGGTTCAAGTGTGTCCTGCCATTGTTTCAAATTGGGTGCAAATTATTTGAACCTTTACTTCTTAGCGTATAAGCCTCAAATTTCACAGGCTCAAAAGCAAACGTAGTGACGTGCATTAAAAACGGAGTCGGCATTATAACATTGAACTGTATTTCTCCTTCATTTGGTATTCAATGTCCTCAATCAGTGCATAGTATCGACTGTGTCGCTTGCGACACCTGAAACCGGGGTTGGGAAAGTCATTATTGTGTAAACAGATGGCACCTCCAATCAGATATCCGTCCGGTCTTGCCAGTACCACGGCCGTGGTCTGGAACTTGTAGGCTCCATGAACATGACTGAGACTAAAGATCCTAAACAGGATATTCGGAGTGTTTACAATCCATCCGGTCTTCCCATCTTGCTGTAAGAAAAAAAAATAGAGTAAAAATGATATTAAAGTTAACTTACCATGCACTGGAGCAATGTACGCACAAAATGAACGTCTCTGATCAAAATTATAAAATCAAAATTGTTTCTAGATTGCGCAAATTACCTAGAACAATGTATGTATACGAGGGCCATCTACTGTGGAATAATGAAAGATCGACTCCCAATTGTAGTAGTTGAAAATATGTAAAACGTCCCGTATAACGTCTCTGACGTAAACATCTTTGCTTATCAGTACTTAATGGGTTTGATTTTTACAAGATATTAGCATTATATTTGGATTGAGGAACCTATGTGCTTCAAAGGTAGGCACCAATTCGCCATGATGGGTCATTAATATTGGTTTGAGAACAGATCTTATTTGTTCAGAGAACGTCCCTGACCTAATCCTGGTTTTTCTTACATTTCTGCTTCTCTCACAAAAAAATACGTAATTCAAAGTGACTATTACATTATAATTATAGACTACTGACCTATTACCAGTTATAAAACACAGTTTCTGTCTAGGCAATGTGTTTAAACTTGCTCAATCAACAGAAAACCTTAAATTTGAAACTCTTCTACATATTTTCAACATCTTTCAGGAAGCTTCATTTTTCTTAATATTATAACACGCCCGTGTAAACTTTGTTCTTCTTGTTCCTATAATACTAACCGCACCCATCCAGACCTAATTTTACTTTAATGTTCTCATAATTTGTAGAATGGATGTCTTTATTTCATGAAACAGTAATTATCAGAGACGTTTTTCATTTTGCTCAGAGACGTGCGGTCTTTGATCTTCATGTAGAATCTTACATATTTACTGTCCATCCTTCTTTAATTTATTTATAATCCAAAGGTTAAAATACATAATTTCACAGATGATACTAATTGGCAAATCTACGGAATGATAACTGTTATAAATCGACACAAACACCAGGAAAGTTTTTGTTATTACTCACATTTTCAGGATTTGTGGGCATTTCCGTTGTTGAATTATGCCGACTCGATTCCAAGATGGCGCGTCAGTGCGTACTATAAGCGCGCAAATAAAGTATCATGCAGTGTGTACGTGTCAGATGAGGGAATATCCCTTTAGAGATTTTCAATCAGAGACATTCGCTTTGATCAGAGACGTTTGCCAATTTGGATTTTCAACCAGAACTCATTTTTATGGACAGTATGTTGCTCTTGTTGCCAATCATCATAATCGCCTGGCTCACACTGACGTACTGATCACCAGTTTTTATCTCAAGCATAATCAACTTTCATTAATGACACCATTAACCAATCGAACATCTCTGATGGTTATTCAGTATAATTTGCTTTAATGAGCCACCACGCGATTACTTTGTACAGCTCACTCACAAATTTTGATGGAATGGTAGTATGGGTGATACGCTAAATAAATATGGCCTTACATGTTTTCATATTCATCCTGGAGTTTTTGCGTCAAGGAAAAGATAATTCATTCAGAGACGTTCTTTTTCAGACATGAGTGAATTCAAAAGTTCCTGATAAGATGAATAATAAACACGTTAATGGCAGAAGTACTTGATTAAATAGTTGGAGCATGTGGGCTTACTCACAAGAAAAAACAAAGCTGTAGAATTGGATAAGAACAAAAATTGCGACGTCTGTTTCTGGGATTTTTTCATAAAATATGTATTTTTGTCAATTTGTTCAGCTGTAAGGCATTATTTTTTAAGGAAATGCGTTAACAACAATGCAAAGTGTATATTTTCTGAAAGGCACAACCCTCCCCTACCAAATGATACATAAAACTATGAAAAACACCCACAGGTGACAATTTTACAAGGGTTTGAATATCGCAAAGCCCGAAAATGGCCAATTGTACATCGTTCAACGTTTTCATCCATATATATATTATTTATATAAAAGCAAGAGCTGCATCGTGGACATATTTTGACTTAATTTTCTTACGTTTCCCTTTATTCCCCACCGGAGGGGTTAAAAATCAACATTGTGGGAGTATGTCTGTGGGAGCAAACTACAGGATACTCCAATAGTCCAGGCTAGGCTCCATAGAAAGTGCACCTAACCTTGTTTTTTTGATATATACAATGTTTTTTGATGGTTTCTGGTCAATTTGAGGGTGCTGATTCCAAATCCGATTGATGCCACTCGCGTAACCTTGAGCATTTTCAGCAAAATGCAAAAATCCAAAATGGCCGCCAGATATGCTAATTTGGCCGTGATAATCCCAGTTATGTCAATTTTATGACCAATTATTCCATCAAAGTTTTTTAAAGTTTTGTTCCTTGAGTAATTCTACTTGCACATGCAAGAAATTTCTCTTTTGAAGAGGTACATTCAGTAATTTAAGCTTATTTTCAATTCAAAATGGCTGCCACTCCTATACTCATGTACTATATGAATGGCAAAAAATATGCATAGAAATAGAAGACGAATTTTCAGTCACATACCTACGCTTTTATCAAGTTTTGCATGTACAATGCAAATCTGATGAGTGCCACTAGCAAAACAAGCAAACAAACAAGCAAACAAACAGAAAATTGATTGTTTTTAGGCTTATTATATTCTTCTTAATACAAAACTTCAAAATGGATGCCACTCATACCCCTGCACAATATGAACGGCAAAGTGTACATGGAAATAAACAAATTTTTTTCTTCTTTTTCCTGTCACTCAGGTACACAGTTTATCAATTTGTGTGCTGATTATGAATTAAAAGGTTGTTCCTAACAAAAGCTGTTTTAGTTTTTGGTGCAAACATCCAATATTATTTATCACTTCAATCTGAAATTTTCCCTAGGAATTTGGAAATATCCACCAAAACTTGAATCGACGCCAATATCAAGATCGTTTACCAGGAATTTTTATATATGAACATTTTATACTTACTTGCCTTGAAATGTTCAACATCATAATATTCACTCTGATTTACTGAATTAAAAGGCTGAATCCTAGACGATGACACAAATGAAATTTCCAATTAACTGTCCTGTTCTACAATATCTAAAAGCGATATTATACAAACTTTTCCGTCCCCTCATCCGAGAAAGAACATGAGGCAGGGGAAATTGGAAAAAAATGGGACCACCTCACTTCCTGTCGTCAAATCGCTGAAATGAAGACAATACCCAAAAGTTTTTCATGTTAACCCAGATGAATAGTGTCAACATGCCAATATTAACATCTTGTTGGCTTAAGCCAGATCTTGCTAAAGCATCGTCTGGCCACCAAACGGTGTCAAATACGGTGTCATGTACCATCTGACAGCAGGTGACTGTGTTCTTCCCTTGATATTGAGGGTGGATTTGTGATTTTTAGTCAGCTTCAATAGAAAAATAATGACGTAGGCACCTTGCAAATTGTGGAGAGTCAAAAATACTTCCCGTGTATTTAAGATAAAAGAAAATATGCCTATATAGCTGGAGTAGGCCCTACTGCCGCGCTATTGTAATATCTCATCATAGTGATGTCGTAACGAAAAATATACTGTGTTTAGTCGTCTGCGGCCGTTCACTCTCGCGCACGTAGTGCTATAACAACCAGTCTCAATAAAGGGAGATGTATTTTACATTTTCACATGTTCCATGGATTTTATTGTGGTGGTTTACATGGAGTGGAGATGTCATTGAGGATCAAAATCTCTATAACTATAAGTAATCATGGTAATAAACAAAGTTGATGGACTCGGGACTCGGCGCAGATTGGTCTTGGCAAAGAGGTGATGAAGTAGTATATTCTCTTTAAACCAATATTCAATGCCGTCACACAAAAATATTTGAAGGACATTGCCTATAAACTGCCTCACAGATTTACCCATTCTCTGAAATAAATTCTAAAGTCGGCGTAGGTCATTGCCGTACATTTTGCGCAATATCGAGTGTTTCCAATTTTGATCTGGTCGAACTGAATGTTTTGTTGTTTATGTTTAAATATCATCAAAATATGTTGTCTGAAGTATTCAACAAAATGTTTCAGATAAATTCTTCATTCCACTCATATCTCACCCAGGAACGCTATAATTTTAGTAATAGTTTGACATAGTTAACTCTAAGATTGCAATCCATTCGGTTCACTGGTGTCACGGAATGGAATTCTATTTGATGGTGATCATAAATCTAATACGTATCACACTTTCCAGGTTTAAAATTGTATATAAACAGAGTGTATTTAGACAGGTGGTATCCATGACTGACTATATACGGAACTTCCTTTCTTCCTTTACCTTTTTATTTTCTCTCAGCTCTCATCTGTGTGCACTTAGGATATGTGTGAGCGTGCGTGTGCCAACAAATTAAGGTTTATCTTTGTTTTTGTCAACTGATGAATTATACACATGTTACATAAATAATATTGGTCTGATTTTGTTTATGCTTTGGTCCATGTCACAATAAGGGATTGTTGAATGCATTCCACCTTTTATTGTTCGAGGGCCCCAGCTACAAGAACACGATTGCTTCTTAGAAGTCCTGGTGTTTAATGTCATATTTTCTTCTTTGTTATAATTTTGCCAAATAAATGAAATGAATTGAGATGACATGTGTTTTTTTTTTATTATTTGATGTATTTCTAAATTGTTTACAAATTGAATACGAATTTCACGACTCAAAAACAAAGAACAACAAGTGCAGTGAATTAAAATTATTATAACATTAAACAAGTAGATCAACATAAGCAGTAGGCCCTAGTATTGTCAGGATTGTGCAGTAAACATAATCATACAAAACACGCAATAAGATACATAATCAGGATTCTTCTAGTAAATGTCAGAGATAATTGAATGCATAAGACCACCGTCGTGAGCAATTAAACTTGATATGGAGGGGACATCATAAAAAGACGATGCGGCGACACAACTCTAGGGGGAAATTGAGTGATAGAATGGATGAAATACAGTTGCAGGTGTGGGTGCAGAACGCAGTTGAATGGTGAAAATAAAGATTAAAAAATAACAAATATAAACCTGCAGAAAGTTTTATAATCTTCACTTAATGGAATCATATATATAATTATATCAAATACCGATAAATGTACCTTTAAAGAAGTAGATAGTTGAATATGGCTATATATTGTGGGGGGAGATCATTCTAAATGACTGGATCAGAATGTGTGATAGATTTATGAATCATGAGTAATTTGAGATTCGTAAGATGGAGATTTCCACACATGCGAGTTGGGAAGGTATGAACAGAAGTGTTTAATCTAAGCATGTTATCAAGAGATGATGGAAGTTGATCATAAAATTTGTACTTGAAACGTAATGACTGCTACATGAATAATGTCATAAAACAAAAAATTATTTTGAGTTAAAAATACATATAACTTTCTTTTTTCAATTCAACGATAAAATGTATGTTTGTATATACACAATTTACCAATAAAATATTACAATATCTCAAAATATGGAAAAATTAAGAAGTTATACAGTCAAAACAAAAGTAAAGTTCGGTGCGGGGGAAAATTCGGCTTAGCAATAATCCAAACGTTTTTAGAAATACACATTGCTACGTTGTGCTAATGCTCGTTCCAAGTCAAAGTTTCATCTGTAATTTCAAAAAATAAGAACTTATTTTTTTCTGATAATATATCGTTAATCTTAATACAGTATGCATGGGATTATCTGTGTTGTGAAAATGAAGTTTAAGTGCTTATTTGATTAATTCAAAGAGAGCTTATTGAACTTAAAGCAATTTGATGCTTTCGTCATTTTCAAAATTTAAAGTATTATCTGAAGACTTAAGATATTTCTGAGAGTAAGATATATTAGTATCATCAGGAAATAAAACAAAAGAGACAAGGGATTGTATTAATGATATCATTGACACGGAGAAGTATGTAGTAATACAGTGTACCGAGCCTTGAGGAACATCGCATTGGACTAAAAGAGAGTCGGAATCAAACCCATTGACAGTAAGATGTCGTATTCTTTGGGTTAGATAATCTGTAAACCAAAATGACTGACCCCGAATACCATAATGACAGAGTTCACGGAATTTACAAACAACATGTTCTTTGATAGCAATATATAGCTTTCGTAATTTTAACATATACTTGGAGCTACATCAGCAGAATAATTCTTCCTTAAACCATATTGATTTGAACTAAGTACATCCTGTTTAGAATTAATTTGTGTAGTCTATTGTATACAATTTCTTCTAAAATTGTGCTTCTAGGCAGTAAGGGGGACGACGATTAGCAATTTCATGTGATCTTCTTGTGGAAAATAAGATTATTTTAAACCAAAGCTGTTTTCAACAAAATTGACAAAAAAAAACACACCTCGAGGTTAAAAAACAAAATCGTTATAAGTTAAAAGGTCTGCGAGTGGATAGAACTTGTTTATGCTTCAATAGTACGAGATATCAATGTCTGTTACGTATGAAGACTATAATGACGAAGAACAGATCACGTGCTTCGCATCGGCGCGTCTTCAAATCACGCGCATTGCGTAATAAAGGCAAATTCTGAAAGGTACTTCTTGGCAAGCACATTAGAGTAGGACAGGTTATTAGGTAGGGCCACGTTTGTCCTGAAATCTATCTGTAATACATGTATATGGCTTTTGATTGTCCCAGATTTTTTTCCTACTGTGCTTGATAACACAGAGTGAAAGACTGTGATAGATAACACAGTGTGAAAGACTGTGATAGATAACACAGTGTGAGACTGTGAGAGGCTGTGGTACATAACACAGCGTGAGAGACCGTGGCACATAACTCGGTATGGGATCCATTAGTTTAACATACTGTGGTAAATACCACAGTCTATTACAGTGTGATTTTTTTTTTTGGGGGGGGGGGGGGGGGGGCAGTACTGTGAGGGATTATGTGAATGTGACACACTGTGACATTTTCAGATATTATGTGGCAATGACACCCGTTATCACAGTATCAATCCTGTGATTTTCCACAGTGTGACAATAACACAGCAGTACCTCATGTCCGAATTTCACAGGTAACCATAGTGTGACATAACTCACATGTGTGCACACTTTGTTTGAAGCTGGTCATCACTGTGTGTTTCACTATGTGGCAGGACTGTGTCTGTTCTATAATAAGAAAGGGGTTTATGTGGGAGATATATCTCCTGGATTCGAATAAGTTCCACAACAATCAGAACCTCTCAAAGCTTGTCCCGCTGAAGGGCTGGCTCAACACTCTCCCGCCATTCGAAGGCTGATGATACATCGCCACCAGCATGGTTCAGTGTATTGGATCTCAGTAGCTCGGAGTAGCTGAATCCTAAATCCTTGCTGAAAATTAATGTCAATATTTGTCCACGTTGCAGAAGATATCTCCCGCGATCTTTCGTGAGTCTCATCATTGATTTCACCTTCACAAGTCTTCTTTGCTGTTGCCAAGGATGAATGTCTGGGGGATGTGTATAATGTATACGGAGTATGTATAATATATCAATGCAAAAATAAAATGCTGATAAGTGCTATCCAATGATAGCGAGCCAGTGGAGAGGAGAAAGAAAAAGAGTCCCAACTGGCATTTAAAGCATAATTTACCATTAGCAGATGAAACAGAAACTCAGCATAAGTGCTTTAAAAGTTCTAACATATGAGTAAGGAAAAGAAACAACCACTGTAAAAATTTGAATCCATGTAACTCTTGTTAAGTACATTGAAATATACAAAATGTGAACAATAGTAATGATCAAAAATGTTCGAGACTTTACCGTCCGTCTACAGTTATGGTTTAATGAGAAAAATACTGATATCTCCATATCGTCGCTGGTTTTGCAATCCGACGTATCTCAGCGCGCGAATAAAAAAAGACAGTTTCGAGAAAAACGCATTTAAAGATTTCTCAATTTTCCAACGATAAATTCGGGTATATTATTGCATTGGATTGCTGATTTTTTTAAATGCAGGCATACTTAAGTATTCATTCTGTCTGATGATATGAATTTTCAGTTGTTACATGCAAGAAAAGGGAAGATATAAGCAAGCAAAGTGGTACCTCACTATGCGAAACCACGAAAACTGGCCTCCCACAGAGAAATATACGTGACGTATCGGGTGCGCGTCCTTGAAACTTGCACAGAGACGTGAAGTAAAGTTTTCGCAAACCTGCGTATCTATGCGCGCGCACAGGTTAAAATGTGCTATGTGACTCTCTCTTCCTCTTTTCATTTTTCTATCTTTCTCTGTCTTTTCCTTTCTTTCTCTCTCTCTCTCTCTCTCTCTCTCTTGACTCTTTCTTTCTCCTCTTCATTTCTCTATCTTTCTGTCTTTTTCTTTCTTTCTTTCTTTCTCTCCCTCATGTGACTTTTTCTTTCTTTCTCCTTTTCTTTTCTCTATCTTTCTGTCACTTTCTTTTTTTTCTCTCTCATTGCACTTGTTCTATTTTTCTTCTCTCTTCATTTTTCTGTCTTTCTGTCTTTTTTCTTTCTCTCTCTCTCTCTCCTTCTCTCTCTCTCACTCACACTTGACTCTCTCCCTCTTTCTCCTCTTTTTATTTCCCCAGACTGTCATAACACATGTACATGTACATAAAAAATGCAAACTTATTCAAATTTTCCTCACAGCCACTTCTTTATTCATGGTGTGGTTACAGGCATTACACTTCGTGGATTCTGATGGAAAGTACCTTAATTTTGATGAGAGAAGATGATAACAGCTGCAATATTATATTGAAAATTGTATTTCATACCATTTCCGGACTTATTGATGAACGCGTTAAACATGGACAGACCGTCCTGTCGCATTTGGGTCTGTCCATGTTCATGATGGTATGCACGTTCACCACTAAGTGTGAAAAGTAGCATTTAAATGCAATATTTTTTTTTCCAAAGTGAGTTGTGTGTGATTTCCTGCAAATACAAACATGTGTGTATCGGAGTGAATTTCATTTACGTCTCCGTGTACAGGCCCGTAACTCTCAGGCTTTTGCATTTAACTCAGTATGATGTCATATTGCAAAACATCGGATATTCAAAGGGTTTGTTACGGCGGACAAAAGTAATTTATGGCCTTAAATGTCATGGAGTAAAATAATCTTTGCGCCGGGATTCTAATGATTGAAGGTTCATCAAAGTATGGATTTCTTGATTTGAAACATATCTATAATAGTTTAATCGAATACTTATTCTCAGTCCTCTATTTTGTATTTTTTTTTGTAATTCATCTGTGTGTTTTGCCGCCGATGAACCATAAATAATATCTGCATAATCAAATAATGGGAGAATAAAAATTGTACATGTCTATTTCAAAGTTGAAGCATTTACATATCTGCGTATAGTTACTCTCTAAAAAAATCGAGTGAAAATATTCACTCTTGAAGGAGTGCATACAAAAAAGAGTAAATTTAGAGTGAAATTGGAATGAATTTTGAGTGAAAATGCTCATTTCCACTCATTTTGGAGTGACCTCAGGGATCACTCGAAGATTTTTTTTTTGTATTCACTCCTTCCAAAGTGAATATCTTCACTCGACTTTTATAGAGAGTAAACGGCCCAGAAATTTCACCAGGTTGGCAATATTCTTACGCATCGTATCTATATGTATATCCCATTTCAGCTGTTCATCAATCATAACACCCAGGTATTTCACAACATACTTCCGTTCTATTCTATTTCCAAAAATAAATAATTTCAATTTACCACAATTACTTAAATTATAACGACAACCCAATAACATACATATTGTATTCACAATTTACACTAATCTTTTTTTAAAAATATCCATTCATGTTCATACACATAATATATTCTGCAGCTTAGAATTCGATACACATTCTATTTCATTTACACTTTTTCCAGAGCAATACAACACTGTATCATCCGCTTTAATATGTGAGAGTTGAGTGTCTTGACCTAATCCAGACTGTTCCTAATTGAATCTGCTATCATGTTTCAAGCAGAGACTATTATGTTTCAAGCAGAGAGACAGCTGTGATTGCACGATCTTTCCCAGAACCTTTGAGAGACTGAGGTGAAAGAATTGAAATCGGCAATAGTTGCTGGTATGGGCAGAGATATTGTCTCCAGATTTAATAACTGGTATTATTTTTGCCCATTTCCAACAATGAGGAACGTTGCCATCTGACAGTGACCGATTAATAAGGTAAGTATAAGTAAATACAATGTGCGAGATGCAGATAATTGTACAATTTTAACTGATAGGCCATCTAGACCAGTTGACTTTTTGGCTTTGATTCCTTTGGTGACTTTAAGTACCTCTCCCTCATTTACCACATGCAAAGTCAAACTTGATTGTAATGAAATTTCATTTACAATACATCGTTGTACATGATGAATATGTGATGCCAGATTTGCACCAATATTTCCAAAACAATCATTAAAAACCATTAACTCGTTCGATATCATTAGCGACTGAATCAAGCGACTTATAGGTCTACTGCCTGATGAGGATATTTCCTTCAACACATCCCATGATTGATTTGGCCTAAATTTGTCTACATCCTCTTTTTAAAGTAATTCTTTTTCGATTTCCTAATAAAAAAAGTACTTTGTTTTCATCGTCTTATATTCTCCCAATAATTCGGCTTAATTATCTTCTAAAATATGTTTGTGATTATCACTCTTTCCATCCGAAATACACATACTGTATGTACCTTTTTAGCCTTTCTCTTTTACTTATCTTCGTCGTCTTATTGACACAATAATCTCCTTAGTCATTCAGGGTGAGTATTTATTCCCGACACGTGTCATTCTCACTGACATAAATATGTTTATGCACTATTTCAAGGAAAAGCTCTTCCAATACTTTAACAGCATCATCCAGGTTTGAAGTACATGTATCTTCTACAATACAAAAACTCAAAGTAAAGGCTAACTGCTGAAATGCAACTCGTTCCGCTATATAAGAATTTATGAACAACTTCTTCAATTTGATTTGATTTGATTGATTTGATTTTATTGTTCCACATTTCAAAACATCAAACATGATACGATCGATTGAACATAAGATTGAACATAGCGTCGTAAATTACAAAAAATACAAGAGAAGACAATTTAACAAACATGAAATGTGGGGACCTACTAAAAAGCAAAGCTTGTAATGTATAGGTCCCTGTATATATGAAAGTGTTGGTCTTCTTAAACAACCTAGAAACGAAAACTATGAAAGGAAGGAAAGGGACGTAAAAGAAAAGAGAGCAAAAAGAGCAAAGGAAAGGAATAGAATATACGAAAGCATAGCGAAATACAAAGTAGCCACCTGTAACGCGTTCACAAGACTCCTTGTCACCCGAGCAACACAGTTACGTAACTGTAAGAATGCGCATTGTGATTGTGAATGCGTTTAAACTTTTTTCATACTATTATCGAGAGAATTTCAAAATTTGGGGCCAGTGAAAGAAAATGTCTGTTTAGCAAAAAATACTCCTACTTCATGGCAAATTAAATGAGTTGGATTGCCGGGTAGGGTAAAAATGAACAGTTCCATTTTTTAGTGACCATGAACTCAAATACATATGGGGAGAGAATTGTCGGTTAGTTTGTACATAAATTGTCATACATGTAGAAAATGCAAATCCTTAACCTTTAAAACTTTGTTTTCATGAAAATTAATAAAACATCAGTGTCACTTCTCCATGATTCATTGCAAATAATACGAAGAACTTGTTTTTTCTGTAACAAAAGTATTCTTTCCAATTATTGCGAGGAATATGTGTTTCCCAAGGCGAGTATACCATAACTTAAATATACGGTAAAATCAGAGATGAAAATGAAATCAAAGCAACGTTCCTGGGTGAGCAAAATTTAACTTTTTTATGACACCTATATTTTTTGAATAATACTGCTTATGGCATCGATATGTAACTTCAAACTTAAAGATTCGATTGAAGAGACTTCTTCAATAACTGTGTGTTGTTTAGGAAAACATCCTTTGGTGTCGTTCAGGTAAACATTCATTGGTATTGTATCGTACGCATTTCACTTCTACTTCACTTTTGTTTTTGAGGGTGGGATTTCCAGAAAAAAAAAATGGTCAACAAAAGGTGGGTCACGACATGATCACGTGAACAGGTGAAAGATTCTCAAAGGAATTGCGACATTCATTGCACTGCGTTGGTCCTTTGCATCGCATGTGATTAGGATTCTAGAAACCTTCTATGTGAACATTTCACGTGATCACTTCGTGACCCATTTTTTGTCGACTCTTATTTTATGTAAATTGTATTGGTATTGATTTCATGTTTTAAAAAATCTGGAAATCCCCAAAACAGAAAACAAGAACGGAATTTATAGCGACTTGCACAACGCAAACAAAATTGAGAAGATTGAATGGTTCGACTTTAGCAGCCAGTAACCAATAACCTTTCTTTCATGCCTCTTGCTTTACGTACTGTATGGGAAGGTAAAGTCACACTTTTTGCGTTATAGGCAATATATGTATTTTTATATCGGTTGTACATCCTTCCTTTGTAGGATTCCCGAGATTGTCCTAAAACCGGTCTTCCGTGGTTGTGTCAGTATTCACTTTCAACATTATTACATCAGTTATTGCCAGCATTTCAATCTTCTCAAAAATAGCACCAAAATGAAGTTTGACATGATATTGCACCGCGTACATCCTTATAATGCTACCTTTGTCATCTCTCCTTTCCCGCGGCGAGAATCACGTGTGAATGGGATTCTAGAAGCTTCCTTTGTGAACCTTTCACCTGTTCACGTGATCATGACGTGACCCACTCTTTGTTGACTCTTTCTTTTCTTTTGTTTCCTGGAAATCCCCAAACAGAAAACAAGAACGGCATTTATATATAGCGACTTGCACATTGCAAATTCATTCGACGTTAGCAGCCAGTTACCAATAACCTTTCTTTCGCGCCTCTTGCTTTACGCACTGGGAAGGTAATATCACACTTTTTGCGTTATACTGTATATGTATTTTTATATCGGTTGTACATCCTTCCTTTGTAAGATTCCCGAGATTGTCCTAAAACCGGTCTTCCGTGGTTGTGTCAGTATTCATTTTCAAGATTATTACTTGAGTTATTGCCAGCATTTCAATTTCAAAAATAGCACCAAAGTGAAGTTTTGACATATTGCACTGCGTACGTCCTTATAATGCTGCCTTTGCCATCTCTCCTTTCCCGCTGCTTGAATCAGTACGTGTAAATAGGATTCTAGAAACTTCCTCTGAGAACCTTACACTTCGTCGTGACCCACCTAGACCCATCCTTTGTCGTCCTTATCTTATGTAAATTGTATTGGATTTGAATTAATGCTGCAATGTATCTGGAAATTCTCCCCACCAGAAATTATACGAACGGCAGTCGGGGACGTATACATAGCAAATTCGTCCGGCGTTAGCATCCGGTTACCAGTAACTTTTCTTTCCTCACACTGCTTTACGTACTGGGTAGGTAAAATCACACTTTTTTCGTTATACGTATATTTATTTGTGTATCGATTGTGCATCCTGACGTTGTCCAACACCCGGTCTTCCATGGTTGTGTTTGGTGCGGAAGAATGTGCTTTGATAAAATTTGATGGTTCTTAAAGGTTAAAGAGTCATCTTTCTAGCCCTCTCGGCTTGGTATATTTGTGTCAAGTTGCCGCGAGACATCAGTTTCGCGCGGGAATACATCTGGTAGTAGAAAGGCCTTGCGGTACACCATTGGTCACCAATTGTAGCGTTAAAGGGTGTGTACGGTTCTGGTTGAGGTGAAGATTTTGCTTTTAACGTTTTGCGAGATATTCAGAAACCACTCCATGAGATGTCAAAGAACAACATACAATTCCAAGGGGTATCAAAAGTTTATTTGATGAAAATCGGTTTTGAAATGGCTGAGATATCCAAAAACAAGGTGAAACAAAGAGATCCTAATAAAAGGCGTGGCCTGTTTTCTTATATTATCACTTTTTGGATATCTCAGCCATTTGAAAACCAATTTCCATCAAATAAACGTTGAATCCTTCTTTGAATTACATGCTCTTTAATATTTGATAAGAAATTTCTCATTATTTCACTAAGGAATGTTCAAAACATGAATCCCCACCTCAACCAGGACTGTACAGTACCATTAAGCGCTAAATTTGAGTTTGTTACAGGATGGGTGCTAGCGTACTTCTCCACCTCCTCATCAAATGATTTTTGAACATGTACAAATTTACCCTAAGTATTAAACAACCAAAAAACATTTCCATCTTAGGCTCAAAAAATTGGTAGTTGTTAAAAAATTCTCCGTTTTCACTTTAATGGCATCAAATTGAATATGACATGTCGGAATAACTCGGTGGATAAACAGCTTGAATGATTGCAGCTCTCCACACAAGCAGTCAACAGGGGAAAGCGGGGTATATTGAGCAAATTTTAGATGATGACATACATAAATGAAAAGTGAAATAACTGATTATTTTGCAGAAGTTAGTATCTGAAGTGTCATCTAATTTAATCAATTAAAAATATTTTGGGCGCTAGAATGCCCCTAACAAAAAAGTCCTGTGGTACTCCCTGTGGTACTTGTCGGTACCACACAATGTACCACACACTTGTAATGTTACCACAGGAACTGTGTGGTACTGTACCACAGGCTTGTAGGGTACTCCCTGTAGTACTTGTCAGTACCACACAATGTACCACATAAATAAATGTTACCACAGGAACTGTGTGGTACTGTTTTACAGGCTCATGTGGTACTCCCTGTGGTACTGGTTGGTACCACACAATGTACCACACAAATATATGTTAACACAGGAACTGTGTGGTACTGTGTCACAGGCTCGTGTGGTACTCTGGGATGTACCACAGGGCAGTACCACAGGACATTACCACAGGAAAGTACCACAGGACAGTACCACAACACAGTATACACACAAATTGTCCTGTGGTATTTTGGGACGTATACCACACGACAGTACCACAGGACAGTACCGCATGAATTGTCCTGTGGTATTTTGGGACGTACGACAGGAAAGTACCACAGGAGAGTACAACACAGGAAAGTACCACAGGATAGTACCACAGGACAGTACCACACGACTTGTTCTGTGGTATTTTAGGACGAACCACAGGACAGTACCACAGGGCAGTTCCACAGGACAGTACCACAGGACAGTACCACAGGAATTGTCCTGTGGTATTTTGGGACATACCACAGGACAGTACCACAGGGCAGTACCACAGGATAGTACCACAGGACAGTACCTCATGACTTGTCCTGTGGTATTTTGGGACGTACCACAGGACAGTACCACAGGGCAGTACCACAGGACAGTACCACAGAGCAGTTACCACAGAGCAGTACCACATGAAAGTACCACAGGATAGTACCACAGGACAGTACCACACGACTTGTCCTGTGGTATTTTGGGACGTACCACAGGGCAGTACCACAGGACAGTACCATAGGAAAGTACCACAGGATAGTACCACAGGACAGTACCACACGACTTGTCCTGTGGTATTTTGGGACGTACCACAGGACAGTACCACAGGGCAGTACCACAGGAAAGTACCACAGGATAGTACCACAGGACAGTACCACACGGCTTGTCCTGTGGTATTTTGGGACATACCACAGGGCAGTACCACAGGAAAGTACCACAGGATAGTACCACACGACTTGTCCTGTGGTATTTTGGGATGTACCACAGGACAGTACCACAGGACAGTACCACAGGATAGTACCACAGGACAGTACCACAGGACAGTACTACAGGATAGTACCACAGGACAGTACCACACGACTTGTCCTGTGGTATTTTGGGACGTACCACAGGACAGTACCACAGGGCAGTACCACAGGAAAGTACCACAGGATAGTACCACAGGACAGTACCACACGGCTTGTCCTGTGGTATTTTGGGACATACCACAGGGCAGTACCACAGGAAAGTACCACAGGATAGTACCACACGACTTGTCCTGTGGTATTTTGGGATGTACCACAGGACAGTACCACAGGACAGTACCACAGGATAGTACCACAGGACAGTACCACACGACTTGTCCTGTGGTATTTTGGGACATACCACAGGACAGTACCACAGGGCAGTACCACAGGAAAGTACCAGAGGATAGTACCACAGGACCGTACCACACGACTTGTCCTGTGGTATTTTGGGACATACCACAGGACAGTACCACAGGAATTGTCCTGTGGTATTTTGGGACGTACCACAGGACAGTACCACAGGACAGTACCACAGGATATTACCACAGGACAGTACCTCACGACTTGTCCTGTGGTATTTTGGGACGTACCACAGGACAGTACCACACGACAGTACCACACGACTTGTCCTGTGGTATTTTGGGACGTACCACAGGGCAGTACCACAGGATAGTACCACAGGATAGTACCACAGGACAGTACCACACGACTTGTCCTGTGGTATTTTGGGACATACCACAGGACAGTACCACAGGAATTGTCCTGTGGTATTTTGGGACGTACCACAGGACAGTACCACAGGGCAGTACCACAGGACAGTACCACAGGATAGTACCACAGGACAGTACCACACGACTTGTCCTGTGGTATTTTGGGACGTACCACAGGACAGTACCACAGGGCAGTACCACAGGACAGTACCACAGGAAAGTACCACAGGATAGTACCACAGGACAGTACCACATGACTTGTCCTGTGGTATTTTGGGACGTACCACAGGACAGTACCACACGAATTGTCCTGTGGAATTTTGGGACGTACCACAGGACAGTACGACAGGAATTCCTGTGGTAATTTTCGATGTATACCACAGGAGAGTACCACAGGAACTGTCCAAAATCCCACAGGAAAATCATAATATGGTGCTATTCCACACGCAAGTACCACACAGCAAATTAAATTCGTAAGTACCACAGAAAAATGCTACAGGATATTCTTTTTTTTTCTTAACATTTTATACCAGAGGACTATCACATCAGGAGAATATCAAACAGCAGTACCACACAGGAGTACCACACAGGAAAATTGTAAGGCAGAATCTACTGAAATTTATTATAAAAATACAAACAGAAAAGCACATATTGATATTCCTCAATTAATTGATAGAGAAGTTATGTTGTGAATTATAGCAATTGATTTGCCATTACTTATCCTGTCCTATACTCCTACAGTATTACCTATTTAGTGAAAGTGCTGATGTAAAAAGCACGAGAAATTTCATAAGGACTTCTGTGGTACGGTACTCCTGTGGTACTCCTGTGGTACTCCTGTGGTACTCCTGTGGTACAAATTTTTACATAGCTCATGAATATTCATAAAAAGCACTCTAGATTTTTGAAAATACATATATGACTTAAAAAGTCAAAGTATTAATGATGGAACTTACTTTGAACTTTATGAAAGATTGTCTAATTATGTTATATTATTTTCAATATCACAGATATTGTTATGAAAGTGTAATTTCATATCTTGATAATAAAGTAAAATCGAGTTAGTAACCATGCCTTAATGCTTTACGGATAGACGGCCATATATATATGTACTGAAACGGTCGATGGCTACCTAGGAATAGAATATGATTATATAGATCTATTATAGGACTAGATTGGCACTTGGCCATTAGACTCTCGTTTGAGGTTATATGTTAGGAGTAGGACAGGTTATTAAGTAGGGCCATGTTTGTCCTGAAATCCATCACTCACCCATCAGGAATATTCCATGATATGTGACTAAAATTCTCCCAGTTTTTTTTTTCGATCTATCCTGTGTGGTACTCTCCTGTGGTACCATGGAAATGCTGTGTGGTACTGCCCTGTGGTAATGCTGTGTGGTAATGATCGACCTGTGGTACTGTCCTGTGGTACTGTCCCAAAATACCACAGGACAGTTCCTGTGGTACTGTTCTGTGGTACTAGTCCTGTGGTACTGCCCTGTGGTACGTCCCAAAATACCACAGGATTTCCTGTGGTACTGCCCTGTGGTACGTCCCAAAATACCACAGGAATTCCTGTGGTACTGTCCTGTGGTACTGTTCTGTGGTACCGGTCCTGTGGTACTTTCCTGTGGTACTGCCCTGTGGTACGTCCCAAAATACCACAGGAATTCCTGTGGTACTGTCCTGTGGTATGTCCCAAAATACCACAGGACAATTCCTGTGGTACTGTCTGTGGTACTGTCCTGTGGTACTTTCCTGTGGTACTGTCCTGTGGTACCTTCCTGTGGTAATTACCACAGGGGTACCACAGGACTTTTTCGTATGGGGCACTTTCGCGCCTGCATTCCAGTTTTACGGCAAGGCCTAGAATACAATCTGTAGCCCAGATCAATACTTGAACCCCTTAATCTGTCTCTCTCTGGGCTTGTCATCGCTTAAGATCCTCACAAATGATAATTTTTCACGTCTAAACCATCGGTACATGTTCTCGCGGCAGCGCGCAATACAGTCGATCGTTGGATCTGAATGTGGCGATCCCATAGCGATATTTTATATCGACAAACTCCATAGAAAAATAGCCAGGTGTTATCGCAATTCTTATAGAGAGGCTTCCAAAGAATAATATATTTTTTCCCGGTCAATTTCCTACTTTTGTCATTCCGATTCATGAATGTGCATTCAAATTCACACAGCGCACGCATGCGAAAATATTCCGAGCATTCAAATTCAGAATCCGAGCGATCAATTTCATTAATGGGAGTTCTATTTCGATTTTCGTCAAATCAAATTCACGCTTGGGCGTTCAATTCCCAAATGCGAGCATAGCATTTCATGCTCTTGCATTGAAATTCACACTTTAGTCACGTAGTAGTCCCAATGAGCTTGTTTGGAGCGGTCAATTTCATTTCCTACTTCGTGCAATTAATCTAACGAGGAAAATGGCATAGACTTTTTTTTTTTAGAAAGGAGGAATGGCAAACACAATCAATTAAGGCTTGCTTGTAGTGATCGTTTAAATGTTTTACTTTGTTCTCTGTTCACGTATTCTTTGTTTTTTATCTCAATTTGTGAGGTCCAATCAGCAGTGCATCCAAACAACACAACCACAGTCTAATCATATTTCTTGATGGCATGCATGCTGCCAACGCCCCAACACTAACCACATTATGGCGATGCATCAATTTGAATACAAACTGGCACACAATGATCTCGCATAGTCCTGCAAAATTAAGCCAATAAGATAGCAATAAACAACAAATAAGACGTAGAAAACGTACATGGGATTGTTATCAGTTTCAATGTAGTCGAAACTGTTGTGGTTTTTTTTCCCCGAAGGTGCAAACCAATCTTCCGTATTATGCTCGTTTGTAGGCATATGCAGTGCCTAATGTCTGTTGGTTTGTTTGCTCCATTTTCTCTCTAAGAAAATGGCTGGACGGCCTATATTCAGCTGCAATAGCTGGTTTTCAATGGGCTCTAGTTGGATGTAAGATGGGACCACTTTACCGGGTTAAACGCCCTGCTCTTAACGATGAATAAATGAAGTGGGATCTTTAACGTGCATGAGTTGTGACTGTCTGAGTTGTGACTGTAGCGCCAATAAGGCTGCCGCAACCCCCCCCCCCCCCTCCCGATCCATTCAAGTATTCGGAAGTGGGTACTGTGACGCCAGATGACGAATTTTAAACTATAGTGTCTGCTAGACAAGTCCGTCGGAAAAAGAGGAAAACACAAGAAGGAATTTAAGTGCTAATGTTGAGGACCTCGCGACAAGAGTAGACTCCTCTGCGTAGGATGAATCTATGAATGGTAATGAACAGTTTGGTACCCCCAATCTAAACCACCTGATCTGAGATTGTACATTATGTTCAACAGACAAGAAAAGGTCCCTAAAAACATAAGCCTGGCTACGGTAGCCAAAGCGATTCATACTTACTGTAGATTTCCATCAGAGTTTGTTAAGTCTACGCGAAATGACATTGTGGCGGAATATAGAAATGAGAAACAGTTCGGAAAACTGATGGAACTTTAATCCATTGGCACCATGCCAGTAAAGGTGCAAGATCAAATGTACACCGTCAGAGGAGTAATATCTGGAATCCCCACGGAAATGTCTGAGACAGAAAATCAGATGGAATTGAAAAAGCAAAGGTATCTCACGTGAAAAGAATAAGGAGAAAGGAACTAAGAGAAAAAGCAAAATAACTCAGGAAACGAACAAACGAAGCTTACCCCTATTCCTCGTTCTCCAATGGAATGCTCAGGGGAGGAGTGGAAACGGACAAGAATTGATACAACTTTAAGCAAAAATAAAGCTGGTATTATACATTTGATACGTGTACAGGAGATATGGTTTAATGATGATAATGTTGTGCAGATTCCTAATTATGTTTGTCTGTTTAAAAATAGAACAACACAAATTAGAGGAGGATGTTTCTATATGATTATAATGATTATAATGATTATAAAGACTGCGAATCTGAATTTTCATTGCGAGTGTTAGATATCTTTTTGGGTAAGGTTTTCTTTACAGTAGTCAATTACTATAACCTTTGTAAGTAGATAAGCTGTGGTGCTGTAGATCTGTATATACGTAAAGCTAAACATCCTGCAAAATTATTGATTGTAGGTGATTTTCATTTTCGCAACCCCTTTGGGGTAGTGATAATCTGGATAGAAATGTTAAATTGAGTAATTTGTTTTACAAAATGATCTAGTCATATTACCGACCTGGCACGAGACTTAGGTTAAGAGAGTCCATTTGAATTGAGTTATACATCATTTTAAAGCTTAAAGTCTGCTCTTTCAGAATCTGCTCTTAACTAAAAATTCATATCTGGCGACCTTTAGTTCGTTTTGTGATGCAGGGTCACATAATGTGTGTGTTTGTGTGTGTTTGTATGTGTGTGTATCTGTTTGTCACGTCACTGTATCCCATTATTAGAAAGGATGTCTTGGTCTTGCGAGATCCATTTTTGGTAATTTATCTTTTACGATGAAGAGAAAGGTTGTTCTTTATTTATTTTTCCGTATTAAAATATATCATATTATTATAATGTACCTTTGAATCTACAGTGACATTGCGTAGGAGAAGATACTGCTTCAGGCATAATGGTGCTACTCAAAGAGACTAATGAGGTAAGTCCAGAGCGAGCAAGCTCTTCGGAATGTATAAAGATTTTCACGTCTGATCAATTACATTTTGTATTAAGCTATTATTGAGTCAAAATTTAAAAAGTCACATTTGTAATGCAATGTCATTCCAGAGACATTTATTTATATACATTTATATGCGTGAACGACGCGTTTTACCACCCCCCCCCCAAAAAAAAAATGTAAACCTCCAGTACGCGCAGCTTGAACCCCAAGTTCGTTGACCGTAGATGCCAAAAAATGAGAGATCCTTCAGAAAATCCATAAAAATTCCCAGATCACTACCAAAAATTGAATGAGGTGTTCCTTGTGTCAATATCGACTATTCATCCAAGTTTCATTTCAATCCGTTGCAATACAACAACTTTTTGAGTTGTTTTGCAAACAGACAAACCAACGCCGATGATCCTTGACGGAGGTAATAAAGAATACAATATTGTTCCGAACATTAATGACAGCAATTACAGTCCTCAGTGTGAGAGGAACAGCAACGTTTTAAGTTTGGATTTGAATTTCTCTGTAGATGACAGTTACCTTAACTGAATAGGTCACTGATTCCACAAGTTTGGTCCCATAACGGAGAAAGCACGATCACAACATGCATGTTTTACTCTGGGTGTTTGAACCAACAATGCATCTGATGACGAACGTAGACTTCGTGTCGGATTGTATTTTTTAACATAGTATATGTATGCGAGGGAAGAAGAAGAAACTGAATAATATACTATTAGCAGAATCTCGATTTTTTTTTCTCTACAGGTCACCAATGTAAGGAACGGAGAATCGGTGACATGAAATAAAAATTATTAGTGAAAGGTAACAACCGGGCAGCAGAATTTTGCAACCGTTGAAGTTTTGTGACATCTTTTGGGGGGACATTACACAACAATGAATTCGAAAAATTCAACCGAGAAGAAATCAAAGCATAAATAAGTATCTCATGATATCATTTCTAAGTTCAATTCTACTGATCTCAGGGACAGTTATGGGATTGATCAGTCCCCAAAAGTTAGGAACTGTTTCATTAAGCCATTGGGGAACGATACGGAGCCAGGCATTGAACCCAAAGTTGGGAAAGATTCAGATCAGGGGGTCATTTTATGAAGCGGTTTGGTGGGATATTTTTCTGACAAACTCTAACAAGCTACTGAAATCCTCACATCACTCTGATTGGCTGAGAGCAAATTTGTCCGATAACTTTGTCGGACGAAATGCCTCATGAATGCCCCCAGACCCAAGTTGGGAACGATACACACACTCGCTATAAGTTGCACGTGTACAATGATAATAGCGATGACCTTACATAGAAGCGTCATAATGGCAATGAAGTGATACAATAAGTCATGTACTTGTACGCGCATTTTGTCCGCGTACCTCTGACAGTTGACCTTCATCAGCAAGGCGTGTTTCGCCAAGGGCGGCAATCTGTACCCTGTACCTTGCTAGTTCTGCAGCAATAAGTGCGGTCCTTCTCTCAGGTCTTTCAGTCCCGGCACGGTCCAAGAGAGTGCGCACATTCCATGCGCCTATGAGTGGTATCATCTTTGGAATGATAACGATGATAATAAGGGAAGTCTGTATGACTTGCGCATGAATTGGATTAAAGTCAGAAAGAGTTGTGCAGGGTCGTCAGCCTCACTCTCTCGTCTTGGCCCATCTATAGCCAGTGGCAAGACTTAATCAAGACGGATGGAGATCAGTCTGGTTGCAGTGGATGGCCATCAGTGTCTTACGTGTCTTACTGTTCCCTTGTTGCGCTCCACAACGCTTTACTGTAGCCGCCTTCCCGCCCGTTGAACCAATCTGATGGCTTCCTCCGCGTGGTTCGCCGGATCCAATCTTCGCATGCTGAGGTAGACATGCCCTATCAATTTCACCCACGATGACCAACCCTGATGATGTGAAGGAACGGTTCTATGAGGAATTGCAAGCGACCATTTCCGCCGTGCCCAACGCAGTTAAACTCATCATCCTTCAATTGGTGACTTCAATGTTGGGTCGGCACCGACTATGCTTCATGGAAAGGAGTCCTAGGGAAATATGGTCTGGGCAAATGCTATAGTAATGGCTTATTGCTACTGGAAAACTGCGCTGCACACCAGCTACTCATTACCGATACAGTCTTTCGTCTACCCAGCCGTAACAAGACAACATGGATGCATCCAAACACTGGCACTTGCTGGATTACATCATCGTCAGACAAAGGGACAGGCAAGACGTTAGAGTCACCAAAGCCATGTGCGTTGCAGAATGCTGGACAGATCACCGTCTGTTGATCTCAAAGCTCAGTATCAGGATTCAACTACGCATACGTCCTCGGGGAAAGAAGACATTGAAACGCCTAGATGTCTCAAAGTTGGAGAGAGATCATGTCAAGCAATCATTCATTAAAGAGATCGACAGCAAGCTGCAACAACAAAGTTTCACCTCACTGGACGTTGAATCCGACTAGATTTTCTTTCGCAGCATTGTCTATGCCTCTGCCTCAGAGAGGGACCGTGGGTCCCATCACACGGAAGCACCAGGAATGGTTCGATGACAACAACGAACGCATTCAGTCTTTGCCGGAGGAGAAGCATCGCCTTCACCGAGCACACCTCAACGACCTGACTGTATATGGACCAACTTCGTCGGGATCGTCTCCCCTCCTTAGTGTAGATGGAAAGTACTGATCACGGACCAGATAAAGGTTCTTGAACGCTTGGCAGAACACTTCAGAAATGTTCTCAACCGTCCATCTGTCATCAGCGAGGAAGCAATCGCAAGGCTGCCACAGGTTCCAATCAACAACTCTCTTGTCGATATTCCTACAGAGGCTGAAGTGGAGGAGGCGGTAAAGCATATGTCCTATGGAAAAGCACCTGGTGCTGACTCTATCCCCTCAGAAATCTACGCCTCTGGTGGCAAAACCGTGATTACAAAGCTCTCTGAGCTATTACAGTCTATGTGCAACCAAGAGGAAATCCCGCAGGAACTTAATGATGCTTATATCGTCCATTTGTACAAGCGCAAAGGAAATCAACAGGT
Source organism: Diadema antillarum (assembly GCF_040938485.1). Taxonomy (NCBI): domain Eukaryota; kingdom Metazoa; phylum Echinodermata; class Echinoidea; order Diadematoida; family Diadematidae; genus Diadema; species Diadema antillarum. Next base: position 105,514 of record NW_027271626.1, read on the forward strand.
GTGTGACAACCACCGCGGCATCTCGCTGCTTTCTGTTGCCGGGAAGATCTGTCCCAGAATCTTGCTGAACCGCCTGATTGACCACTTAGAGGAAGGCTTACTGCCTGAAAGTCAATGCGGGTTGCAGACAGGGTCGTAGCACAGTGGATATGATTTTCGTAGCACGTCAACTCCAGTAGAAATGCCAGGAGCAGAATGTCGGTCTCTACACCACCTTCGTAGACCTGACTAACGCTCTGGAACATCATGGCCAAGTTTGGCTGCCCTGCCAAGTACATCTCACTGGTCAGACAGTTCCATGACGGCATGCAAGCTAGCGTGCAGGATGACGGTGAACGCTCAGAGCCCTTTTTTGTCAAAAACGGCGTGAAACAAGACTGCGTCCTCGCCCCTATCCTGTTGAGTATGATGTTCTCAGCCCTGCTGACAGATTCATTTCGTGAGGGTGACATCGGAGTCAATTTCAGATTCAGAACTGATGGAAAGCTCTTCAACCTACGGATATTGCAGAAAAAACGAAAGTTCAGGAGGATATCGCCCGTGACTTTCTGTTTGCTGATGACTGTGCCCTGTATGGTAGTACTCTGACATACTCTGACATGCAGGAAAGCATTGACCAATTCGTCAACGCCTGTGACGACTTCGGTCTGATGATAAGCATAGAGAAGACTGAGGTGATGCATCACCCAGTTCCTGCAATTCCCTACACAGAGCCAACCATCACAGTCAACGGCGAGAAGTTGAAAGTGGCAGACAAATTTGCTTACCTTGCGCAGCGCACTGTCACGAAATATCAGCATCGACGAAGAATTCTCCTACAGACTTGTCAGGGCTTGCTCGGCCTTCGGCAGACCGAGAGAGAAGAGGAATAAGTCTTCAAACCAAACTTAAGATGTACCGCACAGTCGTCTTGCCCTCTCTACTGTACGCCTGCCAAACATGGACAGTGTACAGCCGGAATGCCAAGCAGCTGAATTCCTTCCACATGAGATGTCTCCGAAATTTGCTACACGTGAAATGGCAAGACAAGGTGCCAGACACCGAAGTATTTCAGAGAGCCCAGATTGAGAGTGTTAATGCGATGCTCAAGCGCTCCCAGCTCAGATGGGCGGGGCATGTACTTCGAATGTCCGACGAACGTGTGCCAAAGCGACTGCTCTACGGTGAACTAATGGGAGGCAAGCGCTCTCAAGGAGGTCAGAGGAAGCGCTGCAAGGACACACTAAAAGCATCCATGAAATGCTGTAGCATCAAATCGGACACAAGGGAAACAACAGCACAAGACCGTTCTGCCTGGCGGTCTGTGGTCAGCTCTGGTGTGTCAGTCTACAAAGTAAGACGTGTGGAGGAGCAGGAGCGAAAAAGGCAAACGACGAAAAAGCAGAGCGACCTCTCAGCTTGGCGTGCCTCCGGCATTCCCATGTCCACATTTCAGCAGGCATTTTGGGGTGAGGATCGGACTGATTAGCCATCTTCGCACTCACGGAATGTGATGTTACTAGAAGTTGTGGTCGTCTTTGCCAGTGAAGGACGAACGTCATCATCAATAGTACTATATATATTTAGTGAGCTTCTGCGCCCCTCGGTAAATATTGTCATTTTGAAGTCATCTCCGCTATAGTTTCAAAACAAGAAACTCTTAAGGCAAGGCGTTTGCATATGCTACAAACGTATACCTACGTAGCGCGTAAGGAGTCACATCGCCCCATAGTTTCAGCCAGGATGTCTGAAGGCAACTATACTATAGATACGCAGTGCGCCAACTATAGTGAATGCAGGATCATAATGTAATAGATGTACCAAGCAACAATGGAGTTTATGTAAATGTGTGGAGGAGAACGCGATGCAAGGTGCTATTTTGTTTTTGTTCCGTTTAGCGGATCTCTTGTTGGGTAGTTAGGGATACCAGTGTCATATTCGGTAAAACAACAAAGTTGCCATTCTCAACATTATTTTTTTCCACTTTTGTTCCTAATATCAAGTACGGATTTGAAGTAATCATACCAACGTACCGCAAACTTGTTACAAAATCATCAAAGTTTTGTACATTCTGTTGCATACCACCCTGCTGTATACACGGGCTACGCGAATTGGTCTCGAATATTTTGTCGATGACGTAATAAGGCAGCATTGCCGATTCTTGTGATTTGCGATAAAACAAGGGCGATTAGTCAAAACTTACTCCAAAACGGATTAATTTCACAAGAGAAGGCTGTATATCCCTTGTTTGAAGATAATTTCATGAGAAGGGGGTTTTATGTACCCATGTACTGTATTTGGGTGGAGACCATTACTCTAGAGAGAAGGAGACTCGACACGTCCGACTTTGTGCTGCTCTGAGAGACAATCTGTTTATTGTAGCCAACAGGCTGGTTATATAACAAGTCCAGTGTATATCGTACATGTGTTTACAATCATGGGATGAAGAGGGTGGGTGGCAGAGGAAGTGAGATGGACAGGTGGTGGTGTTTGTGTGAGGTAAAATGAGGCATGGTGGTGGCTGGAGAAAGGAATGTCGGATAGACCGTGAGAAAGACAGGATAGAGTGACCAAAGCAGTGATGGTGGAATGATAACATGAGATGGTATAATCATGGAGGTACAATTTCTTGGCATATACATTCTATATACATGTACAAACACAATATCCCTCCCCTTGTTGAAAGAAAAAGTGCATAGTGTATCAGATCGAAGAGTCAAGGAGTCTAGTGGAAGAGTGAGTTAGAAATTAGGACAGTCAGAGATCAAGACATAAAGGAAATCAGGGAGGTTCACATAACAATAATACAACAGAGCATGATTACAGTTCTCTCGTTCGTAACTAGGGCAGTATGTAACAATGCTTAGGTACTTGACAAGACAATAATTTGCAATTATTCGTCGCTTTTACTTTTGTTTCGAGAGTGGGAGAAGAGAAGAGAAGAGAGTAGGAGCGAGTATGAGAGTATTGGACAGTAATCAAAAGATATGAAACGGAACACAGAACTGAGAACATGATAAAATGATACTTTTCAGAGATTTTTTTTTTGATCTTCTAGAACTTCGAACAATCTCAGAACTTCTTAGTTAACCACAGAGCTTTGAATAAGCACAGAGACATATTTTAGTATACATAATAAATGATCGACACTTTTCCTTTTCTTTTTTCTTTAGATTGTGAAAGAACGATTTCAATCTGAGCACGCAGATAGGCTGTAGGAAAGAGTGAGAAGTGGAGATAAGGAATAGTATGAAACAAGAAGAAACAAAGTAGCCATACATGTATACACAAGACATGAACATACAATGCTTGTACACGCACAAAACATGGCATGATGAACATGAGTTTCACATTAACTGTTGCTTCATTGTTTGTTCAGTTTGTTCAGATTTTGTTTTCGCTGCTTCTTTTTACAGTCTTTTAAGTCATTATATCACACTGTTTCTCATTACAGTTCACAGTTCGACACATCTCGAATGTCCGCGTTTCAGTTACGCAATTATTATCTGCACATATTTACACCAGCAGATATCTACATTGCTGGTCCACCGCGATAGTACGTAAATCTCTGCGGTTCCCGCCGTTGTCGAAGCGATCGCCGCGGTTGTTCGAGGTGTGTAGGTGTTGGGCGATTAGCGACCGGCGGGGGCGGTTGACGGAGTTCGCGATTGTCGTCGTCGAATTCGTCTCGCTCTTGGGCACAGCGTCGCGATCCGTGCAGCTTCTTTACCCGCGACAGATGTCTCATGGTCTGTGAGTTGTCGCGCGCGATCACCACGCTGTGTCCCTTCCGTTCGACAACGGTCCATGGGCGCGGGTCGAACTTTGTCGCGAACTTGTCGGGTCGAGGTCGAGTGATGACGACCGTGTCACCACGCGTTATCGAACTCGCGCGTGTTCTCGCGCTTCGATCTGCTCGCTGTTTCATTTGTCGTTTGTACGTCGCGTCGCGTCGAAGAGCTTCGCGGTACGCGGTGGTTTTCGAAGGCGTTGTCGCTGATGGCACCTTGGTTCGTAGCTCGCGACCGAGGAGGAGTTTGGCCGGGGTCTCATTCGTCGCGGGATGGACAGTACTCCGATAGGTGAGCAGTATGTTCGGAAGAGAGCGGTGCCAGTCGCGACCGTCGTTGATGGCGGCTCGAATTCCTCTCAGAATCGTTGCATTGAATCTTTCCACCTCCGCATTCGCCTGCGGGTGGTACGGTGTCACCTTCCGATGTACAATGTCGCGATCGCGAGTGAAGTCGTGAAATTCAGAGGATGTGAACTGGGGCCCATTGTCCGTTACTATAGAAACGGGTAGTCCTTGAGTAGCAAATATGCGATCTAGCTTTGCTGTGATGCTGGTCGTCGTTGTGGATCTCATTACTTCAACTTCCGGCCATCGACTGGCGTTGTCGACGACCACCAAGAGAATTTCGCCGTTTGGAAGAGGGCCACATAAGTCTACGTGCAATGTAAGCCATGGGTGTGGGGGCATAACTGTCGGTTTGAGGGGCTGGAGAGGTGGTAAGCCGCTTTCTAGTTGGCAGCTGCGGCACTCCTTTACGAGTTTCTCGATCTGTTCGTTGATTCCCGGCCACCACACCTTCGTTCTGAGGACCTGTTTTGTCCTCACCACCCCTTGGTGTGATTCGTGCGCGAGATCGAGCGCTCGTCGACGCAGTTTTCGCGGCATGACAATTCGTGCTCCGCGAAGAAGTATGTCGTTCTTAATCGCGAGCTCGTGGCGGACCTTGAAGTATGCATCGATTTTGTCGAAACCGTCCCAGTTGCCGGATTGGACGCTGGACATTACGCGTTGGAGTTCGCGGTCGGCAATCGTCTCTCTGGCGATCTCGCTCTGTGACATTGCTCGCGGTACCACGTACGTTAAGACCGCGTTGATGTATTCCTCCGCGATCGCTCGCTCTCGGGATGCTTGATTTCGTAGTGGTAGGCGGGAGAGCACATCAGCGGGATTGGTTTTTCCCGGCTTGTACCTGATTCTATACCGATACTGCTGCAGGCGTAGTACCCACCTCTCAACCCTAACAAAAAAGTCCTGTGGTACTCCCTGTGGTACTTGTCGGTACCACACAATGTACCACACACTTGTAATGTTACCACAGGAACTGTGTGGTACTGTACCACAGGCTTGTAGGGTACTCCCTGTAGTACTTGTCAGTACCACACAATGTACCACATAAATAAATGTTACCACAGGAACTGTGTGGTACTGTTTTACAGGCTCATGTGGTACTCCCTGTGGTACTGGTTGGTACCACACAATGTACCACACAAATATATATTAACACAGGAACTGTGTGGTACTGTGTCACAGGCTCGTGTGGTACTCTGGGATGTACCACAGGGCAGTACCACAGGACATTACCACAGGAAAGTACCACAGGACAGTACCACAAGACAGTGCGAATGCGTGCGTGCGGTTTTCCTCGCGGTGTATACAAACACTCTAGCGGTTTGTGATCCATGACGAGATCGAAGTCCACCCCGTAGAGATAGAGGTGAAAGCGTTCGCATCCCCAAACTACTGCGAGGGCCTCTTTCTCAGTTTGCGAGTACCTGCGTTCCACGTCCGTCAGTGTGCGACTAGCGTATGCAACTGGCCGCGTAACACCGTCACGAGTTTGCATCAGAATTGCGCCCAGGCCGACTGGGCTGGCATCCACCCGGAGCTCGGTAGCCGCTCCAGTTTCGAAGTGAGCCATCACGTCGTCGTTAGATAACGCGTTTTTCAGCCGATCGAATGCGGTTTGCTGGGCCGTGGTCCACTTCCATTTCGCGTGTTCATTCTCTCAGCGGTTCGGAGATGGTCGCGAGATTCCGAATGAAGCGGCCACAATAGTTGACCAGACCTAGGAAAGATCGGACTTCCGAAGTCGTTGTCGGCGTGGGAGCGTCTCGAATTGCGTCGATCTTGGTTTGGTCAGGCGCCAGACCATCTCCCGATATGACGAATCCGAAGAACTTCAGGCTGCGAGCTCTGAATAGGCATTTGTCTGGGTTCAGAGTTAACCCGCGGTCTCGCAGACGCTCTAGGGTACGCTCAAGCCGTCGATCGTGCTCCTCATCGTTCGCGCCGAAAACGATGATATCATCCGAAATGTTCCTCACGCCTTCCAAGCCCTGCAAGGCTTGCTGCATCGCGTATTGGTATATCTCGCTGGCGGACGATATTCCAAAAATCAATCGCTTGTACTGCATGATGCCGTTATGTGTTACAAACGTCGTGATGTTGCGAGATTCTTTCGCGAGTTCGACTTGGTGGTATCCCCACTTAAGGTCCAATTTCGAGAACACAGCGGCACCGTGAAGCGACTCAAGTGTCTCCTCCAATGTTGGTATTGGGTGGCGTTCGCACACAATCGCTTCATTTGCTCTCCGCATGTCCACGCAGACACGAACATCGCCATTTGATTTCGGAACCACGACCAGGGGGCTTGCCCAGGTCGTCGCGTCGCTGACGGGCTCGATGATGTCCATGTCCTGTAACTCTTTGAGCTTTTCGTCCACCTTCTTGCGAAGATGGAAAGGGATCCGACGCGGAGGCTGCGCGACAGGTGCTACGTCGGGTTTCACATGAATCGTGATTTCGAAGTCTTTTAGCCTACCGACACCGTCGAAGACTTCGGGGTATTTCTCTATCAGTTCCAGTTTCAGTCCCTGGGAGTCATGGGGTACATTCCCCACATGAACGTTGTTCGCGTGCAATGTCAGCAATCCCAGATCGATGGCAGTGTCTTTGCCGAGGAGGCATCCTCCGTTACCGTCGACGACAACGATGCGAGCAGACACTCGCTTATCTGTCGCAGGTGAAATGATCGTGTGTTTGAACTCACCCTTCAATGGGAGCTAGGCTGTCGACTACCGTAGCCAAACAGGCGTACATGGCTGGGTGCAAGACGAATCCGCGGGCGTTGCTGATTGAGTTTATTCCAAGTCGTCGCATCGATGAGGTTAGCCGTCGCTCCTGAGTCCACGATCATGGAGATCGTGTGATCACCGATGTTGACGTCTGCGCGTGCGAGGGTGACATTCGCGGTGTGTATTTGGTAGTTGTATTCTTCGTCAGAAGATCCGTGTGGGGAGTCGCCATCGTGGTGGTGGTCGTCGATGGCTCGAACGGGATTTGGGCGCGACTGATGCTGTCGTGAACTGCGACACACACGACCGAAGTGCCCAATTTTTCGACATTTGCGACAAGTGCGGCCTCGGGCAGGACAGCCAGAATTGCCAGGCTGATGACCATCGTCAAAACCGCAGTTTGTACAGGCCTGCGTCGATTTCCTGGTCGATTGGGACGAATGTCCGTGCTCCTGGTTGTTTCGTCGGGCTCGAAAATCATGTTGGATGACTTATGGAGGGGCCTGATCACGAGGACGATTATAGCCACTGCTGCGAGGCCGGGCAGCAATGTTGATGTCGGAACGAGGTCGGGCAAGAGGTGTCGAACCATGCCCTTCCATGATTGCTGCTTGCTGGTCTGCCGCCTGGCTCGCCCGAGCGATGTCCATCAAAGATGCGAGCGTCAAATTCGGTTCCCGAAGAAGACGTCGGCGCAGACCCGATGATGCACATTTGTCCACGAATTGGTCCCGGACGTGCTCATCCCTCTCAGTGAAAGCACAGGACGCTGCTAAGCCTTTCAGTCTGGTGCAAAACTCGTCCACCGATTCATCCGGGCGTTGAGCTGCCTGCCTGAACTGGTGGCGTTCGAAGGCAATGTTCGGTGTAGGCGAGAAGTATTCATTTAGCGCACTTAGTGCGATGTCATATTCGTTCTGGCCGGCGCTGGCGGCTGGAATAGTGAGGGTTTCGAAGAGCTCCTGGACCTCTGGGCCTGCAATGTGTAGAAGGAGGGCCTTTTTCTGGCTCGAACGTGTTATGCCAGATGCCTCTACATATAGTAACTGAACTGCTTTGTCCACCTCGTCCACGCAGTCGAAGCTCTCGCCGAGGTCATTTCAAAGGGAGCCGGCGGAGGGACGTCGATGCGTTGTGCCATAGTTATATTGCAGGTTCGAATGATCCTCGTCGCCACTTTTATATACCCATGTACTTATTTGGGTGGAGACCATTACTCTAGAGGGAAGGAGACTCGACACGTCCGACTTTGTGCTGCTCTGAGAGACAATCTGTTTATTGTAGCCAACAGGCTGGTTATATAACAAGTCCAGTGTATATCGTACATGTGTTTACAATCATGGGATGAAGAGGGTGGGTGGCAGAGGAAGTGAGATGGACAGGTGGTGGTGTTTGTGTGAGGTAATGAGGCATGGTGGTGGCTGGAGAAAGGAATGTCGGATAGACCGTGAGAAAGACAGGATAGAGTGACCAAAGCAGTGATGGTGGAATGATAACATGAGATGGTACAATCATGGAGGTACAATTTCTTGGCATATACATTCTATATACATGTACAAACACAATAGGGGGGTATAAGATTTAGTCCATCATAAAAAAAATGAAGGGCGTACCATTTTGGTCCCACACTTGTTTTCACTTTTATCTGATGAAGTTCTTTAGCACATATCCATGTCCTGATACCATTAAAGAAAGTGTTGCTGTGGAATTGAGAGGCTCCTTTAAGAATGAGATTTTACATCTTAATTAGAAACAATATCAATTTACGACAGATAGAGTATTTCTCTGTTGTACTGAATTTCACACACGAATACGGTGAATGAGGCAAAAGATAGACATACAATCATATTAGCTTACCTATTTGTTCATCTACAGAATTATCGGTAGTGGATAAACGAAATAATGTTAACAATGTTTCATTGCAGCGTCAACCGGAACCGGACCAGAATGCAATCATTCTAGAGACTGTGGCACAGGCGTTGACACCCGTCAGGAGGTTTCATGAATGTATGAACTCATGGCTGACAGGGAGGGACCATCTAATACAAGTAATTGATGAAATAGTCACGGAAATAAACAAGCATTACAATAATGGTCATATAGCTAAGGCTACAGGAGCCGGTGTGTCAGCTCTCGGCATCGGCATTTCATTGTTAGGATTACTCTTCCCCCCGGTAATCCTGGTTGGTATTGGAATTACAGTTGCAGGCGGAGTGACTACTGCTGGTGCTGCTATTACTGGAGCAATCATTGAGAGAGTAAAAAGAGATGATGTTCTTAAGCTCATAAGAGAAGATGAGGAAAGATACAAAGCTGCTATGGAAGCCATGGAAGCTATTATTAAAATAGCTGAACGTGCTGCTAGACAACTTCCTCTTATGTCGGTGGAACAAATCAAAGGTTTCATCTTTGCTGGAAGCTATGCTGTCCAAACAGGGATGCAGGCAGGGACATTTGCAGTGGGTCTTGGGAGGGCGATATCAGCAGGCAGTATGGGTGTAGTCTTTGGTGCAGGCGAGGCATTAGCGGCGGTCGGTCGCATTGTTTCAACAAGCCTTCTATTGATTTCTATTCCATTCACCCTCGTTAGTTTGGGTTTGAGTATAAAAGCATTGGTTGAAAGACGTCCTGCACCTACCAGTGAAGAACTTATGAACTTAAGGGGACAACTGATGGACGAATATAATGAAATGAACGCAAAGTACGGAGAAATGTTAAGATTGCGTGAAGAGGCGTTTCATTTTGCAGAATTGACTTAACTAATTGCATGCAAAATTATTGGACTGACTTTATTTTGTAAGGAAAGCAAACTTGACAAGAATGTGTTAATAAATTTCTGTTGTAAAATTAACTGTGAAATTCAAATGATAAAAAAATAGTATATTGCAGTTTTAGCTCGCACTTGCAAATACTCAAGAAATTGATTTCTGAGTAAGCCTTGACATGAATTTGAGTGTCTACAAAGATGATTCCCGTCAAACGATACCCATAATCAATACATAAAACGAAAAAAAGAACAAAGAAGCCGAGCAGGCCAAAGACGAGCCTGAAACCAAATTTACTCTTTTAAGAATTCGCCATCGCCCATAGTCGTTCATCTGGTGATTGCAACAAGCAACCTGCTTGTAATGCTGACTCTGCCATCATCCTCTGAACGACGGTCATCGACTAGCCAAACACGTGTCGGGAACTGACAATCCATACCGAGGATCATCATGAACGTCGACAACGCCACCATTACACGTCACACGAACGGGAACCGACTCATCCATCCCTAGTCGCCGAATAGTCTGTTCAAATCACTTGTGTAAAATAACCATCAACTCGCTAGAATAAATGTTGATGTATAAGTAATCGATAGTTATGAATATCAACCTGACACTAACTTGCGAAAATGAATTTTCTGCTTATCATTCTGCTTTTTCGGTAATAACTACGACTACCACTGTATATAACATCGATAAAGAATCATCGATAAAGACTGTATTTTATAGACATTGCAACTCAGATGGTCAAAATTTTCCATCACGTATACTTTGTTCATTGTTTCACTTATCAAGCTATTCCAAGAAAGATTTGCTTTTCATGACCATAAGCATCAGTTCTTTATATATCATTTACAGTTTCATATTCGAATATATTAATCTATGCGTTGTATTATATAATCGCATATACAATTCTTGTTGTCTCATGCATACGTCGCTACTTCAAAGTGCTAGACGTTATAATCTAGTGTCATGTTTCAACAGATTTCGCAGTCTTAGCAGTAAGGGTAACGTCAATGTACTTTTTAGCTCGCCTGAGCCAAATGCCCAAGAAAGATATCGAGAACATTCATCGTCCAGCGTCCGTTGTAGATATTTTAATTTTGATTTCGAGCTTTTTCTTGAAAACCCCGTGACGAATTTTCACTAAAACCTGGCAGGTGTCCCTACGGTGATAGGATTTTTTTTTTCTAAAGAGCACCATGCCCCACCCCTCCTAGGGCCCAAAAGACCCTCAAATTAAAGAATCTTTAAAAAAAACCGAGGTCGTCTCCATCATTACTTATTATATGTGTTTGTATAGCAGTCACCTTGTAAAAAAAAAATGTATATGTGTGAATATATATGGCTCTACTTTTTTTCTTGATATGCAATTTTACTTTCGTAGGCTACTAGTAAAAATGTGTTTCCTATTAAAGGTCTTTATTCATGAGCAACGTGACTTTTGTATTATGTTGGAAAATTCATGTCTCCACCATATGTTTGTATCTCTCTCTCTCTCTCTCTCTCTCTCTCTCTGTTTAGACTAGCATAAGGTTGCTGTTTGTACACATAAGTTAAGTATAACGGTTTTCGTAGAAAGTTCTTACAATGGTTCAGGAATTACCTAACCATTAGACAACAATTTATCTACAACGCTTGGCATTTGCTGTAGTGCACTCCAACACTATAAAAAAAAAGCTACGCAGTAGGTACGAGCTAACATAATCTCTAGACCTGCATACACTAATTTTCAATTTTCTGCAATTCACTAGAGACGCTGCCAGGCAACGTTGCTTCTGATGACATTACAATTGAAATAGTCTCATCTACGATAAATTCTTTGGTGCTTATGTACATAGCAAATAGTCTTGAATACATCCTGTCAATGATTATTATGATTATATCTCTAAACATTATTTCTCCTTCAATACTTCATCATTCACTTTCTTTTATACTCTTATATTGCCATACATTACTGTATTTCTGCCTGGTAAAATGCCAATCAATGTTTGAGTGACAAATTGTACTTAGTGCAAAGGGTGGGGGGGGGGGTGAGAGTTTTATGTCATTTGTTTATACAGGACTATGTTTTCGGAATCAATTAAGCGATGAGATGATAATGCAAAAGTCTTGCTTTATCTAAAAGAAAATTAGAGAAAGTTTTATTCGCTTCTTTAATACTGTTTGAGATTTTTCTTTTTTAAAATCAGCTTCTTTTTTTGGACATACTTTACTTTTTATGTCAGTTACTGTGCCCACTGTCTGGCATGGCTTAGTTTGTGTCTGTACTGCGGATCGATTGTGTATGTGTGTGTGTTCTTCTGAGTTCTTCCTTTATTTTACTCTTTTTTTCGCAAGTTCAATTTATTGAGTCACCCACGTCCTTTCTATGGGCCTCTTTTTACCAAAAACAATGAATTTAAACAAACTGTTTTAGATACATTACTCAATATGCACGTGCTTATTTTTCCTTTTGCTTTGAAATGTATGTTTACAATATATTGTGTGTAGCATTAATCTGTTTTAATTGTATCAGGAATAATTTCTTAAAGTTTCACTGCAGCCAGAGAAACAACCCATGTGCGTTTTGCAATTTACAAATGGAAGTATACTTCGTCTATTGACGGATATTTTTTCACAAGTAAAGGCGTAGAATGTCTGTTATGCATTATGGCGTATATCAATTGTTTCCAATCTTCCATCAGGGAGGCATAAAATTAGACAGTTTCGTTATTCCTCTTTCAGATGCAGCAGTTTCTGCCTTCCGAAATTGATATACACATTATGTTGTCGACACGTTGTAGACATCATTACTGATGACGAAGTCTCTACCACAGGACATAGTGTCACTCTTTGCGCACAAGGGTGGTACTTCTTTTTGATATTGCTTTATTTATTGAAGAGGAGTAATTTACAGTTAAGCATGACAGTACAGAAAATAAAAGGGGATTTAAGCTCTTTCTTTATGAAAAAAAACACAGACTTTGTCAAAAAGTATTTTCCCCATTCATAGCCAACGGATGCATCCGCCTTCGCAGAACGGTTTTAAGTTGTCACGTGACACAGGGGCATAATTTCGGAAACGTTTGGAAACTGTTAGGAAAGTTAGGATTGTGTTAGGAAAGTGTTCGGAAAATGGGAGCCGTCCAATTCCCTCAGTCTGTGCCGCGAACCGACATACGGAAATAAGGAATATGAGCTCGAGACTTAGCATATACGGTCCAAGAGACCGACATTGCGCACAATAACCATATAAAGCCAAAGCAATCTTGACCCTTCCCCGGCACAAAGGGGACCCCCTATATAATTTTGTATTGTTTGCTGTATCATCGTCATATTTGGCACATGGATAGAGCAACTCATATTTTACATGACCGATTATTTGAATTTTTCAAGGTCACCCAAAGAGGGCGCACCATTTACCAAAATATAAAGGAATACATAGAGATATGCTGGGAACATGATTTTTCTGTTATATATATATATTTTATCTCCGGTATATATATGTCTTGTCATAGATCAATCATTTTCATATTTGGCACAAATGATGTACAAGTCAAATCTCATTATTTGTTATGGTGGAAATTTCTCAAGGTCACCAAATGGGGGCGCTACTCATAACGACATAAAGAAATACATTATGAAACCTGTGATGCATTCTTTGGGACAGGTATATATACGTGTATAGTTATCACATTTTATATTCCCATGATATTGGTATTTTAAGTTTGGAGATTTCTGATATGATAAACTGATGATATTATAGGCATGACTTGGGTGAAGGCATCAAAATGACACAAAGTAGAAGGGCACTCTTTGGAAAATACTGTTGTTTTCATTTATCTCTATTATATCTGTTGTTTTATGTCTCTGTCAAATAAAAACAAAGGAAATGATAGGAAAAACATTTCAGCGCCGTATTTACTTCACATTTTGCATTTTGCATGGCAACCAGCGATATCAAGTATAGCTAAATTATATATCAAAATGTTTGCAATATGATTTTTGGAAAGGTAACCAAATTTGGTTGAAATTGGATAAAGGACAAATGAGTGGCAAATGAAAATATTGGCAGGGGGCAAAATGTGCTGCCTTCCCCCCCCCCCCTTGGTCTTTATAGGGTTAAACAACGTAATGAAAATGTAAAGTTCATGGGCTTTTTTGCCTAGTGTCCAGCTCAACGGCATTTTTTTATGACTCATGGACTGACATGTATTTTGTTGATGTCCAAAAAAGGTCAAAGGTTAATTTAAAGTGCATAATTATCTGTACATGTTGATGTACTGCCCGTCAGTGATTCTCTTGAGAATTTTGAGGTCGTGGATCAAAGGTCAAGGGTCAAGGCTCAAAGGTCTCATGCTATAGCTGACAATAGATTCACTAACACCTAACAATGGGTCTGGGAGGCAAGACTACAGCAAACCCTATTTTTTTGCAGTGGGTTACGGAACCACAGCGGTTCCTGAATCTCCCAGACACAGTGTGTTTGGAAACTTTGAGATGCATTATTTCACTAATTAATGACCCATTTTCTCTGAAAGATGGTGCAATGGATTACTAAAATGTGTCTCTTTCACATATCCAAAATAATTTTTTTTTTTGGCCAAAGATACACTTTAAGTCTTATATAACGTGTGTTACATGCATTCAATCATATTTCTTTTCACTGTTTCTGTTGAAAGTGGATAGGGACAATACGCCATGTCATACCGATATTCAAATGTTGACTATACATTTGTTTTATGCCTATCATGATTCATGTACCTTTTGATTCGCCCTTCCTCTCCTATCCCTCTTTCTTCCTCTTCGTTCGATACTCTGTTGCAAAGTTATGCGTTTATTACATCTGTACTCAGATAAGGGAAAAGTCATTTGATATCCATGTTTACCGTGTTTAACCATGTAAACGATTAATAACGGAATAAAGATGGTAATTCAAAATACCTCATTCGTCATTTATTTCATCATGTCATATTGTATTGTTCCCTCCGATATAAGCTTGTTACAGGTCGATGTAATACTTGCAGTCTAGCAGATCACTTTGATTTTTTTCTCATTTGCTCTCGTCCTTACAGTTTTAACTGTTACGTTATTAGGGTAACATAAATACATTATAACCGTTGATTATAAACTTATTCGTGCTGCCAGGAAATGCGAAAGAAGTGGAGGAGTGGTTTTTATGATAATCATACATTGGTGCCAAAAGTAGAAATGACCTGATGTTCTCTACATCCAGTGCTAATACTCTCCACACGAAATTATGTAACACCTTGTAACTCTCTTATTGCTTGTGTAATTTACAGATCTCCAAACACAAATCTCTCACTATTTTTTTGAAGACCTGGAAAACTTGCTCAGGGAAATTAACTCTTCTAATTAAGATATGACTTCAACATCGATACAGCAATTGAAACTGATTGCATGAACTCTGAATTTTTAGTAATATTTCATTACCACATCTAACTTACTGCGTACTCTGAGCTCAGATTGTAGTACTTCCGGTGAACCTTTTTACCTATAGGTGTATAACATTTCGCATTTCCGTCGTTACCCAACTGGAATCGGGCTATTATAAGCGTTATCTTATATTCCGTATGTAGGCCTATTTGTGTACATTTTGCAGCAAAAATTGACGGATAAATAAAAAAACACACACACTCACAATCTGTACATAAAAAACAAACATTGCTATTTCATACGACACAGAGATTTGTGAAACGCTGACATCAATTTATGTGTTGTTCTAAAGTTTGCATCATTGTGACAATGATTAAGCGGAAACATTCATTTCAAGACCGTCAGAATGACGAATGACGAATGAATTGAAGAAAAATAAATCTGTACATTGGAGCTCATTCTTTTGTAAAAGACATATCTGTCGATAAACGTTCTGCCGTTCTCTTCTTTCATTAAAAATCCTCCAGGGAGATTCGTTCAATCTCGAGAGAAATCACGCGTGTGGCAGTTAGGGGAAATAGTGGTCACTGGAAGTGATACGTCAATAGAGGGAGCCAGTTCAAAACGCATTTTACAAAGTTTGAACGAAAAGTGGGAAGAGAACAAGACATCATGATTACAAAAGATCTCAGTGATCTAAAAAAAAAGCAAACCAATACCGAATTGTACAGAACTGAATTACTGCATTCCTTTTGTTGTTGTTGTTGTTTTTTTTTTTTTTTGCGCCGGCATCAGTCTCAATTCCGACTACGCTCCTTTCCAAATTTTAAGCTTTTACAACGATGCAAATGCAATCGCTTTCAATAACAAAATGTTTCGAGGCAAGGTTTACTGTTATCAAAAGGCTTCTGTATAAATTTGGTCTCGATAGTACAATCTTATTTTCATAGACGGTTATCCAATGCATCGTGATGTCACTTTTATCAAACGACAAAAGAAGGTTGGGGTGTGATGATCCGTGTATGGCATTTTGCAATTGCGAGAGATTATCTTAATGTCCAACAATGTTAACATTCATTTTGTCTAAATGATTATGACTAATACTGATGTTGTGTAATGCATTCTTGGCACCTCACATTAACTGATTGTTGTGTAATTTCATAGGCCAGTATTACAGAACGAGCTATGAATCGATTGTTGCAATAGCAACATCAAAATAATCATTCTTCAGTTCATCCTAATATGCTCATAATCAGCCAACGTTGTTCTCTTCAAAACTTTTGAAATTATATACATAACTTCAAAATTAACATTTTCATTGTTTGGTGTTCATATAAGAGCCTCCTAAATTTTTACATAGAAGAATATCTCATTATAAATCGGTCCACAATGTACAAGAAACTGTTCTGATAATTATTTTCTCTGAGTTATATACTTTTAAGTTTGAAGATATAGTTTTCTACAGATGTCCTTTGAAATAGAATAAATATTATTTGGCATAAAAACTATCCCGTCACAAAATGTATTTAAGAGATATAACCTATCACCTATATCCTAGATCCTATACCTATATGAATGCAGAAATTTCAGTGACCTCGGCATATATATAGCAATCAATATTGTATAATGAATGTGTGTCTTTGCTTGTGTGTTTGTATACGCGTATTTTGTGTGTGTGCGCGTACACCAGGGAACCGTTTCATGAAAGTTGTCAGCCCCGACAAGATGTCAGTCTCCAACAGTTACCATAGTAACAGTCAGTGAGCAGAGCTTCACTGCCAATCAAAACCAAGGATCTAACTGAAACTGTCGGAGACTGACAACTTGTCAGGGCCAACAACTTTCATGAAACAGTCCCCAGGATGACTTGTTTTATATTCAGGGCCTTGCTTTGTACTTTACATGATGCCTGTCGAACTTTCACATTTTTATGATTCCTCTTTTTCCTTTTATGTTTTTTGCTTGATCTCTCTGTGGCTTATAGTGTATGGTTGCCAATGTAGCCAATTAGCAAAGAAGAGAGACAGAGAGAGAAAGAAAGAGAGAGAGAACAAGAACAAAGAAAGATAAAGTAAACAAAATAAGCACTGGTACAATGAGAGTCATGGATATCTTTTGCAGCGAGATGCTGACTATATCAGTTTATTTTGTTGAAATGAACTGACAATTCTGAAGTACAAGATCTCACACATTTCTTATTTTCACTATGCAGCTATAGAGTTAATACATTACAGAGGTCAAATCTATCAGAGCGATTTCGAACAAAGTGTTTATCGAGTATATCGCCTGGCTCTAAAAATAGGGGAGTGCTACAAACATGGCAAACTCATGGGAGTCTTACAAATATTTGTATAAATAACAATAGCTATATAGATAAAGTTGAGCCTGATTTCTCAGAATCTGGGTTCAAGAGACGTGTAACGGTTCAATATTTACAATGTACGTAATGTTACATCAGGTCAAATCATTACAGGGATAGGGAGAACAATTCATTCATTCATTCATTCATCCATTCATTCATTCATTCATTCATTCATTCATTCATTCATTCATTTGGCAAAATATGAAACAGTACAGATCGCATAGTAGAGCAGTAAATACAACATTAAATTTCCAACTCCATGTTTCCGGATTTAAATCTCTTAAATAGAGTGTATTCAGACAAATGCTATCGATGACTGACTAAGGGGGTGTAGCATGAAAATTGCAATTAATTGCAACTCCCAAAATCTATTGAAATTCCTTCATGCGACTGCAAATTGCGATTGATTGCAAGTTGCAATAGATCTATCTATTGCAAAGTTTACAATTATAGATATTTCAATTAATTGCAACTCGACTTTCTTGCAACACCGTCTAAGCTGCCCTTTTCTGTATTGTCCTTCTTTCTCTCATCTCTCATTCTATGTGCGTGAGTGAATGTGTGTACCTACAAATTTTTAGGGATATGTTTGTTTGCTTGCTTGTTTGTTTGTTTGTTTGTTTTTGTCATCTGATGTATTATGTACATACGTTATTTTAATTGGTTGTTCTTTTGTATGCTTTAGTCAACGTCAGAACGTGTGATGGTTAGACCGTATCATTCTTTTTTCATGGCATCCAACTACAAGCACATGTGAACAAAAAACCCAGCTTTAATGCTTCATATATTGTAGTTTTCAACAACCAATGTAAAAAATTCCATCAGTACGCCTATTGTTTGATATACCTAATGTGCACAATAGTTATGATAAAATTGTTTCTTTGATAAACCATGTACTGTAATGGTTTTTTTATGAAAAAAACAGTGATACCTCCTTATATTTTAAGGTTTATTGCGAAACTTTTATGATAGGATGTTTTGTGTACAACTGACCTACACATTATGCGTCAAATGTGATAACTCGGACATTTTTTTAGTTACTGCTCCCAAAGGTAAACAGTACCTTTAATGTTGGTTATGAATTGAACACTCTGAAGTATAAGATCTCTTGAATATGATTTATACACATTATTGTCATGTAGTTGTAGGTTTCTACATTACAGGTAAGAACGTGCAGCGTCGTATCTTGGGGATTGCATGGAGTTGGAAAGCTGGCCCCGGTCCACTTATTCGAGAATCCCCTTTTCGAACTGTGTACAGCTTTATCACTGATATCAACGTAAGTATACACTCAGCCGCAGAATCTCGACTAGAGTCAGCCCTTACCGATGGTCGTATAATATGCATGGACTTTGGTATGTCTTGAAGCACGTATCATTCGCTGACCGGTGCTATTAGTGGTTTTCGTTTGCACCTCGGTGGACAGCGAATCAATTGGACAAACGACGAAAGATGAATATCGACGAGCTCTATTATAGATGAGTACAACAATGTTTGTTTTGCACTTGCACGGGTTTTACAAATATTTGTTGACGCTAAGGGGTTGATAAGATGATATATAACGAAAGACATATTTCTTAGAATATTTAGCTTTTGAACTACTATTTGAATTTGAATTTCAATTTCAATTTCAATTTATTTTCGTATTTCTCGATGGAAAATACATGGTATATAACAAAATATAATACAGAATGTCCAGCTTGGATATATACATGAAGAAATAGGAATACAAAAGTAATACATAACGGTCGATGTGTCATTTTCAATCAAAGTAAAGGATGCGAAGAGAAATACGATGGAACCTACTAAAAAGCAAAGCTTGTTGAGTGTAGGTCCCAACAAAAGCCTAGTGAGGGGAACAGGATGAGGAGCACGGGTACAATTAAGATCAAAAGTAAGGATAAACAAAAGAGAATGACTATTACTCGGGGCTCAGAAGATTCTTCTCACATGTATTTATGTGTGTGATAAAATGAGAACAAGTAACCACATGCTGCACACTATATCAGTTGCTCTAAAAGCAATTTTGACATGGGAGTGATAATGACGTGAATACTTAAGTACTATATAAATTTTAGGGTTTAAACATTCCGGCTTCCATAGACACGGGGAAAGATTTGAAAAATGGAGAACATGAATCAATTGCAATTCCTATATGTGATATACCAACCAGCTGCAATGACGCATAAAAGAAAGGAAAGAAAGAAAGGAGGGGAAACTATGCGACACGACCAAGGTCTTACTAGAAGTGGAAGGAAAAACACCGATGGGAAGGAATTTGAGAGAGCATGCAACTAAAATGTATATGCTTGAGTCTGTTCACATGGCAACAACCGAGTAGTATAACAGAGCAGCCATCAGCATAATAAAAAGGAATTTTAGTGCACTTGTGTGTTGTAGCTATTCAATACATGCTGTCTGAGTTTACGCTTAAAGGATGATAATGACAAACAGCTTTTAACCTCTGTTGGGATATCATTCCAATATTTAGGACCTGTATACATAATTGTGTTTTTAGCGAAACTGTTCGAGTTCGTGGAAGGTGATAGCGTCACTCTGGCGAGTTGGATAGTGGTGGACAGAATTGTTTCTTATGAACATCTGTAAAAAGACACCAGGAAGATCTTTTGAGGAAAATTTATACATAAAAATACCTAAATTATAACCAAACAAATCTATCAGTTTTAAAATTTTATTTTTCTGAAATAAGGCGTTTGTGTGAGATAAATACCCAGCATGGTTAACACTTTATTCTGATCGCTCGCTTTTGAAGAAGAAAAAGTGAATCCAGTAAGTATTTAGATGCGTTACCCCACGCAAGAATTCCATAATTAAGATATGGGGAAATCATGGTTGAATATACAATCTGCAAGATATGGTTGGGCAAAAAATGTTTCAGTTTGTTTAGGATTCCTGTATTTCGTGACAAAATTTTGCTTAAAAAATTAAAGTGAGTTTTCCAGGAAAGGTCACTATCGATGTAAGGTCCTAAAAACTTTGTACTATCTACTCGGGTTAGGTTAATATCATTAATCTTAACATCATCAGGAATAACTTGCAAGGAATTGCTAAATAACATATAATGTGTTTTATCAACATTCAATGATAACTTGTTAGCGTAAATCCAGGACTGAACAGATTTCAATTCATTATTCATTATACTTACAAGGGTATTGGGATTGCGGTGAGACAGAAATAGATTTGTATCATCAGCGAAACAAATAAAAGAAAGAATCTGTGACGAATTTTGGAGATCGTTGATGTACAGGATGAATAAAAGTGGGCCAAGAAGAGAACCCTGGGGGACACCGCAAGAAGTTGACGTCATACCTGACTCATAACCATTTATGTAAACAAATTGTTTTCTGTTTGTGAGATAGTCTTTAAACCACTCTAAAGCCCTCCCACGGATACCGTAATGGCTTAACTTATAATGCAAAATATGATGGTCGATGGTATCAAAAGCCTTCGAAAAATCGAGAAAAACACCGATGGTGTGGGAAGCATCATCTAAAGCATGAGCTACTTTATCAAGCTACTTTATCAAGCAGATGATTCAAAGGACGCAATATGATTTTTATTCAATACTTGCAATATACATAACGTTGTACATCATGTCAGATCCTAACAGGGATATAGGGAGAACAATAACGTCATACATAGCTGTTGATCATCTGTAGATTAACATTGATTGCGTAATTTGTAAGTCGCTTGTTTGTTTGTTTATTTTTGTTTGTTTGCTTGCTTGCTTGTTTTATCTAATCACAGACCTTAAAAAGCTTTCAATCAGCCGAGATAATATTTTTCAGAGAGGCTGTTAGACAAAACAATTGACATAAAATTAGCAAATCTAAGATACAGAACGAAACAATATCAATTCAAAGGTAGAAGAGATACATATCAATGAAAAAAAAAACATATTACATAACAAAACAAAGAACAAACGTACTATGAAAAGCAAAATAATATTAAATAACAACAATCATCTAAGGTAAAGTCGTCTTCAGGTTAAAACAAACACTTCAATGATTAAGAACTTTGAGTGCATGTATGAAAATTCACGACAACAGCATTAACATAAAGGAATTCAGACTGTCTATTATTCTAATATTTTTGGGCAGATCATTGAATATCCTAATACAAGTATTGTACCAATATGAATATAATCGTATTTCACAAAATCTGTTCCAGAATTTTTTTTTTTCTGTCCGTTTGTGGATAATCACAGTTTTGTACAAGTTCGGGGTTTGACTATTGCACATTGATTGTCGTGGCTGAAAACGGCGTGATTCCCTTGGATGTAGACACAAACTGTCTGATTCGATAATCAGATACAATCTCTAAAAGTGAAATTTTGAAGTTTGAAGTCTATTAACAACAATAACATGTGCATGAGTAAATGGGTACATGAATACATGAATACACGCTTAGAAACATTGTATTAAAGGGATCGTACAGTTATGGTTGAGACCTAATTTCAGGTTTCTAAAATTTTTTGGTAAGATAATGAGAAACCTCTTATAAAATGTGAAAGAGCATGTAGTTCTATGAGGAATTCAACGTTTATTTGACGAAAATTGGTCTTGAAATGGCTGAAATATCAAAAAACAGCGATTCTGATAAATTGTGGGACCCACACTTTATTATGATCGCTTTGTTTTACTTTGTTTTTGGATGTTTCAGTCATTCCAAACCCGATGTTCGTCAAATAAACATTGAATTCCTCTTAAAATAGTATGTTCTGTACTCTATCATAAGTGTTTTCTTGGTATCTCGCAAAAAGTTAAAAGCCAAATTCTCATCTCCACCAAAACTGTACCATCCCTTTAAGCGCATTACAAATGTAATGTATTATTATTATTGTTATCATTATTATTATTATTATCACTATTATTACTATTATTACTATTATAAGCCAGTTCACAGTAATAGCACTAGTCTGCAATGACCTCTCCAACCACAGACTTTACAATACATGGAATAGTCTTCAAGAAGAGCAGTTAAAAACAGCCATGGTAGTAATTTACATGTCAGTGGGCCGAATGCATAAACGCTAGCAATTGTTTGTGATAGCCTTTTACTCGAATCCGTATGCATAAAAACAAGCAATTGCTTGCGAGCAGAAGCTTTTGCTAGCAAGCACAAGCAATTCCTTGCTGCCCTCAAGCATTTGCTTAGAGACCAAGCATTTGCTTAAAAACGTATGCGTAAAGCATATACCTTTTGCTAGTTCTTGCTAGCAATTGCTTACGATTTTCCAAGCTCTGTAAAATGAGCTTGAGCTTTTGCTCAACCGGAACGTTCCCTTTTTTACTGAGTAGTGTAAGACACTTTTTCATTTCATCAACGGGAATGTTCAGTGGTTAGCACGCAAAATGTGATGAAAATCAGGTAGGATGTCTGACTTCGGTGGAGAGCAAGGAGACCTCAGCTCTCCGCGTGCGATCTGGCAGATCCGGGCTACTACAAGCTGCAAGGATGGGAATCAGCCCGTAATACGTGTGTGTGTATGGATGTGTGTGTATGTGTCTGTGTGTGCATTTCATAGCTCTTCTGCTATGTCAGAAAATGTTTCCACACACACATGCCCTTTCAAATGCATGCTGTCACACTCGCCTTTGTTCTTGTGTTCGCACAGGCGTGAAGTCCCTTTTGTTGAAAACGCAAGCAATTGCTTGTGCGGGACAAGCAAAAGGTATTAGCATAAGCAAAAGGTTATGCATATGGATTTAAGCAATTGCTTGAGCTAGACCTTTTGCTAGACGAGCTTGTGCTTTTGCTTGAAGCAATTGCTTACAAGCGATTGCTTGTTTTATGCATTCGGCGCAGTGCTGCATCAATGGCTTTTGTTAATGGTGCTGAAAAGAATGCACATTCACCTGTAAATACCAATCTGCACCTGGTTCATTGGAACATAGTTGTCAAGAAGCCCTATCTAGGGTTTGAATACCTCAGTTGCAAATCCATTTCAAGAGAAGGGGCCGAATGCATAAAACAAGCAATTGCTTGTAAGCAATTGCTTCAAGCAAAAGCACAAGCTCGTCTAGCAAAAGGTCTAGCTCAAGCAATTGCTTTAATCCATATGCATAACCTTTTGCTTATGCTATTACACCTTTTGCTTGTCCCGCACAAGCAATTGCTTGCGTTTTCAACAAAAGGGACTTCACGCCTGTGCGAACACAAGAATTTAACAAAGGCGAGTGTGACAGCATGTATTTGAAAGGGCATGTGTATGTGGAAACATTTCCTGACATAGCAGAAGAGCTATGAAATGCACACACAGACACATACACACACATCTATACACACATACGTATTACTGGCTGATTCCCATCACTGCAGCTTATAGTAGCCCGGATCTGCCAGATCGCACGCGGAGAGAGGTCTCCTTGCTCTCTACCGAAGTCAGACATCCTACCTGATTTTCATCACATTTTGCGTTTCATGAATACGAAAATGATTAAAAAAGGGAACGTTTCGGTTAAGAAAAAGCTCAAGCTCACTTTACGGGGCTTGCAAAATCGTAAGCAATTGCTAGCAAGAACTTGCAAAGGGTATGTTTTATGCATACGTTTTTAAGCAAATGCTTGGTCTCTCAGCAATTGCTTGAGGGCAGCAAGCAATTGCTTCTGCTCGCAAGCAATTGCTTCTGCTCGCAAGTAATTGCTTCTGCTCGCAAGCAATTGCTTGTTTTTATGCATACGGATTCGAGTAAAAGGCTATCACAAGCAATTGCTAGCGTTTATGCATTCGGCCAAAGGTCTGCAATGACCTTTCTCTGCACATACTCAGATTGTAACTGTGAACTGGCTTATTACAGTGGGGGCACTGTGGCATAGTGGATAAGACTCCCGACTCCCGATCGGAGGATCCGAGTTCGAATCCCGCCCAGTGCTTACGTCCTTGGACAAGATCTTTTTACCCACTGTGTCCCTCTCGACCCAGGTGTATAAATGGGTACCTGGCAACGCTAGGGTAATAATGATAGCAGGGCCCTCTGGTAGAGCAGTGGCAACACTGAAGAGGCTACCCTGGGTAAATAAGACCTTATTATTATTATTATTATTATTATTATTATTATTGTTATTATTGTCATTATTATCATTAATGTTATTATTAAGATGGGATACAATAGTTTAAAATACAATTGAAAACAAATCAAGCTGGACAAATACACATGTATATTAACATTAGAACTAAACTGGTTTTCATTGGCAAGAATATAACGTATAGAGAAAATATAAAATACAGAGAAAATAGGAAAAAGAAAAGAAAGAAGAAGACGACTAAGAGAGGAGAATAAGAATAGTACAATATATATCACAGGATGTAATTGTCATGGGGATCGAAGATTTATAGCACAAGTGCTAGCACAAAATGAATGCTGTATAGTAACATAGGGACTGATCCCTTAAACTCATAGTCTGTGGCACATACTTTACATGTATCTATACTAACAGCCAACTTAATTAAAATGTACACGGAGAACTAAACCTGAGCAGTTTTACATTGATTACACAGTGGAATTTATATTTCAAACAAATAATCCAGAAGCTGTGTTCAAAATGACTTTCTTTATTTAATGACCTTCAGAATGTTTCCTCGTTTGGTCTGTTGGGGATATTTTGCCCACGTCACAATTATTTTAGATCACCAACCACAATGAAATCAGTGGAATTTGTATGAACGTATTGAAGTGCATTCTCGAATTCATTAAAAACGCAGAGATGATAATTAGACAGGTGATGTCGGTAACATGTAGAAAATTCTCATGGAGAAGCACTATCCGAAGAAAGCTATAATAGATGCGTCATGTCATTCACATAATCACATAAAAAATGGAATTGAGTTCCCCAAGGGCAGCACATCGTACTTTGGTGCGCGTGAGTAGAATGCATTCATGGCTTCACCATCGAAATTGATTAAGAAATACAAACTACCTGTACACCAACTACTACCTGTATACTTGTAATATTGATACATAGTATTTCTAGTCTTGAAAGTATTGCAACTAACTCTACATACTTGTTTTAGAGAATATGGAATATATCTTTACCTGTCGTCCAAGTTCAACAGTGTCAGAAGCTCGACAATCGTTTCTTGAATTCAAATCTAGCATGTCACGTACTCGGAAATTAATTAAATTAAAACAGTTTGAAAACATATCGTTGTCGACAGTTTCTGCCAAGCACTTGTTAAAACGTTGTGTAAGTCTATGAGTTTTGCCGAAAATCCATCGACATTTAAAGATGAAAGATTGAGTACGTGCAGAAATACCAGTCAGACTACTTTTGTACTTGTATCTTGATGTACGGCAAACAAGTCTGTGACGCAAAAAAAAATGATAACAACCATCTTGCAAGATAAAAAAAAAACTAGGCAAAGTCAAAGAGATTAATATCATCTCGAAGTAGCCTGAATGTAAGGTCGTGGAAGAAAAGAAATGCATACACTAGGAGATAAAGGCCTTCTCGAATATGAGGCCCCTCAGAGCACGATAATTTAAACAAACAACGAAGTGACCATTTATAGCCCTGGATAATTATGGTTATTCAGCGAATACATCTCGCTCAGTCTTTCAGGATAATTTTCTGAATAATCTTGTATCTCAATACACACACACACATACACACACACACACACGCATACACATACCCACACACACGCGCGCGCGCCCACACACACACATATCACACACACATATCTATCTATCTATCTATATTATACATGATATGTGTTATATATATTATGACATTGCACGTCAAGACCATCAAGAATGAGAGTATGCTGATGATTAACCGAATCGCTACTACATGTATTTATTCTCTTCGGAACTATCCACGAATAATGCTATCAAAATGAGGTAGTCGCCAGGGGCAGTTTCCAATATCCCGTTGCTCATTGCAAAAGTATCATGAATATCATAGAAAAGCGAATATCAAATCTATCAAATCATATCCTATTTTCTTTTTTCCTATTTTTTTTTCATGTGAAGAAAGTGAGATTCTGAGTAAATTTTCGACATTTCATCATAATGAAGTGCGGAAAATAGACGATCTGTGATTCTATTTTTCATTTTTTCTATGTTACAGTGCAATGTACAGTATGTATGGTTTCTTTTGTATAATTTTTGCTATCTAATGTACATAATCATGTTCATCCATATTATTCAGGGCCCTAAGGAAGACCACTACTTATTGGTGAATTGGTGAATGGGCTATCCTGAGAAAAGATTAAAAATAAATGAATGAATAAATAGATACATTTTCAGTTGAAAATAGGGAATTGTTATTTTCTTCCCTTTCCAGTTAGAATCGCCGACGGGGAACTGGATTTCAGAGCACTATCTCATTTTTCGTCATCAATTTTCGACCGTTCTTGACATTGTCCCTGAATTTTTTTTTTTTGAAAATTTCTTAAATATTCCACAAAAACTTGGTGACCTACGCACCTCCTCTAAAAAAGTCTTGATTACGGGCTTGATCGGAAAATGTTATCACTTTCAACAGGTAGTTAAAACATTAGGAGGATGCTCATCACCTCTGCCTATTGCTGTCCTTGGAATGCAGGTAATAGCAACGATTACACTTAACAGTTCATATAGTGTATATGATATTACCTGTGGTCAAGGTCGTTGAAGAGTGTCACCTGAAGGAGGGCAAGGAGACATCACGTCCTTCGCAACTAAGTCAGTATACGTCAAAATTCTAAAAGTAAAACAATAAGCTCGTTATCAGTATTCCGAGAAAAATACGATATCTGCTTATCAGAACGTTTCTGTGCCCATAAGTTTGTGTATTAAAATTCACTTGATTGACCCTTGTCATCATTAACTTACTTGAGTGCAATTATGGGTAACATATTTTTATATCTATATTCCAATCATCGAATCAGGCTTTCAAGGAATTCAAAGGTCAATAGGCCTACATCAAAAACGTCATTCAAACATAAGTCTATAAAAAGGACAACATTTTAGACCCTTCCAGTGTTACCTCTGTATAGGGACAAGGACAGCTCGACTCTACGGTATTCGACCATCGTGCATGGTAAGTTGAAATTTAGGTCTATGGCCTCTTCGATCATTATATGAATTTGCAGTAATGCAATTAAATAAGACGTAGTTCAAAATAATCTGATAAATAAAGCCGGCATCTTGAAATACATTATCTCTCTCTCTCTCTCTCTCTATCTATCTCTCTCTCTTCGTTAACATTGTCTTTTCCTTCCTCTGTAGGATCCTCAGTAAGAGCTTGATCGTCTCACACACCTTTGATTCCACAGTAAAGGAGAAGTTAAGTTTCGCAGGCAGTCACGAAACCTAGAAAGATGAGCGACTTCAATGAGGTGAGTCCAGCCTTTGTCAACACAGCGTAATATATGATAAATTTAACACCCGTTACTGCGTCAGTAATAAAGGTATCCAATTTCGTGAGATTTGCATTCGATTTGCAATGTATTAAGATGCAGTCATTCAGTTTCGGGCAAATTCGATTGATCATCGAGATTAGTATTCGAAAAAAATAGCATTCAATTAACTTAATCGACGTACATGATTTCATGATTTTCCCATACAGACATTTGAAAGGGGCGTTCAAATTAAAAAGTCACACGTTATACAGATGCGAATTCGTTCAAGCAACCGCCTTGATGAACGATAAGGAATTCAAATCCACCAACCACTAATGTGACCGTGTATCACAAGACAAGCAAAAAGTCACACTTCTTGATTTTATGTGAGGACTCAAAATAGGTAAAATGGGACAACGAAGTCAGTCTTAAGTTGTTGTTTTTTTTCCTGAAAGAGCAATGCTTCTTTTACAAAATTTGGAATCATAAAACGAATGGGAAACGTGCTTATTTTTAGTCAAGCGTTAGCTGTTTTTCTAGAACGCTTTTTTTCTTGCGGGGGGGGGGGTAGAATATTGTAATTAGGTTGGTCTTTTGTCATGAATAAGTATTTGTACTTTTCAGTTTCAACTCGAATAACTTTCGAAAGAAGGAAGCTACTGCTTTGGAAGATGGTAGCTGTCTTGTAAAGAATGCGCGAATATAGCATGCTCGATTTCGGCCTAATTTGATAATCACTTTGTTGTTGTTTTAGCTTTCGCTCACCCTGCACCTTCACTTTGGAAGGCATTATTATTAAAGGCATCATTTACCATTTGCAGATGAAACGAAAACCCTGCTTTACTACTTCAAAATAGTTCTAAATGTGAGCTAGGGATAGAAACCCACAATGTAAAAATTTTCGTCGTGATAATCAATGTTAAGTATTGCTAAATATACTAGGTGTTTCAAAAAACATTTTCCACTTTTGATTCTTAACAATTCATAAACTATATCAGATAACACTGTCATTGATATGAGTAATAGCTGAATAGTGTACAATTTGGTTGAAGGTGGTTTGAATATGAAAACATAAATCAGTTTCATGAAATCCATGATTAATTTCACAGTTAGGTTCCAGATTTTGCTCTATTTTCAACCCTCTGTACAAAATTTCACTTTGCACAGGGGTCAATGGGTGTGTATGGGAGTGTGTGGTTAACACCATGACAATGGTCCTAAACAATGGTTAGGGTTTGAATGCTTCATTATTTATTCATGAGAAATTCCACTATCACAACTAGTCTTTTTCAGCCTCTGGCAGTATCTGTGTAAAGTCAAACGCCTGCCGATACTGTCGTTGGGTCTCGACAGTGCTCTCCCAACTTCTGAAAAACGAAATTACAATGAATACCTTCTGTTCTATCGTAAACATGGTGACAGGAAGCAAAGAAAATCAATTAGAGTATACACTTGTGTAAATGGAGCCTTAAATAAATCTACTGTGAAACATATCGCCCCAATGATAAATGCTGCTGAACTCTTAACCAAAAATGATTTCTTTTTATCAAAAAGTGAAAAATTTGTCAGACTATTTAATTAGTAGACAGTTGTATTAAAATGAGGAACTTTAGATCACTTATGCTTATTTATATCCCAAATTTAGTGATATGTGAAGCAGAAATGGAAAATGGTTGCCAGCTGGAATGGAATGTGGTGTTTGCAAGCACATGGAAACGTGTGCTTCCTTTTTCCATGTGCATGCAATTTACTCTTTAGGGTGGGATTTCACGGAGCACGCGAACGATTTGCGAAGGACGCGAATGACAAAATCCAACATTCGGAAAAGTTTTTCTCCGAATGTTTTCCGACAATGAAGCCGAAAACTATTCTTGCGCAATTTGTGCGAAGTTTCCACGACGTATGTGCGAATGTCGTGTGTATCATTGCTAAAGTACAGCATGTTACGTACACGAAGAACACGAGACGGAAATGCGAACAACGAAAAATGTTCAATAATTATGGGAGAAAATGTACCCAAGGAGAGGTAGAAGCTGTCTTGAGTTGATTTTTTGTCTTTCCTCTATTTCTCCTTTCTTTTTCTCTCATTTTTCTATTGTGTGCTTGCCTACATTTTTTTCCTAGGACGTATCTCCACTAGTAAAGCATTTGATCTTTTCTTTTTTTTTTTGCAGTTCCTCCAACACATATCTATACTTCAAATAAAATTTTACATACTTTAGATTAATTTTAAGTGTATTCTGCGATTCTTTTTTGTATATCAAACATTTCTTTCTCTTTGCTAGTCTTTAATTTCTTTTGTTACTATAGTTGTTAATAATTATTTGATGTTTAGGTGTATGCTACGATTTTTTATTTGTAGAAAACGTATAGGTCATACATTCCCCAAACGTGCGCTAAACGTTCGCGAGAATGTCTCAAAAGGTACGCAAACAGTTTGCGATTACGTCGCAGATTTCGCGTAACATACGCGAGACATTCTCCAAAGTTTCGGAGTCTGTTTGGGGTTTCACGAACATTTTGCGAACATCACGCGTGTCTTGCGAAAGTCTTGCGCATATGACGAGGCTTTAATGACACTTTCGAGAACAATTCACGAGCAAATCACGACCAAGTGTGCGGAAAAGGTTCGCCGAAAATTTCAAACTTTTTTGAAATTCTCGCCGAAGTAAAAACGACATTCGCGAACAATAGACGACGCTTCCGAATCCTCACGTTCGTTTGGCGATCTTTTGCGGACCAAAATACGAATGCTGGATTTTGCCATTCGCGTCCTTCGCAAATCGTTCGCGTGCTCCGTGAAATCCCACCCTAAAGGGTGGGATTTCACGGAGCACGCGAACGATTTGCGAATGACGCGAATGGCAAAATCCAGCATTCGCATTTTAGTCTGCAAAAGATCGCCAAACAAACGTGAGGGTTCGGAAGCGTCGTCAATTGTTCGCGAATGTCGTTTTTACTTCGGCGATAATTTCAAAAAAGTTTGAAATTTTTTGCGAACCTTTTCCGCACACTTAGTCGGGATTTGCTCGTGAATTGTTCTCGAAAGTGTCTTTAAAGCTTCGTCATATGCGCAAGACCTTCGCAAGACACGCGCGATGTTCGCAAAATGTTCGTGAAACCCCAAACAGACTCCGAAACTTCGGAGAATGTCTCGCGTATGTTACGCGAAATCTGCGAAGTTTTTCCGATCATTTTACGACGTAATCGCGAACTGTTCGCGTACCTTTTGAGACATTCTCGCGAACGTTTAGCGCACGTTTGAGGGATGTATGCCCTGTACGTTTTCTACAAATAAAAATCGTAGTATACATCTAAACATCAAACAATTAAATATTAACAACTATAGTAACGAAAGAAATTAAAGACTAGCAAAGAGAAAGAATATTTGATATACAAAAAAAAAATCGCAGAATACACTTAAAATCAATCTTAAAGGGAAGGTAAACCCCAAGAGCAATGTGGATTGAGTGAAAGCAGCAGCATTAGTAGAACACATCAGTGAAAGTTTGAGGAAAATCGGACAATCGATGCAAAAGTTATGAATTTTTAAAGTTTTGATGTTGGAACTGCTGGATGAGGAGACTACTAGAGGTTATGACGTATGAGTGGACAACAATACCAAGAAAATATAAAGAAAATTCTGCAAAAATCCATTTTTCATGAAAATTACAAATTCCATCAACTTGATATTGACATATGTTAAGGGTAGCAATTATTCTTCCTGCTTTCTGAAAGCGGTTGGTCCATTGCTCTTTCATAATTCTAGAAAAGTGAATTTTTGTTGAATTTCCTTTATATTTTCTTTGTATTGTTGTCCACTCATACGTCATATCCTCTAGTAGTCTCCTCATCCAGCGGTTCCAACACCAAAACTTTAAAAATTCATAACTTTAGTGCATCGATTGTCCGATTTTCCTCAAACTTTCACTGATGTGTTCTACTAATGTTGCTGCTTTCACTCACTCCACATTGTTCTTTGGGTTTACCTTCCCTTTAAGTATGTAAATTTCATTTGAACTATAGAGATTATGTGTTGGAGGAACTGCAAAAAAAAAAAGGAACAAATGCTTTACTAGTGGAGATACGTCCTAGGGGGAAAAAAATGTAGGCAAACACACGATAGAGAAATGAGAGAAAAAGAAAGGAGAAATACATGAAAGAAAAAAAATCAACTCAAGAAAGCTTTTTGAGTTGATTTTTTTTCTTGCTTCCACCTCTCCTTGCTACATTTTCTCCCATGATTATTGAAAATGTTTCGTTGTTCGCATTTCCGTCGCGTGTTCTTCGTGTACGTAACATGCTGTACTTTAGCAATGATACACACGACAATCGCACATACGTCGTGGGAACTTCGCACAAATTGCGCAAGAATAGTTTTCGGCTTCATTGTCGGAAAACATTCGGAGAAAAACTTTTCCGAATGTTGGATTTTGTCATTCGCGTCCTTCGCAAATCGTTCGCGTGCTCCGTGAAATCCCACCCTTACCGTGCATGAATCCAGACTAGCAGTGCCCAGGGCAATCCACATGAATTATTGATTAAGCATTCATGTGCCAGGGAGCACGAGACTGACGCCTAGTCAACAGGTGGTTCAGGCATGTCCATTGTTAAGGGCCATTGTCAGCACACACTCACATACACATCATTGGTTTCTGTGCAAGGTTCAATTTTTGTACAGAGGGTTAAAAATTGACCAAAATCTGAAACCTTACTTCAAAATCAATCTTAGATTTAATGAAATTGATTTACGTTTTCACATTCAAATTACCTCCAACCAAATTGTACACTATTCAGCTATTATTTATATCAATGACAGTTTTATCGAATGAATAGTTTTTGAGCTATTAATGATCAAAAGTGGGAAATGTTTTTTGAAACACCTAGTACAAAATGTGAATAGTTATTAGAAAAGTGTTTCTAGACTAAGCCGTCTACATTTCTGGTTTAGTGAGAAAATAGTGGTATCTTCTTATAAATATTTTAGTTTTTATTGCAAAATTTGTATATGGTAGAATATTTTGTGATACCACTGACCTACATATACCGTTCGCATCAAATGTTATAGAACATCTTTAAATCACTGCTCCCAATGGTAAACGAAACCTTTAAATGTAAGACTGTTCCAAAAATTATGAATTCTTTCAGAATTTTTTTTTCTCAATTGGATATCCCTCCTAATTGTATTTGCGCTATGAAGCATTTTATCAAAATAATTATCACATTTTTTTATCATTATTTTTAAGTAAAAAATAAAAGGCATGATAGGCGAGGCAGCAGTTTCGTTACCGCTTATGTTCTTTGTGGCTCTTCCTCTGTTGAATAAGCTATATGCAAACGTTATATGCAAAAGTCTTGAAATCTTACCTTTTCCTTATTATAGCATCTGAAATTCCTCTTAAACCGTCATTGAAGCAACACCGCATAAAACCCTTCTTTCATAATACATAATACACTCACCAAAAAAAAGGAAGTGAACACTTTTTCGAGTTCAAAGTTTTCATAGAAGATTTTGATGACAATCAATGCATTATATACCATATTAAGGGTAATCTAAATGGCTATCAACCTAGTAGGTTAATATAAAGCGAAATTTTACGCATGAATGAACACATTCGCTTTTTTCCTCCAAGGTACAAAAGTATAAATTGTAAAATTGACATGTTATTGTCTTTCATTCGCAAAATCCTTAATGCCCTTTAAGATAACAATAACAAAAGACCACTTTAGTAAAATGAAAGACATGAATTTAATAGCAAAAATAAATAAGGTTACGTTCTCTTTATCTCTTTATAACCTCAAACAAAATCAAAGTGGGAAACTTAAGAGGGGAAAATAAGAATTTTCTGACTGACACAAAGATGATTAAATGAACAGAATATCTTTATTTCATTCATTCAATTTAGTTACCTAAGAATTCGTGAGACAAATTCAAGAACTTAATATAATTTATAATTTTCCTAATTTTAGAAATCAATTCAAATTCCTACCATTTTTGTCAGTATTGCTTCTTCTCTCATTTCATTTGAATTTTGATTTGACAGAAAACTCTTTATTTTCTTCCATTATTTTTAGCCTTCATTCATATTTTGGCTTCAAAGATATTATAGATATCATAGGTATATTTTTGCAATTTGAATTATGTTTTTTATTGTGTTAAATTTGTCTTTGTGTTTATTGTTTCATGGAAGAGCATATATACATGAATGACAACTTGTTCATTTTTGCAATTTTTACTTTTGTGCCTTCGAAGAGAAAAGCAAAGGTGTCTACTCTTGTATAAAGTCTCCCCTTTTATTAGCTTACCAAGTTGATAGCCAATTGAATTACCTTTCATATGGTATAGAATACATTAACATTTAACCAAAAATTCTTTGAGAAATATAAACTTGAAAAAGTGTTTACTTTCTTTTTTTCTTTTTTTTTTTGCTGAGTGTACATTCATTTATACTCTTGAGGAGAGTACGTGAATACATATCAAATACGGACAGAGGTAGGATGGTTTAGGCATTTGACTACCAGCAAGACTATCCATAATGGGAGACACTCTTGGTAAAGCACAGATCTTATACTGCTGGGTCAATTTTGGCAACGTACAGAACGGCCCAAAGCTACCAAGCAGGCCAAGGGGGGTAGGTGTAAAAAGTAAAGGAAAACAAATTCGTTTGTACCATGCTGTATGTTGTAGCCCTACTGACAAGATCAGATGGAAACTAAGAATGATATCATACGGTAAAAAAGATGAAAATTTGACATGACAAAATGCGGTAAGAATAATGCTAGTATACATAAAACTAAAGAAATTCTTAGTTTACTGAATTCGAACATTCAAAGTGCAAATGTGCCTATAGATGAAACTAAATTCGAACAGACAGAGTGCAAAGTTGTGTGCCTAGGTAACTTAGATTTGATTTAGCATTCTGGACGAAATGGAACGCCTACCCAGCTGGCGCGAAATTAAATATAGCAACTCAGCGGCTCCCCAATCAAATTATAATGCCTTATTCCAACGAAAACATTTTCCTTTTTCTTGAGTGATAGCGTCGATGTTATGCCTTTCGACCTGTTGTATGACATATGCTCGCCATTCTCCCAAGATCGAACCAGCATCTTCTTCCGCATCTGAATTTGGTCAAACTCGTCGCAGCTACTTTGAATCTTCATTCTGTTGGTACTCTTGTTCTCCCTAAACTCAAAACTCAATACTGCCGTAAATCTTTTAGTTACAGAGGATCATGTTTCAATGATAGTATTGAATTTTCAGCTGAAGTGTATTTGTATCTGTTTTTTTTTTTACTTCGAAGCATAGGTATATATATTTGTTGAATTAATTCATTAGGCTTAATAGTGTTCATAGAATAACTTAAGTTCCCGCCCCCTCGGTAGAACAGCTCCACCATTAGGGCGGAACTGAGTAGTTTCATGTACTTTTGTGATTATTTCTTTGTATTATTTAATATGAAGTAATGTACGTATTTTTTTTTTATTTTGCGAAAATAAAATCAATCAATCTATTCCCGTGGAGAGGATTCAAATTAGTAGAATTGTAGGAAAATAGGGGAGCGTCTTTTCGAGCATCAAATTTGCCCGTTAGCACTGGAGTTCATTCAGAGTAGCAGCGAAGAGTTTGCCCACGACCAAATACAAAAGAAGCTGGTTCGACCATGGAAGAATGGCGAGCACATATGTCATCCAACAGGTCGAAAGGCATAACATCGACGCTACCACTTTAGAAAAAGGAAATGTTTTTGTTGGAATAGACTCACCTAGACCTACCTCACGAGACACCTCGACCGGCAGTAAATACAGGGCTCATTCCACTGGAGTAAACTTTCTTTATATATGAAAATATAAAACAATAATTATTTTCGTGTGCATTACATCCCCGATGAGAGAAAATAAAGAAAAAACTGTATTTTTCCCCACAAGACATATTGGGGCCTAGATAGCAAATGAAGAAGACAATAATAATCACAACGTGTTGAACGGTTATTAAGATCAAAGAAGTTGATCATCAGATCATTGTAATCGTGAGTGAAAAAAATGAAATGGGATTTTATTACGTCTGTAACAAAATTGCATAATATCTTTGCAAAAATAAATACAAACATTGAAAACAGAATGTAGCTACGACGAGGTAGGCCTCCACCATATTGCATGGTTCTCCCGATAGGTCTGGAGTGCATCTTGATAATGTGTGACGACAGTTTCACGGAATTGCCAAAATATCAAAATGACATGTTTGTCACAAATGTGTTGAGTGTAATTACTTTCAGTAAACTTGGTTTCATTTGGATGGACGGCCTAATTGTTTAAGAAGGCAAGTATTGGGGAATTTTAGCACTTTCACTTGCCATTTGACCCCATGGCTCTTAATTCTTCAAGTAATCCCTAACTGTTCAGGCCAATACTTTTAGCTATTTTCAAAATATATGGGAAAATGTGACATTTTAACATTTTTTACTTGACCTTCTGACCCCACGATCGAAGTCTTTCCCTATCAACAAAATCATTGTGCAGAAATGCATGGATATACCTAGTTTTATTAATTTTATGAATAGAGTAATTTCCAAGGTACGAAGAAAAAGTGTAAATTCAGAATTAGCTAATACAATTTTAGCAGTTTAACCTGAAATTTGACCTTTGACCCAATGATTACAAAGTTATCAAGGGAATCATTGTTGGACAGTACAACCATATATGCACCATACGTACTAATTTGATCGCTCGAAGTGTTAAATACATTGCTCCGAAACGAATGCAGTATAAATTCTCCGAAATAGAGACATTGTGCAACCACACCCCGTATTTCGATTAGCGACCGCTTTGCGAAGTTGGAGTAGTTTCCACAAATTTGAATGACAACATTTTGGATTTCATTGAATACAAATGAGACCAATCAAAAATCAACTTGAACAACAAAAACTAGAAGAATGAAAAAACCGGGTATTGCCAAACCTTGAATGATCACAACACCTAACGAAAAAAAACAAACCACACAATCAAAAAAAAAACAACACTATAACCTGTTGGAAAGTCATCCTATTTTGTTCCATGCATACCCTATTTGTAACCATGTTTTAGAAAGAGTTTGAAATAGAGGCAATATCACTTCCATAAAGAATCATCACCTTAAAAAATTCTGAATCAAAGACAAATTAAGAAAATAAAATGCATTATGGTGGATACTAGATGAAGATAAAAAGCAATGAGCATGTCCGTTTCTTCATGAAAGAATGATCCATCATCTATCATTGCTCTATGGGCAAATGGGATAAACGGAATAATCTATTACTTTAGCATTATATCTAATTTTTCTCTGCAGCCTAATATGAGAGAGGGCTTGAAAGAGCTTGTCATTCGGGAAACTGTGAAGAAGGCATGGACACACGTCCTGACGTTTCGAAGATGTATGCAGTCATGGATTGATGGGAGGGAGTATCTGCTAGAAATGATAGATGAAATAGTCGAGGAACTAGACGAGCATTACAGGAACGTTCATATAGCGAAGGCGACAGGAGCGGGAGTGTCAGCGATCGGTATCGGCGTGACGTTGGCCGGGTTTCTCTACCCTCCTGCAGCTCTGGTTGGCATTGGGACCATGGTGGCAGGCGGAGTTACAACCACAGGCGCTGCTATTACAGGAGCCGTCATTGAGAAAGGAAAGAGAGACGATATTCGCGAGCTAATAGATGAAGATCGGAAAAAATACAAAAAGGCTCAAGCGGCAATGGAAGAAATCAACGTAATAGTTCAAAATGCAATTAAAGAACTCCCCAGCATGTCAGCGGATCAAATCAAAGGTTGCATCTTTGCTGGCGGTTATGCTGCTCAGACGGGAGCGCAGGTAGGGACATTTGCAGCGGGTCTTGCGAGGGCGATATCTGCAGGCAGTATCACTGCAGGTGCCCTCGACGGGATAAGTGCAGCCATGGCTGCTGGTGAGACACTGGCGGCGGTCGGTCGCTTTGCTTCAAAAGCCGTTGTGGTCGCATCCATACCATTAACCGCTGCAAGTCTGATTGTTAGTATAAAGGCATTGTATGAAGAGAGTAGCGCCCCTACTAGTGAACAACTGATACAGTTAAAGAAAAAACTGGTAACAGAATACGCCGAAGTAAAGAAAGCCTACGACGAAATTGTAGGCTTGTGCAAGAAAATTGGCCAGAAGGGGTCTAAACCGTCAAATGACTCTGACTACACCCTTAAAACATCCGAGTCAGAACTGACCTGGAACTGGGTCCATTGGGGTCATGCACCGTTCCGGGTCAGAAATGACAAGGAATTGGGTCAGATATTACCCATTCAGGGTCATGAATTGGGTCAGGGTGACCCCATTTGGGGTCTTCATGACCAAAATCCAAGTCAATTTTGATCCGGAACGGTGTGTGACCCCAACGGACCCAGTTCCGGGTCAGTTCGGACTCGGAATTTTTTAGAGTGTATGACTCTGAGTCTGAGTCTGACTCTGACTCTGAATAATTACATAGTTAAAAAGTAATATGAAAAGTTGAAACTAAAATCGTAAGTGATCGGTCTTGATTGGATCATTGTGCAACCTAATTGATATAGAAAATTGAAATAACAATTTTGCTTCTCGGTAATATTCAAGCGCATGATAAAAATGAAAAAAAAAATAATAATTTGATGCCCTATTCCAATGGGCGATTTAGACAGATAATGAACATTAAGCTCACAACCTGATAGTATCTTCGTAGCAAAAAGTTACCTGATATATACCTTGTTACGGAAGACGCCTTAATGTGCCGACGGCGTACGTGTATTTTGGATACCCTTTACAACGTAATAAGTATAATCATTATTGAAAGAGATGTGCCTTTCTCTCTGGTTATCACATTAGCGATTCAGGGAGCAAGAAAATAATTTTACTGGTATAAACGAGTGGCCAGTACCTCTACATGTTAGATAGTTTAGCAATAGAAATGTATATTCTCACCTCCCTGGTGCATGCCTGGTGGTATATAGATTTGTTTGCTTGAGTCTGTGGTGTATGTGTATACGTATAATACGTATATAATTATATACAGCGTGTCCCACAAGAAATGCTAATGGCACTCTAGATGAGTATAACATTGAAATTGTAACATTATATTGGTTATATCTTTACACATGTTAACTACAATTTATTTTCTACAACTAGATCAAATTTTATGTGATATGGTTCAATAATCACAAAGATAGGAACATTTTTTTCATTACACAATACTGGAAACCTCTCCATCCAAGTTTTGTATTACTAGTAGTATCCAAGAATTCCATCGTCTGTATGGACAAGGCAGACATGGCAGCGTCCCCCGGGTGTAGTGGTGCCAGGATGGTGCCCCTGCCTATCGGGCTGTCCGTGTCAGAGATAGGTTACAGGAGGCATTTCCTGGCCGGGTCATCGACATGGGTCACCCAGTCGAATAGCCAGCTAGCTCCCGTGACTTAACTCCACTGAACTTTTGTCTGTGGGGTTATCTCAAACAGAGAGTATCCCCAGTATGGTGGCCCTGAAGTACGCTCGACGACAGGTCATGTGCGCCGTGAATTTTGCGACCAGGTCGCGAAATTCGCGATTTGGGACGCCAAGTTCGTGACCCAGGACGCGAATTTCATGACCCGGGACACGAATTTGGCGACGGGGGACGCAAAATTCGCGTCCTGTGGTCGCAAACCTCGCGACCACAGGACGCGAATTTAGCGTCCCCGGTCGCCAAATTCGTGTCCCCGGTCACCAAGTTCATGTCCCCGGTCGCCAAGTTTGTGTCCCGGGTCATGAACCTGGAGTCCCAAATCGCGAATTTCGCGACCTGGTCGCAAAATTCACGGCGCACATGACCTGTCGTCGAGCGTACTTCAGGACCACCATATCCTATAGGGATCTCGAAGACATGAAAACTAGGCCCGATTCGGAATGAACTCAGGGCTCTGCGCAGGACAAGAATTGTCCATCGAGATGTCCTCCACATGGCTGAACGTGCACAGACATGCCTTCGCCTTGACGGGCATCAAGTTGAAGGCCGATCAGCTAGGCCATAATTTAGTTACAGAAAAAGAACCTTTCAACATGTTAATTTCCCCAGTAATGGAAAAATGGCCAATAATTAAGATGATGATAAAACAAGGAGTGGATGAAGCATTTCTGGATTTAATTTCTAACACCTTCTTTTCTTACACACTAAATTATGTTCTGCTCATGAAAAGAATGTAAATAATGCAAATACAAATTAGAAAAAAAAACCCTTTCTAAGATGAGATCATGGATTAAAAAAAAATTCCTTGTAGTTATTGTTTAGTATGATTTCAATGTTTGATTTAAGATATGATGTTTGAGTAAAAATATATCATACCAATTTCATTAAGCGTTCGTTTTTGTATGTTTTTTTTTTTTTTAAATTAAGTATAGGCCGCAAGTTGTGGGCCCAAAATCTAAAGAAGGAAATGAAATAAGAGTGAATCAAGACGTAATTAGACTACGTACTTTATTCAACGTATTTACGAAACTTGGATTGAAAGGATTTCTAAATGCTGAAAGAAGGCTCATATCTCTGTGTTCAATGCACCATAACGCATAAATTTAAGCCAGTTGTATAAAATAAATGCTTTAGTTTACGATTAATAAATCATATACAATATGATCTGGTGATTTTTAAATTATACTCATTTGGAGTGCCATTTGAAATCTTTTGTGGGACACGCTGTATATACACACAAAGATACACATACGTTGTCAAATAGATGCAAAATATGCAAAATATTGAAGAATATGTAAAGAACTTTATTAAATATAACAAACTTCCATATACATGTATATAGGATGTCAAGGCTTTGACAGACCTCTTTATGGTAAGTTGAAAATGCTTCTTTTATAACTGACGCTGTTTTACTTCAAAATTTACCATTTAATGTTCTTTTAGGATCATTCAGGATATCTACATCTTCCCAGATAACCATATATATTTATGCACCTCTTGCTTATAAACCAATTTTCTACAATTTTTATTTTCGAATATCAGTTTCTGATTTTTACCAAAGATGTGTAATTCCAGGACGTGCTATAAATATGAAATATTGGCAAGTGGTCAGTAATATCGCAATATAAAAGTTGAGCTACGGTCACAAAGGTTCATACGAACGATGCGTTTTTGCGAATGTCACTATTCGTACGAATTTTGGAGTTCGTAAATGGGGCACAGATTCTTACGGCCTTCTTATGAATTTCGTTCGAACGCTGTTTAATTCGCTAGAAAAACTTAAAACCTTTTAGAGAAACAAAATGACTTTCAGTTATATAATGGCCCTAGAATTCGTACGTTTTTCGTAAGAATGCTTTTTGTCTTTTAGATGCTCGTACGTGCAACTCACGGCATTCTCGAGTCATTCGTAAGAAGATTTTACTGTTTTTTGTATATTTATTTCCTCCGCTTCCTCGTAATCTTCCGCCGCCTCCTCCCTGTCACTTCGGATGTCCATTATCTCTTGATGTTGTGCTCCAACTCCCCCCTTCTCGCTCCTTTCTTTTCTTCCCCTTCCCCCTTTTTCCTTTGATTACCTTCCCTTTTGGGTCCCATATTTAACAGAGATGCTTTCTGGTAGAACATCTATCAGAATGAGGATTTGAACAGCAGAACTGAACTTCGCGTGTTTGGCTTTATACCCCTAAAACATAATAGTTGAACAAATTGTGTGCCTACGCCTTACGAGTCCCTTACGAACGCCTTACAAACTCGAAAAGTTTTTCGTAAGAACGCCGTACGAATCTCCGTTTGTAAGGCATTCTTGTAACAGATGTAAGAGCCCTCTATGAACGACTTAAGGCGTTCTTACAATCATCGTAAGAATTTAAGGCTTCTAGAATTGTCTCTAGACTAGCTCTACAAAATCTTGCGTAGTTCTTACAATGTTCGTAAAACGTTCGTACGGCCTCCTTACGAAGAGAGGGTTTCGTACGAAGTTTAAAAAAAAAATCTTGGACAAGACTATCGACCAGGCTACGAACGGCCGCTACGAACTTTACGAACGGTCTATGAACGGTCTACAAACGCTGGTTTCGTACACTGTACCGCCTTTGTAAGAAGATCTTACGAAATTGTCTAAAAAATGTTCGTACGGCGTTCGTAGCAGTTGTTAATGGTATTTGTGACCGAGCCAGTAACTATAGTTATTGACTAGGCATATAGCAGAGGAACAAGTCACCCTCGACGGCATATGGATAAGCATAGGTACGCAGTAAATACTATACTATGAAATAAAGACAGACTGTTGTATTATTCGCAACATATTGAATGATGTCGATATAAACATGTTTTCTCTACTTAACTGAGCAAAAAAAAAAGTGTTACAATATTCATTTTTTAAAGAATCTAAATTTAACATAAAATTCCACTCACAATCTGTTCACAATACTTCTGTTTTACCTTAACAAATATACAGGAATAACATAAAGTTCCAACCATTGATAGGTCATGACGTAAAGAACAAAGACCGTCACTACAGACCCACAACACCACCAGCATCAGAATGATAAGTTTCTTAAATCCAGGTTTCGGAATTCCAATCACATCATGTCTCTTATCATTTTAACATTTCTTACTAGTATATTTATTTAAGATGCAGAGTAACGAAAACTTTAAAAACTTTTCGCATCGGAAGACACCCGAGCTTTCTGGATGAATATACAGTGTGACGTCATAGCTATTATGACGTCAAGTATGCACTCTCATAAGCGTACTTTTCCTACTGACCCTTCTATCAGGGGTGATAAGAAGATTCGGTATGAAAGGCACCTTGGGAATGATAATTTCCACGATCATCCTCAGGAGCAGTCATTATTTGTATATTAATGCCATACTGTTAATATTATTCTAAAAATTCACAACTACTTTCATCCCTGACGAAGGGGAAGGCCTTCGAAAATTTGGATTTTTAAGAAAAACCAATTGGCATTTAATGCATTCTTCTATCGTGGCTTTACTATTCCTGTATATCACTAGTACTGCCAATACGCGGATCAAATATATATATATGTATATACATATCCATATTATATATAGGGTGTGTGTGTGTGCGTGTGTGATGTAGGGCATATAGCCTGTTGAAATCTTTAGCTATATGCGCCCATATACCGCTCCTTCTTATTATACATTCCTATATATTACAATATAGTATGTAGTAATGTGCATTGAAAAAAGAAAAGAGAGGTAGAAAATTAAGGTGTTCGGGAAGGGTGTTCAAGACCGACTTCTAATGTCTCAAACTAGTTATGAATTGTCCACGCGTGGGTATATTAGCTGTAAAGTGAAATGTATTTTGGAGCAATGGCGAGGTTAATTTGTTGCGTACTTGTTCACGAGACTAGTATACGTACTTGTAAAATTTGAATATTTTTAAGCTGTTAAGCTTTGCAATATCTTATGGGCTCTTTAAGCATGAGATAGATGTGTCTAATGAGTAATAATCCAAATAGCTTGTTTTCAGGTAACAGCAGTTAGTTCACTCTTCAGTAGTACTGTGGTTTTCACAATGTTTGAAAAAGAAAGAAAGAAAGACAAATGTTTCAAAGAATTGTTGAAATTCTTCATGTTATGTTTAGAAATGTCCCACTGACGTGTATCAGTGCGATGTTACAAGCGAAGGAAATGCAGATGTTTTGTAGGTCATGTTATAAGGTGACCGGGGATGCTTCACATGTCCTGTAATTTCAGCATGTAAAGCAGACCAGTCTTTTTAACGGAAAGTTATACTTGTTTGATGGTGAATATACGAATCTATCGTTGTACCTTAACATTTTATGAATTACTTTTGGCACAGATACATTCGTCAATATTGAGCTTTGTTTTATATGTGTTCAGTGATAACTTATCATGTTCAAATCATCGCCATATTGTAGCTAATCACAGTTTAAACGATTGATATGAGTTCCCATGTAATGATGTGCAGAAATAATGGCTGTATCGTCAACAACAAAAATTGGGATTGGGAAGTGGCAAATATCTTATATTTTTTTGTTAATATTTAATCCAATTACCCGATCAGAATTCTGAGACAAATCGCGTTAAAATTGCGTTTTTTGTTAATATCTAATCCAATTACCCGATAAGAATTCTGAGATAAATCGCTTTAAAAAATTTCTATACGTACATCTTAAAGTCAAAAGCACTGTGCAGCTTACATGTGTTGAGACAAACATGTCCATTTTGTTGATTTGAATACAGCTATTACACTGTATAAAAGAACGGAGTAATGTCACCTTGATGATTGCAATACAATTTGGATTAATTCAAATATTCTACTGCCACTGCCACCACAAAAACTCCAGGTCATTGAAAACACTGCTCTGAGAATAACTGTGCAAGTAAATGGCATGTGGGCCTAATGTCGAAAATTACATCATTATAGAAAGTTTGAACGACTTGTCTATATTGACCTTTAAGGAATTTCTGGTTAGTACTGAAATAAGAAGAAAAATATTACGCCACCGTAATTTCTATACCAAAGCCAAATAATTCATATTTATGCCAAATATCGATCACACCAATCATGCAAATATATTCCAAAGCCGGTTGAATTTGGTACATAACTAATATTTGTACCAAAAAAAAAATAAAATGTAGGCGTACATTCAACCATTATTTCTTTACATATCTGTGTATTCTTGTGTATGATTATTTCATGTTACATGATCTATGATACATATGTATTGCAGACGGCACGAGCGGTACTGTTTGCTGCCAAATGCCAAATTATTGTATGTTAAGCTGGTTGTACAATTTGTATGTATCCTTTGCATGCTAGTATGTTCTTTTGTTGCAAATATGATTATATATATTATATATATATATATATATATATATATATATATATATATATATTCTACTGTATTTTCTACTATATTTTGCGCTTTTTGGTTGTAACTCAACACAAAGAATTCTTGGAAAACAGTCTTGAAGTT
Source organism: Diadema antillarum (assembly GCF_040938485.1). Lineage (NCBI taxonomy): Eukaryota > Metazoa > Echinodermata > Echinoidea > Diadematoida > Diadematidae > Diadema > Diadema antillarum. The sequence continues at coordinate 150,167 of NW_027271626.1, forward strand.
GATTTTTTTTCAAAACACGTTAGACTTTGTGAAATCTGCAGGTTGCTTCGATCCCGGTAGACTAGTAATGGCAAAGATTAGTAAGTAGTCAGACACATTGTAGCATGTATCTTACCTTTGATATTTAGTCAAAAAGTTTGAAGTCAAAAAGTAAAAGTTAGTTTTTAGAGTATGTTATATTCCTATTGAGTTGTTGATGTGTGATTGAAATTAATTAGGTTTGTTTGTTTGTTTGTTTGTTTGTTTGTTTTATATCCGTACTATAAAATCAACATATAATTCCATGCATTAAAGGTCAAGAAAAGAAAAACATAAGGAGGGATTGATATGAATTCCCATGTAATGATGTGCAGAAATAATGGCTGTATCGTCAACAACAAAAATTGGGATTGGGAAGTGGCAAATATCTTATATTTTTTTGTTAATATTTAATCCAATTACCCGATCAGAATTCTGAGACAAATCGCGTTAAAATCGCGTTTTTTGTTAATATCTAATCCAATTACCCGATAAGAATTCTGAGATAAATCGCTTTAAAAAAAATTCTATACGTATATCTTAAAGTCAAAAGCACTGTGCAGCTTACATGTGTTGAGACAAACATGTTCATTTTGTTGATTTGAATACAGCTATTACACTGTATAAAAGAACGGAGTAACGTCACCTTGATGATTGCAATACAATTTGGATTAATTCAAATATTCTACTGCCACTGCCACCACAAAAACTCCAGGTCATTGAAAACACTGCTCTGAGAATAACTGTGCAAGTAAATGGCATGTGGGCCTAATGTCGAAAATTACATCATTATAGAAAGTTTGAACGACTTGTCTATATTGACATTTAAGGAATTTCTGGTCAGTACTGAAATAAGAAGAAAAATATTACGCCACCATAATTTCTATACCAAAGCCAAATAATTCATATTTATGCCAAATATTGATCACACCAAACATGCAAATATATTCCAAAGCCGGTTGAATTTGGTACATAACTAATATTTGTACCAAAAAAAAAAAAATGTAGCCGTACATTCAACCATTATTTCTTTACATATCTGTGTATTCTTGTGTATGATTATTTCATGTAATATGATCTATGATACATATGTATTGCAGACGGCACGAGCGGTACTGTTTGCTGCCAAATGCCAAATTATTGTATGTTAAGCTGGTTGTACAATTTGTATGTATCCTTTGCATGCTAGTATGTTCTTTTGTTGCAAATATGATTATATATATTATATATATATATATATATATATATATATATATATATATATTCTACTGTATTTTCTACTATATTTTGCGCTTTTTGGTTGTAACTCAACACAAAGAATTCTTGGAAAACAGTCTTGAAGTTGATTTTTTTTTTTCAAAACACGTTAGACTTTGTGAAATCTGCAGGTTGCTTCGATCCCGGTAGACTAGTAATGGCAAAGATTAGTAAGTAGTCAGACACATTGTAGCATGTATCTTACCTTTGATATTTAGTCAAAAAGTTTGAAGTGTTATTGTAAAAGTTAGTTTTTAGAGTATGTTATATTCCTATTGAGTTGTTGATGTGTGATTGAAATTAATTAGGTTTGTTTGTTTGTTTGTTTGTTTGTTTGTTTGTTTTATATCCGTACTATAAAATCAACATATAATTCCATGCATTAAAGGTCAAGAAAAGAAAAACATAAGGAGGGATTGATATGAATTCCCATGTAATGATGTGCAGAAATAATGGCTGTATCGTCAACAACAAAAAATGGAATTGGGAAGTGGCAAATATCTTATATTTTTTTGTTAATATTTAATCCAATTACCCGATCAGAATTCTGAGACAAATCGCGTTAAAATCGCGTTTTTTGTTAATATCTAATCCAATTACCCGATAAGAATTCTGAGATGAATCGCTTAAAAAAAAATTCTATACGTATATCTTAAAGTCAAAAGCACTGTGCAGCTTACATGTGTTGAGACAAACATGTCCATTTTGTTGATTTGAATACAGCTATTACACTGTATAAAAGAACGGAGTAACGTCACCTCGATGATTGCAATACAATTTGGATTAATTCAAATATTCTACTGCCACTGCCACCACAAAAACTCCAGGTCATTGAAAACACTGCTCTGAGAATAACTGTGCAAGTAAATGGCATGTGGGCCTAATGTCGAAAATTACATCATTATAGAAAGTTTGAACGACTTGTCTATATTGACCTTTAAGGAATTTCTGGTTAGTACTGAAATAAGAAGAAAAATATTACGCCACCATAATTTCTATACCAAAGCCAAATAATTCATATTTATGCCAAATATTGATCACACCAATCATGCAAATATATTCCAAAGCCGGTTGAATTTGGTACATAACTAATATTTGTACCAAAAAAAAAAAAAATAAAATGTAGGCGTACATTCAACCATTATTTCTTTACATATCTGTGTATTCTTGTGTATGATTATTTCATGTAACATGATCTATGATACATGTGTATTGCAGACGGCACGAGCGGTACTGTTTGCTGCCAAATGCCAAATTATTGTATGTTAAGCTGGTTGTACAATTTGTATGTATCCTTTGCATGCTAGTATGTTCTTTTGTTGCAAATATGATTATATATATTTTATATATATATATATATATATATATATATATATATATATATATTCTACTGTATTTTCTACTATATTTTGCGCTTTTTGGTTGTAACTCAACACAAAGAATTCTTGGAAAACAGTCTTGAAGTTGATTTTTTTTCAAAACACGTTAGACTTTGTGAAATCTGCAGGTTGCTTCGATCCCGGTAGACTAGTAATGGCAAAGATTAGTAAGTAGTCAGACACATTGTAGCATGTATCTTACCTTTGATATTTAGTCAAAAAGTTTGAAGTCAAAAAGTAAAAGTTAGTTTTTAGAGTATGTTATATTCCTATTGAGTTGTTGATGTGTGATTGAAATTAATTAGGTTTGTTTGTTTGTTTGTTTGTTTGTTTGTTTTATATCCGTACTATAAAATCAACATATAATTCCATGCATTAAAGGTCAAGAAAAGAAAAACATAAGGAGGGATTGATATGAATTCCCATGTAATGATGTGCAGAAATAATGGCTGTATCGTCAACAACAAAAATTGGGATTGGGAAGTGGCAAATATCTTATATTTTTTTGTTAATATTTAATCCAATTACCCGATCAGAATTCTGAGACAAATCGCGTTAAAATCGCGTTTTTTGTTAATATCTAATCCAATTACCCGATAAGAATTCTGAGATAAATCGCTTTAAAAAAAATTCTATACGTATATCTTAAAGTCAAAAGCACTGTGCAGCTTACATGTGTTGAGACAAACATGTCCATTTTGTTGATTTGAATACAGCTATTACACTGTATAAAAGAACGGAGTAACGTCACCTTGATGATTGCAATACAATTTGGATTAATTCAAATATTCTACTGCCACTGCCACCACAAAAAACTCCAGGTCATTGAAAACACTGCTCTGAGAATAACTGTGCAAGTAAATGGCATGTGGGCCTAATGTCGAAAATTACATCATTATAGAAAGTTTGAACGACTTGTCTATATTGACCTTTAAGGAATTTCTGGTCAGTACTGAAATAAGAAGAAAAATATTACGCCACCATAATTTCTATACCAAAGCCAAATAATTCATATTTATGCCAAATATTGATCACACCAATCATGCAAATGTATTCCAAAGCCGGTTGAATTTGGTACATAACTAATATTTGTACCAAAAAAAAAATAAAATGTAGGCGTACATTCAACTATTATTTCTTTACATATCTGTGTATTCTTGTGTATGATTATTTCATGTAACATGATCTATGATACATATGTATTGCAGACGGCACGAGCGGTACTGTTTGCTGCCAAATGCCAAATTATTGTATGTTAAGCTGGTTGTACAATTTGTATGTATCCTTTGCATGCTAGTATGTTCTTTTGTTGCAAATATGATTATATATATATTATATATATATATATATATATGTATATATATATATATATATATATTCTACTGTATTTTCTACTATATTTTGCGCTTTTTGGTTGTAACTCAACACAAAGAATTCTTGGAAAACAGTCTTGAAGTTGATTTTTTTTTTTCAAAACACGTTAGACTTTGTGAAATCTGCAGGTTGCTTCGATCCCGGTAGACTAGTAATGGCAAAGATTAGTAAGTAGTCAGACACATTGTAGCATGTATCTTACCTTTGATATTTAGTCAAAAAGTTTGAAGTGTTATTGTAAAAGTTAGTTTTTAGAGTATGTTATATTCCTATTGAGTTGTTGATGTGTGATTGAAATTAATTAGGTTTGTTTGTTTGTTTCTTTGTTTGTTTTATATCCGTACTATAAAATCAACATATTATTCCATGCATTAAAGGTCAAGAAAAGAAAAACATAAGGAGGGATTGATATGAATTCCCATGTAATGATGTGCAGAAATAATGGCTGTATCGTCAACAACAAAAATTGGGATTGGGAAGTGGCAAATATCTTATATTTTTTTGTTAATATTTAATCCAATTACCCGATCAGAATTCTGAGACAAATCGCGTTAAAATCGCGTTTTTTGTTAATATCTAATCCAATTACCCGATAAGAATTCTGAGATAAATCGCTTTAAAAAAAATTCTATACGTATATCTTAAAGTCAAAAGCACTGTGCAGCTTACATGTGTTGAGACAAACATGTTCATTTTGTTGATTTGAATACAGCTATTACACTGTATAAAAGAACGGAGTAACGTCACCTTGATGATTGCAATACAATTTGGATTAATTCAAATATTCTACTGCCACTGCCACCACAAAAACTCCAGGTCATTGAAAACACTGCTCTGAGAATAACTGTGCAAGTAAATGGCATGTGGGCCTAATGTCGAAAATTACATCATTATAGAAAGTTTGAACGACTTGTCTATATTGACATTTAAGGAATTTCTGGTCAGTACTGAAATAAGAAGAAAAATATTACGCCACCATAATTTCTATACCAAAGCCAAATAATTCATATTTATGCCAAATATTGATCACACCAAACATGCAAATATATTCCAAAGCCGGTTGAATTTGGTACATAACTAATATTTGTACCAAAAAAAAAAAAATGTAGCCGTACATTCAACCATTATTTCTTTACATATCTGTGTATTCTTGTGTATGATTATTTCATGTAATATGATCTATGATACATATGTATTGCAGACGGCACGAGCGGTACTGTTTGCTGCCAAATGCCAAATTATTGTATGTTAAGCTGGTTGTACAATTTGTATGTATCCTTTGCATGCTAGTATGTTCTTTTGTTGCAAATATGATTATATATATTATATATATATATATATATATATATATATATATATATATATTCTACTGTATTTTCTACTATATTTTGCGCTTTTTGGTTGTAACTCAACACAAAGAATTCTTGGAAAACAGTCTTGAAGTTGATTTTTTTTTTCAAAACACGTTAGACTTTGTGAAATCTGCAGGTTGCTTCGATCCCGGTAGACTAGTAATGGCAAAGATTAGTAAGTAGTCAGACACATTGTAGCATGTATCTTACCTTTGATATTTAGTCAAAAAGTTTGAAGTGTTATTGTAAAAGTTAGTTTTTAGAGTATGTTATATTCCTATTGAGTTGTTGATGTGTGATTGAAATTAATTAGGTTTGTTTGTTTGTTTGTTTGTTTGTTTGTTTGTTTTATATCCGTACTATAAAATCAACATATAATTCCATGCATTAAAGGTCAAGAAAAGAAAAACATAAGGAGGGATTGATATGAATTCCCATGTAATGATGTGCAGAAATAATGGCTGTATCGTCAACAACAAAAAATGGAATTGGGAAGTGGCAAATATCTTATATTTTTTTGTTAATATTTAATCCAATTACCCGATCAGAATTCTGAGACAAATCGCGTTAAAATCGCGTTTTTTGTTAATATCTAATCCAATTACCCGATAAGAATTCTGAGATGAATCGCTTAAAAAAAAATTCTATACGTATATCTTAAAGTCAAAAGCACTGTGCAGCTTACATGTGTTGAGACAAACATGTCCATTTTGTTGATTTGAATACAGCTATTACACTGTATAAAAGAACGGAGTAACGTCACCTCGATGATTGCAATACAATTTGGATTAATTCAAATATTCTACTGCCACTGCCACCACAAAAACTCCAGGTCATTGAAAACACTGCTCTGAGAATAACTGTGCAAGTAAATGGCATGTGGGCCTAATGTCGAAAATTACATCATTATAGAAAGTTTGAACGACTTGTCTATATTGACCTTTAAGGAATTTCTGGTTAGTACTGAAATAAGAAGAAAAATATTACGCCACCATAATTTCTATACCAAAGCCAAATAATTCATATTTATGCCAAATATTGATCACACCAATCATGCAAATATATTCCAAAGCCGGTTGAATTTGGTACATAACTAATATTTGTACCAAAAAAAAAAAAAAAATAAAATGTAGGCGTACATTCAACCATTATTTCTTTACATATCTGTGTATTCTTGTGTATGATTATTTCATGTAACATGATCTATGATACATGTGTATTGCAGACGGCACGAGCGGTACTGTTTGCTGCCAAATGCCAAATTATTGTATGTTAAGCTGGTTGTACAATTTGTATGTATCCTTTGCATGCTAGTATGTTCTTTTGTTGCAAATATGATTATATATATTTTATATATATATATATATATATATATATATATATATATATTCTACTGTATTTTCTACTATATTTTGCGCTTTTTGGTTGTAACTCAACACAAAGAATTCTTGGAAAACAGTCTTGAAGTTGATTTTTTTTTTCAAAACACGTTAGACTTTGTGAAATCTGCAGGTTGCTTCGATCCCGGTAGACTAGTAATGGCAAAGATTAGTAAGTAGTCAGACACATTGTAGCATGTATCTTACCTTTGATATTTAGTCAAAAAGTTTGAAGTGTTATTGTAAAAGTTAGTTTTTAGAGTATGTTATATTCCTATTGAGTTGTTGATGTGTGATTGAAATTAATTAGGTTTGTTTGTTTGTTTCTTTGTTTGTTTTATATCCGTACAATAAAATCAACATATTATTCCATGCATTAAAGGTCAAGAAAAGAAAAACATAAGGAGGGATTGATATGAATTCCCATGTAATGATGTGCAGAAATAATGGCTGTATCGTCAACAACAAAAATTGGGATTGGGAAGTGGCAAATATCTTATATTTTTTTGTTAATATTTAATCCAATTACCCGATCAGAATTCTGAGACAAATCGCGTTAAAATCGCGTTTTTTGTTAATATCTAATCCAATTACCCGATAAGAATTCTGAGATAAATCGCTTTAAAAATTTTCTATACGTACATCTTAAAGTCAAAAGCACTGTGCAGCTTACATGTGTTGAGACAAACATGTCCATTTTGTTGATTTGAATACAGCTATTACACTGTATAAAAGAACGGAGTAACGTCACCTTGATGATTGCAATACAATTTGGATTAATTCAAATATTCTACTGCCACTGCCACCACAAAAAACTCCAGGTCATTGAAAACACTGCTCTGAGAATAACTGTGCAAGTAAATGGCATGTGGGCCTAATGTCGAAAATTACATCATCATAGAAAGTTTGAACGACTTGTCTATATTGACCTTTAAGGAATTTCTGGTCAGTACTGAAATAAGAAGAAAACTATTACGCCACCATAATTTCTATACCAAAGCCAAATAATTCATATTTATGCCAAATATTGATCACACCAATCATGCAAATGTATTCCAAAGCCGGTTGAATTTGGTACATAACTAATATTTGTACCAAAAAAAAAATAAAATGTAGGCGTACATTCAACTATTATTTCTTTACATATCTGTGTATTCTTGTGTATGATTATTTCATGTAACATGATCTATGATACATATGTATTGCAGACGGCACGAGCGGTACTGTTTGCTGCCAAATGCCAAATTATTGTATGTTAAGCTGGTTGTACAATTTGTATGTATCCTTTGCATGCTAGTATGTTCTTTTGTTGCAAATATGATTATATATATATTATATATATATATATATATATGTATATATATATATATATATATATTCTACTGTATTTTCTACTATATTTTGCGCTTTTTGGTTGTAACTCAACACAAAGAATTCTTGGAAAACAGTCTTGAAGTTGATTTTTTTTTTTCAAAACACGTTAGACTTTGTGAAATCTGCAGGTTGCTTCGATCCCGGTAGACTAGTAATGGCAAAGATTAGTAAGTAGTCAGACACATTGTAGCATGTATCTTACCTTTGATATTTAGTCAAAAAGTTTGAAGTGTTATTGTAAAAGTTAGTTTTTAGAGTATGTTATATTCCTATTGAGTTGTTGATGTGTGATTGAAATTAATTAGGTTTGTTTGTTTGTTTCTTTGTTTGTTTTATATCCGTACTATAAAATCAACATATTATTCCATGCATTAAAGGTCAAGAAAAGAAAAACATAAGGAGGGATTGATATGAATTCCCATGTAATGATGTGCAGAAATAATGGCTGTATCGTCAACAACAAAAATTGGGATTGGGAAGTGGCAAATATCTTATATTTTTTTTGTTAATATTTAATCCAATTACCCGATAAGAATTCTGAGATAAATCGCTTAAAAAAAATTCTATACGTATATCTTAAAGTCAAAAGCACTGTGCAGCTTACATGTGTTGAGACAAACATGTCCATTTTGTTGATTTGAATACAGCTATTACACTGTATAAAAGAACGGAGTAACGTCACCTTGATGATTGCAATACAATTTGGATTAATTCAAATATTCTACTGCCACTGCCACCACAAAAACTCCAGGTCATTGAAAACACTGCTCTGAGAATAACTGTGCAAGTAAATGGCATGTGGGCCTAATGTCGAAAATTACATCATTATAGAAAGTTTGAACGACTTGTCTATATTGACCTTTAAGGAATTTCTGGTCAGTACTGAAATAAGAAGAAAAATATTACGCCACCATAATTTCTATACCAAAGCCAAATAATTCATATTTATGCCAAATATTGATCACACCAATCATGCAGATATATTCCAAAGCCGGTTGAATTTGGTACATAACTAATATTTGTACCAAAAAAAAAATAAATAAAATGTAGGCGTACATTCAACCATTATTTCTTTACATATCTGTGTATTCTTGTGTATGAATATTTCATGTAACATGATCTATGATACATATGTATTGCAGACGGCACGAGCGGTACTGTTTGCTGCCAAATGCCAAATTATTGTATGTTAAGCTGGTTGTACAATTTGTATGTATCCTTTGCATGCTAGTATGTTCTTTTGTTGCAAATATGATTATATATATATATATATATATATATATATATATATATATTCTACTGTATTTTCTACTATATTTTGCGCTTTTTGGTTGTAACTCAACACAAAGAATTCTTGGAAAACAGTCTTGAAGTTGATTTTTTTTTTCAAAACACGTTAGACTTTGTGAAATCTGCAGGTTGCTTCGATCCCGGTAGACTAGTAATGGCAAAGATTAGTAAGTAGTCAGACACATTGTAGCATGTATCTTACCTTATTGTAAAAGTTAGTTTTTAAAGTATGTTATATTCCTATTGGGTTGTTGATGTGTGATTGAAATTAATTAGGTTTGTTTGTTTGTTTGTTTGTTTGTTTGTTTGTTTGTTTTATATCCGTACTATAAAATCAACATATTATTCCATGCATTAAAGGTCAAGAAAAGACAAACATAAGGAGGGTAGCCCATTTTCAGTAGTGACAATGATAGTCACTTCTGGTCTTCCATGGGGCCCTGTTTACAAAAAATTTCACACAATCAGGGACTGATAATAGAATAGAATAGGGCACAAACACACATAGAACGGTACAATAGATTACTACATTGTGTCTACATATAATAATATGTCATATATTGCAAATTTGTCATAGGTTTGGAGCATATAAAAAAATGAAGTGGAAAGGATTTCGGTTCGGTCTAAATTGAACTTAAAGGCGGGTAAAGAGGAAAGTTGACGTAAATCATTAAGTATGTTATTATACGCTGCTGCAGCTCTGTATGAGAATGATCTCTTATGATAATCAGTTTTAGCCCGTGGTAACTGTAAATCATTTTGTTTACGGAGAGAGTATGGTGATGTCTTGTACTTAAACATATCTTTCATATATTCGGGGGCTATGTCATTCATAATCTTAAACATGAATAATAGCAGACGATTTTTTTTTTGTCTTTTGGTTACTGTATTCCATCCTAAGCTATAATACACATCACTGGTAGTAACATGGGAATAAGGGTTGACTTTCAAAATTAATGTTCCGGCTCTATTTTGCATCTTCTGAAGTTGAGAAAGGTTGTGAATTAATCAATCTCATTGTGTCATTACCTTGTTACTGGTAGAAATGTTACACTGACGTCTCCAATAATGCCTTCATTCTCCTGATAAACGATTGTTTAACACATCGGCAATAGCTTTACGAAAGGTATCTCTGTTGTTACATGACAAGGGGACCTACGCATTTTACATGCAAGTCGAATTGTCAAGTAAAATGCTTTCCGTACTTTCAGTGTTTAATATAGGTCTTAGATTTATTTTTTTTTTTCATCAAGCAATCATTTCATCTCTAACTAATAGACAACCGGAACAACACATTCGACAATGTTCTATATAATGTGAAACAACGGGTTTGAATTAGCGTTGAGACAAGTTTCTTTACAGTAAATACAAAATAATTATACTATTATATATTGTACTATTGTATTGACAATTGTGCAATGAATAAGGAAATGTTTCAATGCAACAAAAACTTTTGATTTAAGCTCTTTTTAATCTTTATGGAATTCTATTTTGTTTTGTATGATTAATGAATAAAATCTTGAATTAAACGAAGTTGTTGCAAAATTATTGATGTCTTCTGCTTTATCCAATCTTTGGTTATCGAGAACAGACTCGTGAACAGTACTCGTTTGTGGATTTATGAGCAAATAATTCGAGATATGTATTTACATGAGACGCAGATTCCAAGCAGCGCATGCAGCATGCAACAAATGATGACAGCTAAACATGAATACCATTCATCATGGTAATGGAAACTGTATATATAATACATATATATCAATATATAAGAATGTACATATATTTGTATATGTGTATTTAATGATATATATATATATATATATATATATATATATATATACAAGAGAAGGCAACTGAACAAATCACATTGATGTACATTAGGTATCACGAGGTATACCTTGAATCAGGCTGTGCAACATATGTAGATATGTTCATGAATTCATCTTTATGTATATATACGTATATATATATATATATATATATATATATATATATATATATACATATACATATAAATGTGCATTATATCTTTACTCTATACCTCAAATGATGCTTGTCAGAGCAGTCTTTTCAGAAAACAGAAATAAACGAAACCAAAGCCAAAAGAGAAATGTGGATTTAGTGACAGTTTGAGGAAATTCAGACAATCGATGCAAAAGTTATGAATTTTTCAAAGTGTTGGTGTTGGGACCGCTGGATGTGGAGACTACTAGAGGATATGACGTCATGTGTGCACAACGATATGAACAAAATATAATGGGAATACCCCCCCCCCCCCCAAAAAAAAAAAAGTCATGAAAATTACACATTCCATCACCATGATACTGACGTAATTATGTGGGGATAGCAATTATCCTGCATTCTGAAAATGCTAAGTTAAGTGTTCTTTCACTATGCTAGAAAAGTGATTTTTTGTGGAATCTCTTCATTTGGCTTGTCAGCCGTTAAAGTTATCTTTACCCATTTTTCTTGATTTATATGATGTAATCTAATTTTATATTATGATTTTATTCTTTAGAAGACAGGGCTATAATTGTGGGCAGCGTCATCATAATCATTCAGGCAGCATCCATGCCCTTGGAAATCCACAGGCCGTATTCAACTAAGTTGCACCACCGCCTCCAACGGCAGGCGCATCTATAGCCATTTTTAAGTCATTATTAGTCTATCCATGGTCACAGTCTTTTACGGTGAATTCAGCTTCGTTATTTAACAAAAACCTCTCTGATGAAATAGCCTGGGCATGGAGAAGCGAACGTAGCTGATTGATTCATTGATTGATTAAACACATATTTTGATTTTCTTTTGATTGACCGAGAGCATAGGACTCTCCTTTATTTCTTTCTACCTTTACAGTATATACAGTTAAAAAGACGAAATATAACATAGTTCACAATACAATTCACAAAGGGATGAAATAGGTCATCATGCAATAAAGTATAGTACCAAGTCAGACTTTTGAAAAAGTCAGACTTAAAAAAGAAGAAGAACAAGAACAAGAGGGGAGAATTGAAGTAAAGTGAAAGAAAAAGGTGTCCCGTAAAAGCCTCGAGGGCTTGCAGTGATGGGATCACCTGACTATAAGGAGTTGGAAAACACGAAAATAACAGAAAATGCAACGCAGTGTTGGGTAAATTAGACAAATAGGGGATCAAGTGTGAAGAAATGTGAAGCTAGTATTTAGCGAGGAGAAATATTTTAAGTTGTTTTTTAAAAGACCTGTTAAATTGTGAATTTCGAATACTGGACGGTAGTGAATTCCAAATGACCGGACCAAGGTGACGAACTGATTTTGAATGGATGTTTGTTTCCATTTTCCAGCGGTGGAATTTGGATGACTGACGGGTGTTGTAACTATGCACTTTATCATTCAAACAAAACATTTCGGCGAGGTAAGGGGGAAGGCTCTTGGTAAAATACCTGTGCATCAAAGAAACAACTTGTAAGACATTGCAGTCATGGACATTCAATGTGTGAAAGCGGCGGAACAATGGCTTTGACGGAGCAAGATAATGAGTGTTCGCGCAAACGCGGAGTGCTTTCTTCTGGAGTCGTAGCACTCTTGACACTTTAAAGGGATGTAACGAGGCCCATAACACATTACAATACATTATATGAGGTAAAATGAAAGCGCTGTATAATAACAAAAGGACATTACAAGGCAATATATTTCTCAGATTATTCATAACTCCGACAATCCGGGATACTTTACCACAGACAAAATTTATATGAGAATCCCACGTCAAGCAGTCATCGAGTTGTACCCCAAGGTATTGGACAACAGAGCATTGCTCTATCAAAGTATTATTAATATAAAGTTGGACATTATCATAACATGATCTTCTATTTTGTCTGTTTCTGTAGACAGAAAATTTCGTTTTCAAAATATTCAAAGATAATTTATTACAAACAAGCCAATTATATTCTATCCAAATCAATATTAATCCTACTGACCAAAATCTCAAAATTTTGATGGGAGGCAATTTAAGTCGTATCATCAGCGAATAAAACAAAGTCAAAAAATTGTGAACAATTGACCAGATCATTTATGTAAATCAAAAATGATAATGGTCCCAGAATCGAACCTTGGGGTACACCTGATGAAATAATTTTGGGATTGGATGAGTGACCTTGGTACACAGAAAACTGTTTCCGGCTACTCAAATAACTTTTGAACCAAAGATAGGGTATACCTCTAATGCCATAATACTGTAACTTTGATAACAATATCGAGTGTGACAAAGTGTCGAAAGCCTTCGACAAATCCATGAAAATGGCGACTGCATGTCTGTTAATGTCAATATACTTCAAAATTTTATCATATAAATGAATAATTGCAAATTCAGTGGAACAATTTTTCCTAAATCCATACTGCTGAGAAGTAAGCAAACTATTCCTTGTCAAATAATTATACAGTCTATTATGTTTGTTTGATAGATACTTTATTTTCTGCAAATCAATATACATAAGTTACATAATCATGAAAATGCAGGAAATATACAAAGTAAATTCAACGCAAAGTCGTTTGACTTGCATAAACCACGATACATATTAAGTACGTAATCATGAACATGTAGGACATATGTAAAGTAAATTTAACACAGTCTTTTGACTTGCATAAACAACGATATGAAAGAAATTTAATATACAGTATGCATGTCTATGCAGCAGTGATAAGAATAACATTTATAGTTAAGAAACGATTATGCAGAGGGCCACCATTATAAGCATTGCTTGAAAAGATGGCCGGCCCGAGGAAAAGATAAGGACGTACTAAATTCGTAACAATATAAATTCTGCTGCGAAGGTAGCAGGGGAAAATAAACTCTGGTGTGTGATGGTGGTGGTGGTGAATGTGTGTGCAGGTGCTTGAGGGTGCACAATAGCAGATAGGCTGGAATTTAGAATAGTGAAATTGGTTTACTGAAAGAGGGGACGATATGCGCTGTTGCTATCAGGAGACCAACATTAGTTATATAATTTATTTTTTAGTTCATATTTGAAATATACTGTAATAAAATGTACTTCTTTAAGTTTGCTTTAAATGAAAACAAGGAGGCACACTGTTTCAACTCCTCAGGAAGAGTGTTCCATGTATCCGGACCTTGATGTCTAATCGACTTTTGAGCAAGTAAAAGCTTCGGATTACTTAAGTGAAAATCATGGGAACGACGGGTAGGGTATGAGTGAATATGGTCATTGGTTACTAGGGTATTATGAAAAAATGGTAATGCATTTCGAGTGTGTTTATACATAAATATGGCAGTTAGGTATAAATGTATATCATGGGCCTTCAAAGTTTTTAGGCGATAAAATATGGGGTCAGTGTGAGCCAAAAAATGTGAATGTGTGCATATACGAAGAGCCTTTTTCTGGAGAAGAAAAATTGTGTTCAATTTTGTTTTGCTACTGTTGCCCCATACAATATTACAGTACATTACATATGGTAAAAATAAAGTGTTGTATAACATAATTAAAGTTTGATCATTAATTAAATATTCTATTCTTCTTAAAACACCAGTTGCTTTAGATATTGCTGTTGTAATATTCTGAACATGAGTATTCCAAGTTAGATTGCTATCTAGGGTTACTCCTAGGAACTTGGTTGAATGTTTCTCAGCAAATGTTTATATCATCAATAACGTATCCGGGCACTTACCCCCTGGGCAACTACCCTCCGGATAACTACCACCCGGATAATTACCCCCCAGGTCTATTCCCCCTTAGGGCAACTACCCCCCGGACAACTACCCTCCCAGGGCAATCACCCTCCAGGGCCATTACCCCCTAGGAAAACTACCACCCGGTCATCTACCCTCCTAGGGCAACTACCCCCAAGGGCAATTACCCCTAGGACATCTACCCCCCGGATAACTACCCCCTGGGTAACTACCCCCTGGATGACTACCCCCCGGATAACTACCCCCCAGATAACTACCACCCGGATAACTACCCCCTGGATAACTACCCCCGGATAACTACCCCCTGGATAACTACCCCCCGGAGAACTACCCCCCGGGTAACTACCCCCCGGAGAACTACCCCCCGGATAACTACCCCCCGGATAACTACCCCCGGATAATTACCCCCCGGATAACTACCCCCCGGATAACTACCCCCAGGATAACTACCACCCGGATAATTACTCCCCGGATAACTACCCCCAGGATAACTACCACCCGGATTACTACCCCCCCCCCCCCCCATTAACAATACCCCCCCCCCCCGCCCCCTCCTGATACTTACCTACTGGACAACCCTCCCTCCCCGCCCCCCGAAAGTTACCACCCGTCGTATATTTTCCATAAGTTCATAACACCATATCAGAAGATGCACCTTTCTCTTACACTGTCATCACTCTTTTGGCTTGTCATTTATTTTCTACCGTTATAACACATGATAGACGATAAACATAAGAAAAGGAGAGTTGATTTCACTGCAATTCATATTCCCTTAACATTAGCGAGGGACTCTTCGATATAAAGCCGTAATTTCTGATAGGATCCGGGCACGGTTTTATGAAAGTTATCAGTCCTGGCAAGCTGTCAGTTCCACACAATTACCAATCGTTGTAGGTCGATCAAAGCAGGTCCATGGTAACAAGTCAGTGACTCGAGCTTATCAATCAAGCAGAACCCATGGTTTTATTGAAATTATTAGATACTAACAAGATGTCATAACTGGCAACTTTTATCAAAAGGTGCCCTAATCTGTCATGAGAGTAAAATTACAGCTTGATTTACATACAAGTAGAATTGTGCTAGTTTTCAAATTAAATGTTCTCGACACTTTAAGAGGAAATCCAGTTCAAATATAAGTTAGTCTCATTAGAAAGAGTAAAATATTACGAGTTTAACGGTATTTTTTTTTGTACAAAACACCCCTAGTTGTTAACGAAGTCTTTTGTCCTGCACCCTCTTTTTGAATAGATCTAGGGAGAGTTGTAGTTGACAGAATCCTTTTTACATTATAGGGCTGCTCTGTTTTATCCCGGCCATTTCAAGAGTATTTTTTTTTCTCAAAAAATTGAATCCTTCTTGGAATAACATGCTCTTTAATATTTCGTAAGGGGTTTCTAATTATCTCACCCAAAAGATGTTTAAAACCTGAAGTTAGGTCTCGACCAAAACCAGACGATATGAAAAAATGTTGGGTTTTTTTTTTCAATTCAAATAGCTAATGTGTTCGAAAATAACAATGAGAGACGTAATTTTCTGGGGGAGAGTTATTGTAAGAGGGGTGATTGTTTGGAGCCTAATTTTAATAAGGAGTAATTGTCAAGGGAGGTAATGTTCTGCAGTGATCATACCAAGGAGGTGACAATCTCTTCCCACATCCTTGATATACTAGTTGTTAATATGCCCAATAATGCAGTAGGGCAATTCTGAAATGAGCGTTAACGGTATAACAGTAAAATAGTTACAAAATTGATGAAACAATGCAAAGAAAGCAAATTAAGACAGAGACGAAGTACACAAATAAAGATACAGTGCACTCCCGTTACAACGAACACGGTTATAACGAAATTTCGTTATAACGAAGCAAAACTTCTGGTCCCAAAATTATCGCCATTAAAGTCTATGGTACAAAATTCGCTTATAACGAAGACGGTTATAACAAAATTTTCGTTATCACGAAGTCTTTTCTGAGCGCCACTGACAAAGAAAAACAAAAGAAATGCGCTCCGTTATAACGAAATGCGGATCGCATTCGAAAATGCGTAGCGGAACAAGCATTATTAAAGCGTCTCTGCATGAGCGAACGCATCATTAAATGTTCACTCCGTGTATCACGCACAGTTTCCGAGGGGAACTTGCGTTGTTGTAATAAAATAATTTGAATTCAGATAAGGTTTGTTTCATTGTTCCGAAGTCCTTTAATACAAAACACAAAGATTCTGATACAACTAAATGTCCGTTAGTTCGGAAATGAAAGAGGGTTTGTTATTAAGCACATTTTGGCGTTATTCCAAAGGTTCGTTAATTCGATAATAAAATATGGTCCTTATTCTTATTCTTATACGGTTCGTTAGTCCGAAAATGATAGGAATTCAAAACGTTCGTTAATCGGAACATTACAAAAAGTATCGTTAATCCATGGTGGAAAAAGGAGAGTACACTAACAAAACTTAAGAATTGCAATCTTTATAATCGTCTTAAGATAAATAAATCTTCGAAATAACTAACCTTTCTCATCTTTTTTTTCATTAACAAAATTTCTTCGGAATAACGAACCTTATTTCATTTTCGGATGAAAAAGCCTTCGGAACAACGGACTTTCTGACTAGTGAACCTTTTTCTTTTTTCTTTTTGATTTATAAACCTTCAGAATGACGAACCTCATTTCATTTTCAGATCAACGAACCTTCGGAAAATGAACAATATATTATTTTGATCTAGATTATGAACTTTCGGAATGATGATTCTGCGGAAATGCGAACCTTCACATAAACAAACCATCGGAATCCCGGGAATGGCGAAACTTCGGAATAAGGAGTCTTCGGAGTAACGTACTTTAGTAAGAAAAGAACCTTTGGAATAGCGAACTGTAACCAAATCCTACACCGTCATTTTCTACACATGTGTGACAACACAAACAACTTTATGCTCTTTTTAAAATGTAATATTTAAACGAAATTAAAAAGGTATTCTCCCATTTCACATAGCTTTCCAGCGTATGATGAGGATTCAACAAACAAAATTTTTTTATGCGTGGTTTCCTTCTTTTCGTTATACATTGCATATTATATTTGTTCGGTTACAACGAAATTTCGTTAAAACGAAAAAAAAAAAAACTGCCGGTCCTGAGCATTTCGTTTTAACGGGAGTGCACTGCACATGAACACACACGAGATAAATCCCTTGTAATGAGAGAAAGAGGAAAGGTGAGTTATGAATGACAGGAATAGACTACCTTCACAGTGGACAGAGAAAAGCGAGAGGGAAGAGGAAGATGATGGGTCAAAACCAGGGCACGTGAGGCATGAGATATAAGCTCCTCAAAATAAAGAAGTGTTACATGGAGTTGTGGTAAACGATAGACAATTGTGGTTAAAAAATATTGCAAAAAGTTTAACTCATTCTGAAGTGTAACATTTCTTCAAAATGTCTTTAGTTCAATGGTAAAGGCATTCAAACTTAAAACTTCTTTTATACTATACTATCAAGAGAAATCCGAAATTTCGGAACAGTAAAAGAAAATACAGATTTAGCGAAAATAGTTTGGTTAAAGGCATTGACATTTACTGGATTACCGGGTAGGATATGAAGGGACAGCTTCGTTTTTTATTAACATAGAGTCAAAATACAGAGGGAGAAATTAAGCTTTTACATAAATTGTCCTAAGTGCAAACGATACAAATCGTAAATCTTTAAGATGTTGTTTTCATAAAATGATGTATCAGTATGGCATCTCCGTGATTCCTGGCAAATAATACAAAGAACTTCGTTTCCTGTAGTAATGATATTCTTTTTATTAAAGGTAAGATGGGGGGGGGGGGAGGCAATGACCCGGGAGGTAGTTACCCAGGGGGTAATTGGCGTGGTGCACTGTCCTGGGGTAATTTTCGTCTTGATAGTTATAGGGGAGGGGGAGTTGTAGGCTTGCTTATCCGGGGTAATCATCCTCGGGAAGTTATCGGAGGGTGTAGTTATCGGGTGGAAGTTATCTGGGGTCTAGTTATCGGAGGAGGGGGTAATTAACCTGGGGATAATTATCCTGGTGGTAATTATCGGGGGGGGGGTAGTTATCCGGAGGGTAATTATCCGGGGGGGGGGGGGGTGATTATCCGGGGGGTAATTATCCGGGGGGTAATTATCCGAGGGGTAATTATCCGGGGGGTAGTTATCCGGGGGGTAGTTATCCGGGGGGTAGTTACCCAGGGGGTAGTTCTCCGGGGGGTAGTTCTCCGGGGGGTAGTTACCCAGGGGGTAGTTCTCCGGGGGGTAGTTACCCAGGGGGTAGTTCTCCGGGGGGTAGTTATCCAGGGGGTAGTTCTCCGGGGGGTAGTTATCCAGGGGGTAGTTATCCGGGTGGTAGTTATCCAGGGGGTAGTTATCCGAGGGGGTAGTTATCCAGGGGTAGTTATCCGAGGGGTAGTTATCCAGGGGGTAGTTTTCCTAAGGGGGAATTGCCCTGGGGGGTGATTGCCCTTGGAGGGTAGTTGTCCGGGGGGTAGATGTCCTAGGGGGTAATTACCCTGGAGGGTAATTGCCCTTGGAGGGTAGTTGTCCGGGGGGTAGTTGCCCTAGGGGGGAATTGTCCTGGGGGGTAATTATCCGGGTGGTAGTTATCCGGAGGGTGGTTTTCCAGGGGGTACTGTTCCTAGAACCCATCAATAAAAATACTTTGAGGAAGGGTGGGTTGGGATTGCAACGTATGAAAGTGTATAAAACATGTCTTATCAATATTCAATGAAAGCTTATTACTTCTAAACCACTTCGAGATGTTGCTTAATTCCGTATTTAATGTGTCAACCAGTGTTACAATGTCCTTGTGGGAATAAAAAACATTGGTGTCGTCTGCAAATAAGATGAAATTTAAACGAGGAGAGGGGTTGATAATATCATTGATATAAATCAAAAAGAGTAGGGGCCCAAGGATAGATCCCTGAGGGACACCGCATGACACGTTAGAATATGTTGAGTGAGTGGATTTAAATACATGTTGTTTTCGATGACTTAGATAACTTCTGAACCACGACAGAGTAATCCATCTCACACCATAGTTATGTAATTTTTCAAGTAAAATATCATGATCAATAGTGTCAAACGCTTTACTAAGGTCCATAAAAACTCCAATTATGTGCTCCTTTTTAGAAAGCGCATCAATAATATTATCAACAGATTTAATTATAGCATAATCGGTAGAAAATCCTTTCCGAAAACCAAACTGATTCGCATTTAATATTTCATTTTCAATCATGAACGAGTGGAGACGCTTGTAAACTACTTTTTCTAAAATTTTCGATATTGCAGGTAACAATGAAATGGGTCTATAATTTTTCACCATTAAGGGATCTTCTCTTTTATGAATGGGGATAACTTTGGCCGTTTTGAAGGAGTCTGGATAATTTCCGTTGAGTAGGGATAGATTGAATATATGGATGAGAGGGGCTGCTAGGGGGTAAATTATTTTTTTCAACAAATTCACACTTAAATTATCAGACCCACAGGATTTACTACATTTCAAAAATCGAACAGTATCAATAATTTCCGATTCATTAATTGGAGTAAAAAACAAAGAATTTTGATTACTTTCGAATAAATAATCTTTATAATTCTTTGTATCATTTGTAGGAATAGATGCTGCTAAAGAAGGACCAACATTAACAAAAAAAATTGTTAAAAACATTTGCAATTTGGTCAGGATTGGTAATAACATTATCGTTATGAGTAATGCTGTCAGGACATTCCGTAGGTTTCTTTTTGAGTATTTCATTAACAGTCCGCCAAAGAGCACTTTTATCATCTGTCACATAGTGACCTAGCACCTTGTCACTCTGTGGTTTTATTATTTTTTTTTAGACCTGCTAGTTCATCTACTAATAGCAATAATAACTACCGTTATCGCTACACAGCCACACTAAAAGTTAATAGGCCCAAACAATCGCAAGACACTCCTTCTCGATAGTGGCATAACGACATTCCCTCGGAAGGAGTTTCCGACTTGCGTAAGCCACTGGGAAGTCTTCGCCATCCCGTTCTTGCATTAGAACAGCACCTAGGCCAGTGTCTGAGGCATCGACCTTCAGCTTGAATACCTTGGTCTCATCGGGTAGGTGCAGAATGGGTGGCTTGATCAAGCTCTTCTTCAATCCGAGGAATGCTTGTTCTTCGCCTTCTCCCCACTTCACCTTCTCGGGACTTCCCTTCTTCGTGAGATTTGTGAGGGGCAATGCCACATCGGCATAGTTGGGTATAAAATCCCGGTAATAGCCGGTAAGGCCTAGGAAGGATCTGACCTGCTTCTTGGTCACCGGTCTTGGGGCCTCGGCAATCTTCTTTGTGAGACGTTCGCTCG
Organism: Diadema antillarum; assembly: GCF_040938485.1. Lineage (NCBI taxonomy): Eukaryota > Metazoa > Echinodermata > Echinoidea > Diadematoida > Diadematidae > Diadema > Diadema antillarum. Next base: position 171,611 of record NW_027271626.1, read on the forward strand.
TCTGTAGGATCCCCTCACTCACCTCATGGCCAAGGAACTCTATGGACTGAAATCCCAGCGCACACTTGGTTGGTCGAGCTGCCAAGTTGGCCTCCCGCAGTCTACTCAACACGGCTGAGAGTGTGGCCACATGTTCCTCCCACGAGTTTGTGTGCACCAGCACATCGTCAATATAGGTCACCACATTGGGAACACCCAATAGCAGCTTTCTCATCATCTTCGTGAATTGGGCCCCTGCTGTGACAAGTCCAAATGGCATGTATCTGAATTGGAATTGTCCTATCGGTGTCAGAAACGCTGTCTTGGCCTTGTCTGAGTCTCTCAAAGGGAGCTGCCAGTATCCCTTTGATAAGTCCAATTTACTGAAATACTTGCTCTTTGCAAGTGACGCAAACAAGTCTTGCTGCACCGGCATCGGCTCAGGATCGAAAACCGTAACCTTATTAAGGCGCCGAAAATCGATACAGAAACGGTTGGTTCCATCCGGTTTCTTTACCATCACAATCGGATGACCATAGGGAGAGTCAGATGGTTCAATAACACCCAATTTCATCATCATCTCAACCTCCTTCTGGATTTCACCTTGCAACGCTTGGGGTACGCGGTATGGTGGTGACCGCACCGGTTCGTCTGTGGTCAAGTGTATCTTGCACTCTGCAATACTTGACTTCTTTGGTACATCTGTGAACACATCCTGATACTCACACAATAATCGTCTGATCTGCTCTTGTTTCACCTCGTCTAGGGAAACATCCAGCTGTACATCCTCAACGAACTCTCTCTGAATCGGACAAGGCATCTCTGGTATCTCAGTGAACTCGTCATCGTTGTCTTCCATGCCTTCGTCACTCCACAACTCATCTACACCACCATCATGGCACACCTCGAAACAACTTCCAGCAGTTTCTTCCTCTGCTACCCTGCTGAAGTATCGCTTGAGCATGTTTATGTGGAATGTCTTTTTCACGCCATCTACATCCACTACGTAGTCATAGTCATACTTGGCACCGACCACCTCATATGGCCCTTTCCATTTGACCAAGAGCTTGTTTTGCTCCGTCGGCAGTAACACCAAGACTTTGTCTCCGATCTTCAACTTCCGTTTCTTCGCACCTCGATCATAGTAGGTCTTGTATCGCTTTGCCGACTGCTTCAAATTTTCCTGTGCCATCTGCCATGACTCAACAAGTCTCTTTCTCAACTCGATGACATACTCATACTCACTCTTTCTTTCTGGCTCGACAGCATCGTTTGTCAACAGCTCTCTCAAAACCTCCATGGGTCCTCTCACATGCCGACCGTATAGTAATTCAAATGGAGAAAAACCCAGGCTTGAGCTTGGTGCCTCTCGCAAAGCAAACAAAAGGGCAGGAAGATACCTATCCCATTGGCGTGGCTCCTCTGTGCACAACCGCTTCAAAGACGATTTCACCACAGCATTATACCGTTCCACTAGTCCGTTGCACATGGGATGGTATCGGGAACTTGTCAACTGCTTGATTGACAATAACCGGCAGATTTCTTTCATCAAGTCAGAGACAAATTGGGGTCCTAGGTCAGACATAACCTCTTGCGGTATACCCACTCGACTGTACACTGTCACCAGTGCTTCTGCGACATCGACTGTCGTTATTGACTTCAACGGAATCGCTTCCGTATACCTCGTGGCATAATCTACAATTGTCAATATGTAGGTGTGACCACGTTCAGAGGGAGTGAACGGCCCCATCAAATCGATGGCGATACGCTGAAATGGTACCTCGATTGTTGGTAGTCTACCTAACTCCACCTTGGGTACTTTGCCTTTGCTGATGGTCTTCTGACATACATCACATGATCGGCAGAAATTGGCAATGTCTTCATACATGCCCGGCCAAAAGAACTGTGTCTTTACCTTTGACAATGTGTTGTTGATCCCTAAGTGACCGCCAAACAATGACTCATGTGCCAAATGCATGATATCAGCACGATATGCCTTTGGCACCACAACAAGTTTTGGGCCAATCCCCTCTGTCGGGTTTTCCGGATCTCTTTCCTGCCTCAATAGGCACCCCTGATCTACCCGGAACAGATACCTGGAATTATCAGTCACACCAACCTTATCCCACGATGCTCGAAGAGTGGGGTCATCTTTCTGTTTCTGACGAAACTCTGGTGGATCTGCGACTTTGACCGAATCGACCACAACTAACCCCTTCTTGGGTTTTGCACTGCGTGCTTTTTGGGCCCGTGTCTCCACAGCCATGACAGCTGGCACTCCACTGTCATCATTCCTGACTGAACACTCTATCTCGCCCAACACCTGGTCTTCCTTCTGAGATTGGATTTCGACCGCCATCACCTGTGGATCATCTTCTTTCACCTCAGAAAGATTGTCAACCTCTTCCTTGTCAACGCCATCAACCTTGGTATCTACAGTTTGCTCACCATCTCCAATGACGTATCTACCACCATCATCCTCCTGATCAGCATCGTCACTCAATGCTTTGCCCCCTCTGGGCACCCACTTCAAATCTGGATCATTGGGCTCACGTGCACCAGTGACATTCCCAACAATCACTTCACACAAGCAATCCGGCATACACAATGCTTCAATCTCACCTGAAAAATATGGAGAGTCTAACTCTACCTTGGCGACTGGAAATTGCTTGACTGTTCCATCAATCAACCTCACTGTTTGACACTTCCCAGTCAGCTGATGTCTCTCAACCAGTCTGGACTTAACAACACATGTACTGCATCCTGTGTCACGGAGTACTGAAATTGGAACTTCACCAGGATATAACCTGCCTGAAACAACTGGCATACGATTCATCATCGCACTTACTTGTCCGTAAGCCATTCCCAGCTTTTCAACTTTCTGATACCCGTCCAAGGGTACATGATTTCCAACAGGCATGCACGCAGCTGATTGCCCTGTTGCCTGTGGCTGTTTGCCACCCCCGTCATTTGACCTCAAACTACCTATTGAGTTTCCTGGACTGCCAGCTGACGGCGTGCTAGCATCCATGTTTGACCGTGTCATTTCTGATCCTTCAGTTAGCACCTCTGTACCAACCATTGCTTGAGCTGATTTCACACGCACCATGGGACAATCCCTCTTCAAATGTGTAGGACTCCCACACTGATAACAACCCCTCGGGCCATCTCCGCGCCCAGCCCCATACTGGGTCTTCTTACCCTGTGATGGCTGATTCCTTCCCCTCACTTCAAATGGGCGCTGTGGGGGTTTCGGACTGCCTGGTGTGTTTTTCACACCACCTTGTGAGGGCTTTGAACCTCCCCATTTCTGATTCTGATCAGATGTCTTTGATTGCTGTCCAAATGTGTGCACACCATGTGCATTTACATACACATCAGCATTCTTACTGACCGCCTCCATTGAATCACAATCCCTTTCTTTCAAAAATGCCACCACTTCCTTCGAACAATTATTCAAAAATTGTTCCCGTAGGACTAGATCAAACAACTTATCATACTCTTCATCGATCCCTGACAACTCAATCCACTGCACCAGATACCCTCTGAGCCTCGTCGCAAAATGATGTGGCCTTTCTCCTTTCTCTGGCCGTGCAGTCCTAAACTTCCTGCGATACCCTTCTTCAGTCAACTGAAAATGCACCATCAACTCCTGTTTGACTCTTGCATAATCATCTCTATCAGCAGGCTCCATTCTGTTCACCACTTCAAGGGCTTTGCCACTCAGATTAGAAATCAGATATAAGGCCTTGAATTCAGTAGGGATCTTCTGACTGTCAGCAAACAACTCAAACTTGTTGATATAGGCATCGAACCTATCCCGATTCTCGTCAAACTTGCCTATTTTCAAGTGCAAACCACTCAAATCCACATGCGTACTACTACTGGAATTTGTCGATCTCATTTCAGCCATTTTCATTTCATGTTCCCGGACCTTGGCTCTTTCCTCAGCCCGCATTTTCTCTGCAGCCTCATCACAACGAGCATTCACGAAACTATTCAACTCTCCACCGGAGTAACCAAGTTCCCTACCAAGGGTGGCAAAGTCTCTAATTTGTTCTGGAGTTGCCATCGTATCATCCAACAACAGCCAACCAAAAGAACATCAACCAGGAGAAAAATCCACTCCCAATTCACAACAATTCACTGAATACTCCGCTCAGACTTTTAACTGCGAATTTGACACAACCTCAACCAGGTCTACTCTTAACCAGTAGACACCTTAATACATGCATACACTGCATACAATACCATGCTCAACTACATAGCACCTTAAATCAACCACATGATAAAGAAGCCTTTAATTTTCTTTACCAGCCTATGGCTGTGTCTTACACCACCTAACATAGATCTAACGTTAGCAGGTCTCGGTGGGACCTCCAAAATTGTCACATAGTGACCTAACACCTTGTCACTCTGTGGTTTTATTTTTTTTTAGACCTGCTAGTTCATCTACTAATAGCAATAATAACTACCGTTATCGCTACACAGCCACACTAAAACTTAATAGGCCCATGATGTAAACACGATTGAATTCACGTGCACACAAATCAATGTTTGACTGACCGTTTAACACCACTTTGTTTATTTACTCATGTGTAAATTCTACAACAGGGTAATGATGCCTTGTGAAGGAGCTTGGCATTAAGTCTATGCAATCACATAAAAATTATCATTAGTGTGAGCACTCAACTTAGATACTGTAGTCGACGTCTGCATTGGCTATACCAATACACGCAGCCTCTAATACACCACACGTCCAATACAGCACTGCCTGTGTTCGCAAGATGTCCCCACAGAACGTCTCGACATCGTCCGTCCTTCCCCAGCCGGATCCAGATCGTCGACCTCCACTGCTAAACCCTCAGCACAGCACGACGAGCGTCACGATCATTGTCTTTGATGAGAGCTCACCGACCTCCACTGGTAAACCGTTAGCACAACGAGCGTCACGGTCATTGTCCATGATGGGAGCTGACTTGCTTATCGTGGTCGTCCATGCTTCCTCCTTATCCTCTCCCCTCAGCTCTATCTAATTTCCCGCACGTCTACCTTACCAATCTCCCGACTAACAAATGCATAACCTCCCATACCGAATGTACGACACTACAGTACGTCCTATACAGACCACGGCGCACGGAATGTGGTCGCGTGTCAGCTGTTTACCTATGGTCTACTAATTTGCATACGATAAACAAACAACTACGCAAATTTTCAAACCCACCATATCTTGGCTATTATACTTCCATTGATCTAAGCTTACACTGTTCTCTGTAATAATAAAACAAATATCGTGATCTATCAATACATGCTTGGAAACCTAAGGAAATACATGTTTCATCCTGACATCATCCTTATTAGATTCGAGTTTATTCGAAATATATGATTTACGTGAGACTCGAATCAAAGTAGTTAGTTTATTTCTATATGTTTTATACCTTTTCATATTTTCAGGAGTAGGTCTTCTCAAAGATATTTTATAAAGACGGTTTCGAGTGAGAATGGAACGTATAAGACCTTGAGTAATCCAGGGTTGCCGAGCTTTTTTCCTTCCTTTTCTTTTGGGAGTTAAAGGAATGTGCTTATCACAATAATCTAATAGTTTTTGTAAGAAAATTTCATAAGAAGAATTAACATCTTGGAGTTCAAAGACGTCATTCCATTGTTCTTCAAATAAATCTTGATTCAACGAATCAATATTATGTGGCGTTACATTTCTATGCATTTTCAAATATTGTTTGGGTTGGTGACGTATTGGGGTTGTTACAGATTTATCATTTATCATAAAAATTGGTAGGTGATCGGATATATCTGAGTAAATAATGCCGTTCGTACAGGTTTCCGTTCTAACGTTAGACATTATGTTATCTATTAATGTTTTGCTATGTGTGGTGTTATTTATTCTGGTAGGTTTATTGATGTGGGGATGCATTGAATTGGAAAATAATATGTCGTGGAAATGGGTAGGTTGCAATAAATCTATATTGTAATCTCCCATCAAGAAAATGGATTTTCTCTCTTCAAAGATTTCATTAACACAATGGTCCAAGTTATCAAAAAAAGATTGAATGTCATTTTGTGGGGGACGGTAAATAGTACCAACTATAATATTTTTTTCATTTTCATTTAGGATTTCAATAAATAAACTTTCTGCTTCCTGAATACACAAATCAGTTCGAATTTTAAATTCAATTTGATTATTGACGTACATGGCAACCTGTCACGTGAGTGACTTTTTTTTCTCTGCTACTCTGACACCGAAATAATGGAAATTCAAACTGTTCGTATACAGTTATGTTCGAGTTTAATCTTTCAAGTCTTTGTAGCTTTCTCGTTCATAACAATACATTGAGCATAAAAGATAGTATGAAACAAATCACAAATACATAACTTAGGTTATCTTGGATGACCTGAACTGGTGATCCCCTCAGCTTGGCTCAGTCGCCATCAATGCCGGATACACTCGTCGTCGACCTCGGCACAGTCGCTTGACTTGTCTCTCGGAAGCACCCCTTGACTTGGCCACTCAGCTAGACGCTACCCTATCGGCGGTCCTTTCAGCTCCTCGGCCTTCACTAGTCCCTGCTACCACGCAGACTCATGCCTTGACCTGCGATGCCCGAGCTCAAACGACGGCGAGCAGGCAAATGGAGATTGAGCTCCGTTCCAAAGTTCGGATCATAACTGTCCGAGTTCAGTTTTATCGGCAGCTGGAGCTCGCATCTCACCGACGTGGAAAACCCCCAGAAGAACGACTGCTGCCTAAGCGGAGATCTATGCTGGATGTCTGATTAAAGTGTTTCTCCCCGATCCTCTACATTACTCAGCTTTTTATTAGCTTCCCTAACTATAGATGTTCACACTAAAGTCCCTTTACACTCCCATACACTTGCCTTTTCATGCCTTTCCTACACTAAAGAAATCATCCAATCATCATGCTTAAATATAGCCCTATTGAAACTCTAATGTCTAGCCATCGTCTAGACTGCTGTTACATAACATCTTTACTCATGAACTTGTGAACAATAAACTACAACCAACACCCTAGTGACACTGACATAGCTGAGTCTCGACTGAGCTAAAGAACATTCCTAGCCACCACCTGGATGGGAACTATTGCATAACACCTCCATTCACTCAATTTCTATAGTCTGAGTTAATACATAATATTGCAAACCGGGGATGCTGTTGCCATGCTATTTCTTTAACTTTTGCTTTGTCTCATTTCATGTGACTGCCCCGTCTGAATTTGACTGATCTAGACATGCTGTTGCTATGCCAGTTTATTCTTATAACTTTTGCTTTGTCTCATTTAATATAAATTTCCAGACAGTCAGTCTCTTGCAGTTTGACCTAGTGGCTTTCTAGGACAACTTTAAAGCTCTAAACCTTTACAAATTCAAACAAATTCGATTTCACTTCACTGGCAAAATCAAAATAAATTTCTCTCCTGACAATATCCCCACCTTAAGATATAATTGGGATATCAAAATTATATCCTACAAGAAATTTATGCAACATACTACTAGTATTCAATCAACCAACATACTATTCACAATGCATGCCAATATGCATTGATGTTCAAAAGAGAGACTGATAGACCTCGATATTACCAGCATATATGCATTATGCATTAAACTATCCTTTTCCTTCTTCTGTCATCCTTGTTCTGAAAAGAAACAAATTCATAATCATCTCCCAAGCCTTTTAACAACCAACTTTTGCTTTGTTGGTATTCCTAATAAAGGCCTATAGCTTACTTAATACATCATCTTCAAATGCATAAGCTTTAAGTCTTCTATAACTAAAATAGAACCATCAAACAGGTATACACAAAATCTTCATTGCCTCTAATAATGATACCTTTTAGCAATAAATCTCTACTATCACATATTCCTGCTCAAATATCCTAATATGTTTGTCTGTACTTTGGCTTTCATTTCCCGATACTTCCATGTTGCACAAATCTTACAACAAATAATATTGTTGCTATTTACCTGTTTATCTGGATGAAAATCTACTAAAATATAACCTTACTACTTGGTTAACACCTGCTACCTCTTATAGTGGGGTGGCTTAGTGAAATTATCGTGACACGGCGGACAAAAGCATGATTTTTTCACCAAAGGTACTTCATGATGTACCTTCTCAAAAAATAGGGTGCTCCAAGAAAATTGATGCTGGGAAGGAGGTCAGAGGTCAAAGGTCAATGACCTTTATTTGTGAAATAGGTTTGTTGGCTATTTCTGAGGTCAGGAATATCCAATCTGGATAAAACTTGGCAGGAAGAATATTGAGAACAAGTAAAATATTTTGATTGAATTTGGGGTGAATTTTCCAAAGGTCAAAGGTCAAAGGTCAATGAACTTTTTCTAAAAATCATGTTTTTGTTTATTTCTCCAGGTAGGAAGATTCAATTTTCACAAAATTTGATATGAACGTTGTATAGAAGGTACCAAGAGTATAAACCAGGGGTCAAATATTATTGTTGATTTGTGCGTTGCCATGGCAACCCAAAACTAGGGTTTTTAATTGAAGTTAGTTACAGGAGGCTATTTTCCAGTTTGGAAGAGATTCCATTTGAATAGGTGCAACTGATCAACGGGATGTATAGAGGTTTGAAATACTTTTCATTAGTGTTAAGTGGTATGTTGCCATGGCAACTACATATATAGATTTTGGTTAAACTTAAAGGAGACTTCAGAACTTATGAATTTGAAGAGATTTCCATCAGGGTTGGTATAATTGATCAACAAAAAAGTAGCCAGACAAAGATTTGTCACCTATATAGCATGTGGGTTGAGTGAATGCAGCAACAATAGTAGAACACATCAGTGAGAGTTTGAGGAAAATTGGACAATCTGTTCTAAAGTTATGAATTTTTGAAGTTTCTGCTCATGCAGTCGAGGCTGGATGAGAAGACTACTATACCTTGTAATGTCACATGTGTACAACGATATAAAGAATGAATAAAGAAAATTCAACATAAATTATTTTCGCTTACAAAAGGATACTCGACTTCTCTTTCAGAAGGCAGGGGGAATAATATTACCCTTGACATACGTCAGTAGCAAGTCAAAGAAACTATGTGAACTTTATTCAAAAAGTATGGTTTTGTGAAATTCTCATTTCATTTTCCTTAGAATGTGCACATGTGACATCATACACTGTGGTAGTCTTTTCATCCAGCCGCGACTGTGCAGATACCTTAAAAAATCATAACTTTTGAACGGATTGTACGATTTTTTCCAAGCTTTCTGTGATGTGTCCTACTAATATTGTTGTATTCACTGAATCCACGTGTGCATGAAGGTGGACTTGTCCTTTAAGGACAGATTCTGAAAGAGCAGACTGTAAGCTTTAAAATGATGTATCACACAATCCAAAGGGATTCCCCTAACCTATCTAAATAATAATACCGGTACTGGAAAGAAAGCACACACTCTGGATAAGTATGAACTGAGAAAAGAGGCTGCATTGTCTATTTTAGCGTTCAATCTTTACCAAGCTGTCTCATGTCATTATGTTCATCTTTTCTTCCCCCCTCCAATTTTCATTTGAGTTTGTCATTATTAATTTTTGATGATAAGAACGATGCCACAAGGCATTGTTTCTTAAAAATGCTTCAACTGCTCCTTCAGGTCCAAAATCTACATTTATATATATTATTTTCCTGATCTCCTCAACATTTTCCAAAAATAAAGCATACACCTTTTATGCATTGAGTCCTCCTTTTTGTGGATAATTAAAGGCAAAAACCCAAAATTAGTGCTTGAAAATTATTCTTAAGTGTGAGTTACGGATAGAAAGAACCTCTGTAAAAAATGAATCTGTATAATCAATGTTAAGTATTGTTAATAACACAAAATGTGAACAATATTTCTATGATAACATGTTTCCAGACTAAACCGTCCGCATTTATGCTTTAATGAGAAAAATACTGATATCTCTTTATATGTTTGCTTTGATTGTAAAAACTGTATATGGTAGGATGTCTTGTGATACAACAGGGGGGCATTTCATGAAGCAGTTTGGTCAGATATTTTTCTGACAAACTGTTTCAAACTACAGAAATCCTTGCATCTGATTGGCAGAGAGCAAATTTGTCCGACAACTTGTCGGACAAAATGCTTCATGAAATGCCCCCAGACCTACACATATTATGCATAAAATGTGATATCCTGAACATTTTTTTCAAGTCACTCTCCCAAAAGTGTATATATATAGGACCTTTAAGTTTTTCTTGTGTTTGTTCCTGGCAGATTACTAGTACACAAAACAGAAATTAAGGAAATTAAAATGAATATACTGAAAACCAAAACTACAGATACTAATAACTTACTTCATTCTTCTCTCCCCACCCCACCCCTTCTTTTTGGTTTCTTGATATACTAGTAGATCTAGCTGACTTTGATAATTGTAATTATGTAACATCATCTTCAATTGACAAGGTGATAAAACTTAACAATCATTTCATTATGCTGCTGGACTAATGGGGTTAGTTGAACTATATTGTTTTTAATGTACTATACTTTTTCCTCCTATCAATCACATGTATTTTGGGTGGAATGTATTTTGACATAAAGCATCATAGAATCAACCGCCTTTGGGTCGGGAATTTTGTCATATTATATTGTGATTTAGATCCTGCTCTATGCCGATTTTGTTTCATTTCTATCAACTTTTTAAACTTCCCCATAGACTTTGTTCACCAGCCAACTACATCCCACCCTCTTTGGATAATGTGAACCAATCAAACATTGCTTTTACTTTTTAATAACATGTCTATACATAGCTATCAGACCAAAAATATTCAAACCGCTTTAAGTCTTTATGAGTGAAATTACAAATATCAATATATCTTTAAAAATATTCAAATTGTCTAAATTCAACTTCATCTATGAAAACAGACTTTTAACCTTTTTAAACATTTGAATACCCCCATAAGAAATAAGAAACATATAAAGAGGGGAGGTGCCGACTATAAAAATTGCTTACGGGAACCAGGCAATCCCTGCGCTAAACCTATGGAATTCACACAATTTTGGAGGAAACGGGTTAAATTTGTTAGGAAATATGTAAGGCAATACCCAAAACCTTAAGTTCTCAATGGAATATGCAGCTCTTCTACTGGTAAACTAGTAGTTCTGGGAGAAAAAATGAACTGTGACATAGTCCTACACCTGGCTCAGTCATTGCCCAAGATTTAAAGTATCTGAGCCAGAGTCACATGTCACTCTTTGCCATTTCTCTACAGGAGGTAGACAGTACTAAAAAAATCCTTTACCAGAAATTATATGAAATTATTTAATGAAAAGGTGCTTAAGAAAACTGGACTATTCCAACACACCTCCCTCAGGTCCGCAGCACAGATTAACCACCTGTTACCATAGGAAAACCAGTAAAAATGGTGTATTACTGTAAACATGCACATAATATGTCGTATTATGGGTCTGAATTTTAAGACTAGCAACCATGTACATTGCATTGCATTGTACAGAAACCTGGCGAATGCCCTGTGTGTAGTCTTTGAATTCAGACATTATTGTTATGTACAAATTAAGGGCATTTTCTCATTTTTTCTGTTAGCGGATTTCTTGGAGCACCCCCTAATTTTGATCCTCATATATATACAAATGTCTGAGGAAAAAATGACACTTTTGTCCGGCGTGTCACGATTATCAGTATATTTGTCACTAAGCCACCCCACTATTAGTACGCCTAGTGTTCTAATACCTCATGTATACTTAAATACATATACTGTGAAATTTAACCAAGCCTTAAGCATCATTCCCTACTCTTAATCCCTTTACATCTACATTGTAATCGCGATTCGCTGATCCTGTAAGAGAAATAAGGGAGAGAGAGAAAAGCATTTGTAGCATTTACACTTACATGCGCATTATTTTATTCGTAACAGCTCAACAAATATGTGTTTCATCATTATGTTCTTCTCTTTCTTTGAGTTACACCTCGTTAACCTATAATGGAAAAGCAAGGACCGTTACAAACAACAACAATATACAGTAAACAGTTACAGCAATCTACTCATGAGGTCAGCCGTTCGGCCTTTTGACTAGCACGATGGACGGAGAGTTAGAAGGCTCGATTATTCCTAATTTCAACAAGGAATCAACTTCCTTGCTAATCTCCTCTTACATAGCCTGAGGTACCCTATGAGGCGGAGATCGCACTGGTCGTTCAGTCGTCAACGAGATTCCACATTGGACTGGATCTACTGTTACCATGTCAACAAACTCCATCTGCACTACACTAGGCATACTGGACATCTCCCCATTCCAATCAGAACCAGCCTCTGCTATATCTTCCTCGTCAGCCATGACCTCAACAACTTCCTCATTGCCTTCGACCCCCTCAACCTCAAAGCAACTGGCCACTGGCACTTCCTCATGCCGACTATTTTTGTCAATAGTCCTTTGGCATACATCACATGACCTACAGAAATTAGCCACATCTTCCGACATCCCAGGCCAACAGAACTGAGTCTGAATCTTAGACAAAGTATTGTTGATACCAGGCGCGCCGGAAGCAGTTTTGGATTGGGGGGGCAAACATTGGAGGGGGCTCAAGATTAGACCATGCATATGTTACACAATATACACATACACACACACGCGCGCGCACGCACATATATAATATATATATATATATATATATATATATATATATATATATATATGTATATGTAAAGTGGCGTACGGTGGGTCGAAACATGGTGGGAACCATAAAGTAATTTTGACGGTCTGTATGCTTGTGCGTGTGTGCGTGAGCAATAATGGGACTACAATACATAACGGGAATGTGATACATTCAACAACGCAGTCATTGAGGAACATTGTAAGTTTTCCATACATGGATTATGGAATGACGGTGTGAAACGATCGACAAATTATATACTGTCAGCAACATAAGGTGAATGGCATAACAATAAAATGCGAGCAAGCTTGAATATTTTGACATTCTACAGTCCCAAAACTGGGGTTTGTAGCTTTATCTTTCACTTTGGAAATTAATGGGGCGGCGCATCGGGCGCAACTGCTGGCAATTACTGGCAGCAACATTAGGAGAATGGCATAACGATTCAATGCGAGCGAGCAAAGCGAGCGAGCTTGAGAATTTTGACATTTTACAGTCCCAAAACTCCCGTTTGTAGCTATATCTTTCGCTTTGGAAATTAAGGGGGGCATCGGGCGCAACTGCTGGCAATTACTGGCAGCAACGTTAGGAGAGTGGCATAACGATTCAATGCGAGCGAGCGAAGCGAGCGAGCTTGAAAATTTTGACATTTTACAGTCCTCAAACTCCCGTTTGTAGCTATATTTATCTTTCGCTTTGGAAATTAAGGGGTGGGGGCATCGGGCGCAACTACTGGCAATTACTGTCAGCAACATTAGGAGAATGGCATAACGATTCAATGCGAGCGAGCGAAGCCAGCGAGCTTGAAAATTTTGACATTCTAGAGTCCAACAACTGCCGTCGTAGCTATGTTTTCGCTTTAGAAATTAAGGGGGAGGCGCACCGGGCTCAACTGCTGGATGCGAGCGAGCGAAGCGAGCGAGCTTGAAAATTTTGACATTTTACAGTCCAAAAGCTGCCGTTTGTAGCCATGTTTTTTCCCTTTTATTCATATATATACATATTTATTTTATTTTCTTTGTTTATTCATTTATTTTATTATTTTTTTTTTTTGGGGGGGGGGGGGCTTTTTGGGGGGGCAAAAATGCGTTTTGCCCCCCCCCCCCACTTTTTGGATGGGGGGGGGGGCGGCCGCCCCCCTGCCCCCCCACTTCCGGCGCCTATGGTTGATACCCAAGTGTCCACCTGGGAGTGAGTCATGTGCGACTCGCATTATCTCGTTCCTACGAGGCTTAGGCACTACGAGCAATTTAGGACCTATGCCCTGATTACTTTCATCCTTTTTCTGCCTAACTAGAAACCCCTGTTCACACACAAACTTGTATTTGGAATTATCAACATGTCCTATCTTCTGCCATAGAGGGCGCAATGACTCGTCATCTTTCTGTTCCTGTAGAAATTCACTCGACCGCACGTCATCAACAGGATCTGCAACAGTCAAACCTTTACTAGGCCTCGAATCCTTCACCTTTTGTGCACGAGTTTGAACAGCCATCACTGTATCATCCGGCTCACCCGGGATTGCGACCTCGACGTCCTGTTCTAACATTACACCGTCATTTGAACTTTGTAGCCCCACATCCGGGGTTATGACCTCTACATCCGGGTCAGACACAACACTCTTTGGGACCCAATGTAGATTGGGGTCACTCGGTTCACGAGCCCCTTCTACATTCCCGATAACTACCTCACTCAAACAATCAGGCATGCACACGGCTTCAACTTCCCCTTCAAAATATGGCGAGTCAACAGCTACCTTAGCCACGGGAAAACGCCTAACCGTACCGTCAATTAACCTCACTGCCTGATGTTGACCTGTTAATTGGTCATTTCTAACCAATTTCTCTTTCACCACGCACGTACTACAACCTGTATCACGCAAAACAGACACGGGTGTATTATCTGGCATCAGTCTTCCAGACACAAGCGGCATACGATTCACCATCGCGGCGACATCATTGTGAGCCATTCCTACTGTGTCAACCACTTTCATTTTCACGCCCTCAAAGTCATCGACCACTCTTTCAATGGGGAAACAACCTGCCGTCGAATCAACAACTCCCGGCTCAGAACTACCCCGAGACACCTCATTCGCCACATTCATGTCTACTTTTGGGGCCGTACCTTCCCCAGCATCCATCAAACCTTGAGATGATACAGGCCTAGACAACATGGGACAATCTCTTTTCATGTGATTTTGGTTTCCACACATATAGCAACCCCTGCCCTGAAAAGTCCTATTTCCCATAGCCTTTCCCGCCTTTGACTGAGTATCAGCCGGTTTCTGATACGTACTATTCCTTTTGACCTGACTTTGTTGGGGTGGTTCGCTATCCGGCTTTGAATCAGATCGGTTTCTTTCCGATCTCTGTACACCCGAAAATGCATGAGGACCGTGAGCTTCTACATAGATTTCTGCGCAGTCAACTACCTCCTTGAAATCTCTACATTTTCGTTCCTTGACAAACCTAACTACTTCTCTGGGACAATCTATCAGAAATTGCTCTTGCAAAATCAAATCTTCTAGATCCTTTCTAGTATCCCCAATGTCAGCCTCTTCCACCCAATGATCGAAATACCCCTTCATACGAGTAGCAAACTGTTTTGGGCGCTCAAACTTCATTGGCATAGCTGATCTGAAACTCCGCCTATACCCCTCTTCAGTGAGATGATAATATGACATCAACTCGTGCTTCACTGTAGCATAACTCTGGCGATCATCAGCACTCATCCGATTCACAACATCTAACGCTTTGCCTGTTAGATTGGAAATCAGATACAACACCCACATGTCTACAGGGATATTCTGACTTTTCATCAACATTTCGAACTTTGTGACATAAGCATCAAACTTATCGTGTGCGTCATCAAATCGACCTACTTTCAGCTTCAAGCCAACTAACTGGGGCCTTCCAACATTCGCTGTTTCTTCCCTTACACGCAACTGTGCTAATTTTATTTCGCGTTCGCGCGCCTTTTCTAGAGCATCGCGTTCACGCTCAGCTTCACGTGCTTCACGATCAGCTTCACGATCAGCTTCACGGGCAGCTTCACGAGCTTCGCGTTCAGCTTTAAGCTCTGCTTCAATTGCCTGGCATCGCTCTGAAACAAAGCTACTCAATTCACCACCACTAAGGCCCATTTCTCTGCCTAATGAAGAGAACTCTCTGATTTGCTCAACACTAGCCATACTGGCTATGTAAATTCCAGATTAAGCACACTAAGCAAACGTGTAATCGTACAAACCCAACAGCTGACTAACCCCTGACTATCAAATTCTTACAAACGTACTACCTTGTAGCCGGCGTACTTAACAACAATTTGTATCTCGGAACGAGCATACAATTGCAAATGACAAACAGCTGAAATTCACCCAACAAGTATTCCACATACCAAACCGCTAGTACCGTGTCAAAAGCGTATTGGAATGCAGGCAATGTGAAATCACACGAGTTCACTCAACAGACATTCCACATGCCAAACATGCCTTGTCAATAAGCATACTAGAGCTGTATCTCCCAATGAGCATACAATTGATTTGGGACTGTACAAACCCAATGCAATCTACCAAACATTCCTATTACAGGCAACACCAAAGCAAGGGCGTAACCTTGCAATAAAATGACACTCCGCAAAGATTCACTGATACATGCAAACCCCGAATCTATCACACTGCCTCTAACCGGCAATACCAAGGGCGTAACCTTGAAAAAGGAGTAACACTCCACATAGACTCATGCACACAAACCCGAATCTACCAATCATGCATATAACATGCAACACCAAGGGCGTAACCTTGAAAACGGAGCAACACTCCACACAGATTCAATACCCGAATCCACATCACACATGTGCCTCTAGTAGGCAACACCAAGGGCATAACCTTGGGGAGAAAAACTTCAATCAGATTGTCACGTAAGGCGACATACTCGTACGATTCACACTGGGGTAATGTTTCCGATCAAACATACGAAACAGTTATCATATCGACAATAATAACATGCAATATATGACGGTAATGCGTACGATTGAGCAATGAAACTTCAATCATGAATCAAACACAAATATCGCATTTAAGCCTAAAGCATGTTAAAAGAGTATCTGAATAACTTTTTCTAATCAGGTAGCAGTGTCTCGGTGGGACCTCCAAATTGTCACGTGAGTGACTTTTTTTTTCCTCTGCTACTCTGACACCGAAATAATGGAAATTCAAACTGTTCGTATACAGTTATGTTCGAGTTTAATCTTTCAAGTCTTTGTAGCTTTCTCGTTCATAACAATACATTGAGCATAAAAGATAGTATGAAACAAATCACAAATACATAACTTAGGTTATCTTGGATGACCTGATCTGGTGATCCCCTCAGCTTGGCTCAGTCGCCATCAATGCCGGATACACTCGTCGTCGACCTCGGCACAGTCGTTTGACTTGTCTCTCGGAAGCACCCCTTGACTTGGCCACTCAGCTAGACGCTACCCTATCGGCGGTCCTTTCAGCTCCTCGGCTAGTCTAGCTTCCGGACTCTTTTTACTCGTAGCCGTGATTGTTCGCGACAAGCCGTATGAGGGCGTGACACCCGAGGATTGCGATACCCGAGTTGGGCGCGCAGTCTCTCGATTATCGCAATCAGAAAATTTGCGCCCTCTCTTGGTCGCACCAAGGAAAAGGGGACGGAGCCCAGACTACTCCTCGGCCTTCACTAGTCCCTGCTACCACGCAGACTCATGCCTTGACCTGCGATGCCCGAGCTCAAACGACGGCGAGCAGGCAAATGGAGATTGAGCTCCGTTCCAAAGTTCGGATCATAACTGTCCGAGTTCAGTTTTATCGGCAGCTGGAGCTCGCATCTCACCGACGTGGAAAACCCCCAGAAGAACGACTGCTGCCTAAGCGGAGATCTATGCTGGATGTCTGATTAAAGTGTTTCTTCCCGATCCTCTACATTACTCAGCTTTTTATTAGCTTCCCTAACCATAGATGTTCACACTAAAGTCCCTTTACACTCCCATACACTTGCCTTTTCATGCCTTTCCTACACTAAAGAAATCATCCAATCATCATGCTTAAATATAGCCCTATTGAAACTCTAATGTCTAGCCATCGTCTAGACTGCTGTTACATAACATCTTTACTCATGAACTTGTGAACAATAAACTACAACCAACACCCTAGTGACACTGACATAGCTGAGTCTCGACTGAGCTAAAGGACATTCCTAGCCACCACCTGGATGGGAACTATTGCATAACACCTCCATTCACTCAATTTCTATAGTCTGAGTTAATACATAATATTGCAAACCGGGGATGCTGTTGCCATGCTATTTCTTTAACTTTTGCTTTGTCTCATTTCATGTGACTGCCCCGTCTGAATTTGACTGCTCTAGACATGCTGTTGCTATGCCAGTTTATTCTTATAACTTTTGCTTTGTCTCATTTAATATAAATTTCCAGACAGTCAGTCTCTTGCAGTTTGACCTAGTGGCTTTCTAGGACAACTTTAAAGCTCTAAACCTTTACAAATTCAAACAAATTCGATTTCACTTCACTGGCAAAATCAAAATAAATTTCTCTCCTGACACAACCCCACCTCCTTTGCCATACTTTCTATCATTACAAATAAAATTGTAATTTTCAATGCCAAATAGGTCCGGGGAATTGGTGTGCAACCATGTCTCGGTAACTCCTATGACGGAAAATGGGAAATCATTGAGGGAACTTAAAAATAATTCAAATATTTCAAATTTTTTATTTAAACTTCTTATATTAAAATGAATTAAATTATGAACAAGTCTCTCGAGTATCTTAGAAAATAGTGGCAATACAGAAATTGGTCTATAATTCCCACAGTCAGACATAGAATTCTTCTTATGAACAGGTATTACTTTAGCTAGTTTCATTTTCGACGGAAAAATGCCAGTTTGTAAAGATAAATTACATACATATGTCAAAGGTTTACTTATGAAATATATACTTGGTTTAACAATATCAATAGATACATTATCATATCCCGGACTTTTTCTTTGATTGATGCTCCTGATGACATCGATAATTTCACATTCAAAGATGGGATTAAAGAACATTGATTTATCGAACATTTTCGGCATAAAACTGTAAAAAATTCACATCGGTAACAGGGAGTGATCGTGATAATGAGGTACCGATACTCAAAAAAAAAAAAAAAATGTCAGCTGGTCACAGGTCGTAGCAAGACGTTCGATCCTTTGTTCGCTCTTCTGGAGCTCCAGCTGGAATGCTGAGTGTAGTTCAGTCGCCAGCTTCTTGTAGAGGCCATTATAAACAGCCTCAACAATGGTGCTGATAACAGCCGGGGATCGCAAGGCATTCGTGACTTCATCGGAGATCATTGTTCGGATGTCAGAAGCCGAGTTTGGATTGGAATTGGTCTCTTCGGTCCGCTGAGCACCAGAAGTAAGCGGTGTTGCACCCCTTTCTCCGGGGCTCTCGTCCCCGGGATCTTGGGACGAAGACTCCGTGGAAGCCATGGTAACCTCTTCTACTGCCTCGCTGGTGTTACGGAGCTTCTTTTTCGACTTGGATTTTGTGGACGACATGATTCAGAAATTGTCCAAGTTTACACGAAAAGTTTCCTGAGGTAGTAGATAACAACACCACAAGTTATTCAAGATCCATATGTCCGTGCTGAAGATCAAAATGAAGAAATAATCAGCAGAATTCGAAGCCAGGTCTTGTCTGCGTGCGTGCGTGCGTATTTTTATTAAAATCATGTCTGGTAGTCAAAGACTGATTTCCACATTTTAAAATCGTAATCACGAAAATAGATTATTGCAGTTATACTCTGTATAAACAATGATATAAGGATTTGATGACAACAAACAAATATAACATTCGTGGCAAAAATAAAAAGTAAAACTAAGACTAAAACGACATAAATTTTCATGTCTCTCCGTCATAAACGTTATGTTGGTAACATGTGTCAAATCTCAAATCAAATGCTCAAACACTGAGGGATCTAGCCAAATTCATACCATATTCTTGCCTGCTTTATAAGATCGGAAAAAAGGGGGGGGGGAGAAGAATGCTGTCTACAGGGCAGCACACCGCCCGACGCTGGCAAATGTCAAAATTCCAGGTCAATTACTAAAGACAAATAACGGCGTCAATTCACAATACCTTTCATAAAAAGTATCTGTTACGAAGGCAAAACACTAATAAAAGTTTGTACATCACACATTTACATAATTTAACGTTATCATGCGCCAAATTTCAAATCACATCGTCAAAACTGAAAAACCTGGCTAAATCCACAATATTTCAAAATAATTTTTATTGGCACATACTGTTACGGTTACCATCGAAAAACACAAATCAACCTAAAAAGAAAATCAAAATTAACACATCCACACATCACAGCAGTATGTGCATTTTTTTTCTAGAAATATTGTCACCATGGCAGCCCATAATTCAACACCAACAAAACATATCTTTTCCATATCTCAAACCTACATACACAAATACCAAATCTCAAATCAAAAGCTCAACCGCCCCCCCCCCCATACACATTTTATAACGTGTCGATGTTTTGGTGACCCTGCGTAGTCAATTGGTAGTAGAAGATTTACATAACTTGCACTTACATTAATGCCAAAACCCAATAAATATACAGACTTTACAATCCCCTGTATATTAATTACAAAATATCTCCAAAGAAATCTGAAGGAAAGTCTTACAAATGACACATCTTGAAGAACGTTCGACAAACTTGAAGACTGCGAAACGAGTAGGTACATCTGCTTCTCTCCCTCTCCTTTTGAGTTTTGCGCTTCGAACAAGACGTACTGTCATCGGAGTTGTTAAACGCGTGAAGCTGGGCCATAACGATTAAGTTCTTTTCGTCGCGCTCAAGCTCGAACATGGTGAACCGGTAATAGAGAAGCTGTTGAGTTGAAATGTGCTCCTTACACCGACAAGCGCAATCGAACCTGAGAATAGCGTCCTCGTCCTTGCAAGTTTTTGCTGGTTCCGATTCTACACGACCAGACGCTAAAGTGCATCACGCGATTCGTCGGCATCCTCGTCGCTCTCAAAACTTTCGTCTGAGATGCTCATTTCGTCAGTTTCTGACACAGTAATAGCTTCGACGACTTCGCGCCACGTTGCGTTACTGAGGGTACTATGTCCACGAAAATTCGAATCCTGCAACTCCTCATTTTTTGTTGTTTTTATATAAATCCGCTCTGATGATTCGTGAATTTATATAAAACAGCAAAAAAACAAAACAAAACAAAACGATATGCAATGATAGAACAATAGAACAGATGACAAGAAAAACAATGAAATGTCTGCCACCATGGCAATTGTTTCTTTGTTTGTTTGTTTGTTTGTTTTGTTTCCGTCATAAACATACATACAGATATAAAAGACAACATAAGGTACAGGGAAAATGATACATAATGCATAAAATGATACATACATACATAGCAAATGAATAGTGTGACACATCATCGATATACACAAAAAAAAAAAGAAATAGAAAGTAGGATTATAGAAAGATAACGGCTGGATAGCCGATAATCAGCTGCACTTTTCTGGTGCCGGTGGTCTTCCATGGGGACCAGTTATAAAGAGGTATGGAAAAAGAAAAAAAAAAGAGTAGAAGATTACATATTATATAGATGAAACATTATAATAGTCTCATGAAAAATTTATAATGCAATCATTATATCTCAAGGCAAAATACGCTTTCTTGAAAAGTGTAGATACATTTCTTGTGTATCAGACAAAAATATGAAGAGTTTGTTTGCAAAAACCGATAAGTCCATATTTACCAAATGGAGATATTTGCGATTAAAGTTCAAGAAAAATAAAGAGAATAATAAGAAAATTTTTGCTTCTTTTGACCATAACTTCAAAAATATACCTTTATATGTAGTGACCAATATATCATTTAAAAGGTATTATTTTTTACTTTATGACAGAGATCGTACTTCAAAATCTTCAAAAATGGACTTATCGGTTTTTGCAAACAAACCCTTCATATATATATAATATATATAGATAAGTTTACACGGATGAAATTAAACCAATTCAGAAAGGGACCGTTTAAAATCCTTCAGTGACTTGCTGTCACGGACATCATGCGGAAGGCTGTTATATAGTTTGGCTCCCCTGTAGAAAAATGCACGCTTGCAAAAGTTTGTCCGAGGTTTTGGAAGGCCGAGGCTGCTGTGCCGAAATTGGTAGGGTTTGGGGGAATAAAATGTATTTTCGTGTAAATAGGTAAGTGTTAGATTATTCAAAATCTTGAAAATCATTACTCCGATATGAAATTTTTGACAGTATTTTAACGTTTCCTACTGTAATATATCATGCATTGACCTGACAGAAAAGTGTAATTTAGAATTAATCTTCAGAATATTTTGCAGTTTTTGCGGTTGATTTATATGTTTTTCACAAGAGGACTCCCAAATGACATTTGCATTTAATCGTAATTTACCTAAGCCTATCCTGGCAAGTACTAAGTCGGGCAAATAGCATTATTCGAAGCCTATTACAAAGGTTCATCGCTTCAACAGATAGTAATTTCATCCTTTAGAAGGCATGGCTTCAGGTGGGCCGCGTAGTCACAATTAGGCAGCATCCATTAAATGGCCTTGGACACGCACATTTCGCAGTCAAGAAAGTTGAGTCATCGCGACAATCATCAGGTGTGTTACATTGTGCAAAACACTGTTGCACCAGCAGTTCCTCTAGTTAGTATTTGGCCTAATTCAAAACATAAGGGCTTTTTACACTTGTAAATTTTTGCTTAGTCCCGTACCAACGGTGGGGCTAAGGGGGGGGGGGGGCTTAGCCCCACCGTTGGTACGGGACTATCCTTAGCCCACTTTCTGTTTACACTCGTTTTTGCCATAGTGGGCTAGCCCCACCGATAGTCCGGTACTATCTGGCCCTGCAAAATAGCAGGGTTAGCACCGCACTAACCACGCAATTGCGGTGCCAAGCAAGCGAGTGTAAACAGAACGAAAAAATAATCCTGGGCTAAGCGAAGGAGACGAAGTCCGACCCCCACTGACCAATCAGAAACGAGGTTATCAAGTGCTGCCGGTGCGTGCGTGTACGTGTACAGTGCACAGCGTAATCATGAATATTCATGTGTTAGGAAAGTACCGGACTAAGAAATACGAGTGTAAAAAGGTCAGTTTTCTCCTTAGCCCCGGACAAGAGATAGTACGGGATTTATTGGCGAGTGTAAAAAGCTGAAAAAATTGGTACGGGACTAACGACAGTCCTGGGTCAGAGAAAGTCCGGGGTTAAGAGACACAAGTGTAAAGAGGGCTTAAATATGCTTGTAAAGAAGACAAGGTAATCGTCAGCCACATGGTCAATTGCAACATCCATTGGCCTTGACAACGCACAGAGAGTAGTCAAAAAAGTGGCAGAACACCCCTATAAGCAGGTATGTCATGCGCAAAGTCGCTTTTGCATCATCAACAGTCCCTCCATGGTCACATAACCTAAACTGTGCTCATGACCCCGCCAGGGACCTCGGGCTCGCCCGATCACTAGTGATCGTCGGCGACGGCCGG
This sequence comes from Diadema antillarum, assembly GCF_040938485.1. Classification (NCBI taxonomy): domain Eukaryota; kingdom Metazoa; phylum Echinodermata; class Echinoidea; order Diadematoida; family Diadematidae; genus Diadema; species Diadema antillarum. The sequence continues at coordinate 194,818 of NW_027271626.1, forward strand.
GGCCTGGGACGACGCCTCGACCCATCTTGAAGCACGCCAGCTACGCTGACCCCCCTAAGTACTACGTAGAGCGACTTGGGTGAGAACCTCGATCACCGCCGCCTTCGTGGTGATCGGGTGTCGTGACCACCGCCTTCGCGTCGTTCACGTCGCCGGCCCTCTGCGGCTAGAATCGAAGGATGTCGTCTGCTTGTCTCTTTTGGTGATATTTTTCTCGCTTATACACTTGAACCATAGCCTACGACTTCGGAAGGAAACTCGGGCTTGCGTGATCGCCGCTGATCATCGGCCAGGGACATTGCCAAGAAGCACGCCTACACCCACCGTCTCGTCCAATGTTGGAGCACGTCATACGCTGATCAAGTGCCATACAACCTGCGTGTAAATAGGCCCATGTCCGTTTTTGTTTAGTGTGTGTGGGTGTGCATATTTCTGTTTGGTTGCATATGTTTTTATTTGTCTGTTTTCCTGGCCTAGTTTGTTGTTTATACATTATTCTGACCGCCTGTGTTGTTTTTCGCTGTCTATTTTTCCATTCATTTTATTTCTTTGTTATTTCTCTATGTTTGATGTGTATTTGATGTCCGTTACTGTTTAATTCCTTTTTGACCTTTTCTCTGTTTGTTGATTGACTATGTTTTTTCGTGTGTGCCTGATTTCTTTTTTACTTCCCAATTTGCTTGCTCTTTTATGTTTACTGTTGTAATTGTTTTTATGTCTGTTTGCCATTGTGTGTATGTGTGTTTTGTCTTTCTGTACATTTGTCTGTTTGTTCCCATGGGTCATGACCCCGGAAAGTTCCTTTTTTTTTCAACAAGTGATCACTAGTTCTGGTGCGATGTCGAAATGCGGCATTTGCATACCTTGGCGTAAAAGCAAGAAAAGTGTCGTCTATTTGCATGCAAAAATGCCTGGGAATACCGGGTGTTGTAGGCTTTTTGCTGTCTGAAATGCCGGCTCTTTCTATGAGACACTTCATTTTTCTTTTCGGCAATTTTTCATGGTTTCCCGTGGCGGCATTAAAATGACAACACCAGTTAAATCTTCTGTAGAGTCTATAGAAGGCAAGGGTGATGTGAGGTTGCGTCGTAGCATGGAGACAGCATCAATCGCCCTTGGAAATACACTGTCAAGAAAATCGCGCCAACCTCTCCATTTGTAAGTGTGTCTTGTGCATCACACGCACTGTTGCATCATCAGCATTCCATCCCTGGTTACAGCTACAGCTCTCATAGTAACCACAGCTTCGTTCTCTTTTGTGTGACCAACACCGCCCTTTGGTATTCATGACTCTGAATGTTCCGGGTCAGTTCTGACTCGGATGTTTTAAGAGTGTAGTAGACGGGACGTGCTGAAGTATTCATCCGTGAAGTTTAGGACAAGCTTGATGTCGTCTACCCTTTCGGAACGTTTGTGGACTCCTATCTCGATATTCGCAGAAACATCAGAGACATTCTCATTTCGGTTTTTCTTTTCTTCTCCTTTGACATGACTTGTTTCAAGTAAATGTTTGGATAAAACTAGAGATGTAAGTGGAGATTGGTCAGCCAGTCCAGTGCGTCCCCAGCTGTCTAGTGCATTTTGCCAAGTCTTTAGTCTTGTGAAAGCATCAGAGCGACGGAGTGGTCACTCGTTCACAATGTGCTTTACTGTCTGATCTCCATGACAGCAATCATAGACAGGGCTGTCTTTCATCTTCTACTTGAAAAGGTGGTGAGATGTGTTAACTTGGAGTTTATGAACATTATGTATGCGATTAAGCGTGACCCGCTTCCAGGGGAAATAAAAGCCTGCTGGCTCGATGGTTAGGTCAGAGGTCAGGACCTGTCCCCATGCCACTGCCCTTCCTTCTTCCTTGACATATTCAAATTCAAATTCAAATTCAAACTTTATTTTCACTTTTTTTCCAACAGAATGTACAAGAAACAATATGATACATTTGAAATGCGAGTCGTTGATAATATACATAGCCAGACAGGGATATTCCTAGCGAGAGGTTATACATTCTTTACGAAAAGCCTGGTAAAGATATTTTTCGATGTTTCCACAGCAAGTTGGAAAAAGTCATGATCACGCTCTGCTTCATGAAATCCTCCACTCAGGGAATTTGATCCCATGTAATATGCATTGTTGGAATTGGCTTATTATATTATTGCATTTACTGCGGCAAAGACGGTACAGTTCGAGGACAACTTCCAGTATATTTTAGATTTCATTTTCATATCTCTGTAACAATATAGTACTTTCTAAGCCAAGTCGTAATTGTAAAAGAGGGATTATTAAACAGAGATAAATGATGTAAAATTCTCAGTCTCTTAATGGATCTTTTTAAGTTGGTGAGTACTTGAAATGATGGACAACGCTTGCATTTTTAGAAATATAATCATTCATTTTTTTTTTCAAATTCCTGGCGTTTGTAAAGAAACACCCCCTCCAATACAATACTCTTATCTTATACATTTTCTTTTGCCTACCCTTAATAACAAATTCCGATATTACTTTTCCGCTTTTTGTTGATCTTTTTTTTTGGGGGGGGGGGAGGTCACTTTGACAAACCATACATTTTGAAGTGTAACTAGGAGCAGTTAGGCTTACTTCATGCTTATTTTTCTTTCCATGCAATGCTGTATTTTCTATTGCATTTGAGGGGATTTACCTTTGGTTATTCTCACGCTCTTTATAGTATTGATACATTGTAATTATAAAAGAGGGTCATTTGTTCTGGCAGTCATTGCGTATAAAGAGAGGACCTGTGGCGTAGATGGATAAGACAAATGTTTCTCATTACACAAAAATTATGCAGAGAAGGAAAGAGCGACATAGACACACCAGCACCGTGGAAAAGAATATACGGTAATGATAGCCTAGCTCCTTTTAAAATATTATGGAGATGTTTTATCTCAGTACGATCGCACAACGTTCATATGCCCATACCCTGTGTACACTGAACGAACACACACAAAAGGCGCCATAGATCGACCTTCAAAACACCGCCGGAAATCTTTTCAGATTTGAGGTACAGTACAGTGGGTTCAAAGACTGTTCAATAATACCGACTTCGAAATGTACGCATAGCAATATGAATGCGGGAATTAACAGCATGTAATGATATACAGTACGTTCTATCGCAACTTCGTATAACACATTCTGGTCTATCCACCTTTTGCATGTCAGATTGTGCAGTACTACCAGCGTAATGTACTTGACAGTAAGAGGATCGATACCAGTGTACCATCGCTCGTTGATTTTCGGTCTGGCAATTCTATGCGCTTCTGTACAGGTGGAATCGGCAAATATTCTGTTGTCCGGTGCTTTCGGCGAGGGCAGTCATTTACTCTCGATCGTACCCATCGGTAGGAGCCTACTGCATAAGGGGCACAATGTTACCCTCTTGGTGGCAGATGAGTACCTCCGTAAAGCTACCAATATCATTGACTCAGACAAGTTTGATATTGAAATCTTCCATTTTCCTGGTCTGAAAGAGAAAATGGATGACATCTTCGATCGCCTTGGCGAAGTTACTTTTGCACAGTCCATATTTCAACACACGCAACTATTCCAACGTCTCAACACCATTTATGGCCAAGCGTGTCGGAGTATTTTTGAGGATCCCGAGCTCCTTGAGAGAATGTATCGGTACGATGCCTACGTTGTTGATGTTGTCTGGCCTTGTGGAGTGTTTGTGAAATCATATCTCGAGAAGCACAAAAATAAAAAAGATATTCCTATTGCGATTCTTGCTCCGATGGTTCCGGTTCCGTTCATATTCGAACAGGCAGGTTCCCCATTCCTACCGTCATATCAACCTGTCCCAACTACTGCACTCTCTTCCTCTATGTCATTCTTTGAAAGATGCAAAGACACATTCGTTTACTTAGCTTTCACGTTTTTAATAAACAAAGAGACATTACGTCGCTTTCACAATTTGGTGTCTGATTACGATTTGGACCCCGATCTTCAGTCAAGAATTAGTGAGCATGTGGACCTGTATTTCATTAACTCTGACTTCTCAGGGGAGTTTCCATTTTCACTCATGCCAAACGTCATACCAGTCGGTGGGGTGACGTCAAGGCCCGCAAATCCCCTTGACAAGGATCTAGAAGAATTCATGCAGAGTTCCGGACGCCATGGAGTCGTTATTTTCTTACTCGGAACGTACTTTGCCGAAATTACGACAACGCACCCTGAAGTCGTGAAGATGTTTGTCAACGCTTTCAGTCGGATACCTCAGAAAGTCATCATGCACTTGAAGAAACTTCCTTCAGAGGAACTACCAGACAACATCAAGGCGTTACCGTGGTTACCCCTCAATGATCTCATGGGACATCCCAAAACCCGAGCGGTCCTATACCATGGCGGCAACAATGGCTTCTACGAAGCTCTACATCATGGAGTTCCCCTCGTCGTCATGCCATTAGCAGCCGACCAGCATGACGTGGCAACGAGAGTGGTTAGAAAGGGCCTCGGCACAAAAATAGATAAGAACAGGCTCAGCACAGAACACATATATGAACAGCTCAACGAAGTGTTGTCCAATCCTCAGTATCAGGCAACTGCCAAACGACTGTCCGCCATCTTCCGAGACCGACCGATGAAGCCGGCCGATACCGCTGCATTTTGGATCGAGCACGTGATCAAACATGGAGGGGAACACTTGCGCCCACCAACTCTTGACATGTCCTTCTATCAGATTTACATGCTTGATATCGCTAGTGTTGCTTTCGCATGCATTGTCCTAATTTCTCTCATAATTTCTTGTGCAATGAAGTATTGTCGTTATAAAAATCGTTTGAAACCAAAGCAGGAATGAAAACTAAGTAATCATGTGCATGCTTATTATGATCTCATTTCAAACAACCTATCTGTGTCGCTATAAATATACGTCCCAAAATTAGTATTCCATAGTCCTGCATCCAGCAAAGATGTGATCTAGGGAAAAATCCGTATTTATTTGAGCACCAGCGGACCAATGTAATTTTGGTGTCATTGTCAATGTATTGAAGGAAGCATTCATCATCATTGATAATGATAATATTATCATTAATAATGTATTCGTTACTTAGTTTGTATTACTCAGATAAGAATGATGATGGTAATGATAATATTGATACAATTGTAATAGGAAGGGGAGGGGTTTGTGAACGAATGACAATGCGGTGTGTATATTTCAACCAGCCCTTCTCAAGCCTGCACCCCCGTGTCTCAGTGTGTACAATGCACACACAAAAGCGAATACAGCATTGCGTGGCATACTCCGACATAGCCTTTTCCTGTTCAAAACAAGATTTAAAAAGCAAGTCATTAAACCCCATTCACTTAAACGAATTTATTCAGACGAGCAATGAACAATTCGTAACCAATTAAATGATAACAAATTGCCATTATAAAAAATGAATGTTCGGGACTATGTAGTGGATGTGCGCATTGTCTGGAGCATGTAACCACAGCCTGACACGGGATCAGCACAATATTAATGTATACTGTAAGAGGTAATCTTAATGTGATCTGCTTGCAGCTATACGCGCTTTCTGTTTCGGGATGTTACAGTTATTTAATTGTTTTTGTGTATTGATGTCACAAACTTATAATGTCTGAATTTTCGCCAACCACTCAAACCAAATGAAATGCAGTCCATGTCTATACAATGTCCCTTGTGTCTCACATCTTAACAATTTTCGAAAAAAAGTTAAGATAAACAATCAAGTAATATTCTTTGAAAACCACACAGCGTCATTGTATTATACATATCGTGTTTCATATCCAAGTAAACAAGTCGTGTCACTTGAACAGTCGTGATGTGATGTATGCGTTAATTTTCATTTTTTCATACTAATCAAGATTAAGTTGATTAAAGGAGAACAGTTTTTACCGCCGACATCCCTCTGTATGTAAATGATTCTAATTTTGCAAACATATTTTCCTTCATTGACCACAACGTATTGAAATTTGCCAAGCATTCAAATCTGGACGATATTCCTTATCTATTGCAGTATAAGGGCGGATGCTGAAGATCTATTTAGAGGGTACAGCTTGCAGAACGCCACCTACGTGCAGTAAAGGCAAGAGGGAAGCGAGCTCTTTTGTTCTTCACTTCAGGGGGGCATTTCACGAAGCTTTTTTTGTCAGATATTTTGTCCGGCAAACTATCAAAAGCTCCTGAAATCCTTGCATCTGATTGGCTGAGAGCAAATTTGTCCGACAAAGTTGTCGGAGAAAATGCTTCATGAAATGCTCCCCTGAGTGATCAAATCATATTTGCGTCATAAAAGTCATCGGCGATGACTACTTGTATTTTGCAGCAAAGTCACTTCGAATGCTTAAACAGATCACAAAAAGAGGCGGTATTCAGGTTCATCAACAGAACTGCACGCAAGAAATGTTTAGGGGACATCGTCCTGTTTTACAAAAATTGATAGTATTTCGTTTCATAACAAAGAAGTTCTATACTGGCAAAAATGAATCATTTGATTCTCTTCTGTTCGTACATGAAGACGCTGAAACCATTGTTATTGACTTTTAAACTCACTCGCACATTCTGCTACATGTATTTGATTTATCAGAATTAGTATTCGATGTTCAATTTGCACTGACAGAAAATCCACACTGCTGAGACTGATAAAAACGGGTAATGTAAGTTATTCCGCTCTCCGAATGTTCGTTAATCCGAAAAGGAAATAAAGTTCGATATTCCGAAGGTTCGTTAATCCGAAAAGGATTTAATAGAGTCCATTTTTCTGAAGGGTCGGCTATCCTACAATGACATAAGGTTTGTCTGTTCATTTTCAATTTGAGAAGATGGCTGGATAGCCCATTCAGCTACACTTGGCCGGTTTAAAGGTTCTTTTAATAAGAATGTCATCAAGTCTAATCATCTAAATGACTGATAAATCACTATATTAACCATTAATATTCTTAAAAGCCATTTTGCTTGAATTTTCTTTCCGTCGTTGATAGTTGACATATGAAGAGCTGGCTTCCAAAAGGCGCTGAATCCATAAAAAAAATGATGGACTTAAGCACCTTTTGGAAGAAAGCTTTTCAATATACATACATTTTTCTTCTTCATTGATGGCCCTACTGACTGACCTAAACCAATTTCTGCGCTGCGAAGATTAGGTTAAACTTGTTGCTGTTATTCTTATTCATAACTTCTGAAATATCTTCTATTTCTATTGTTCGTTAACCCACCCCCTCCTTCATCATTTCCTTCCACGTTTCCTGAATGTGGAATATCAGATAAGGGGGACATTTCATTGGATCATTGCTTGGATATTTTTCTGTCAAACTGTTACAATCTACAATCTACTGAAATCCTTGCATCTGATTGGCTGAGAGCAAATTTGTCCGACAACTTTGTTGGACAAATGCTTCATGAAGTGCCCTCTTGTTCTCAATTATTTCGTTGTCATAATGAACAGCAACGGTTGCTAAAATCTTTGTGTGTGTGTGTGTGTGTGTGTGTTTGCTTTAAAGAGCGGGACTGTGATAGAAACTAAGATTTTAGCAGTACTCTCCATTTCACACAGTCAGCTCAACCGATTATTTGATAAACGTCATTAAGTACATGTCACGCCCTAACTTTGTGTAAAGTTATTACCTTTTTACAAGTCACGTGTTGATGTAGATCATGAAATACCCTGTATTAAGACAATTAGGTCCCGTTTATGATTGTTCTTGGGTTTCTTTTTATTCGAAATAGAAAATAAATGAAACGAAATGAAATTTTTCTTTCACCATTAGCATTCATCCAGATTTAGGTTGTTTTTTTTTTTCCCTTTTCTTTCCTTTTTTTTTGGGGGGGGGGGGGGGTGGGGTGGGCCAGGACCTCATCCACAACCCTTTATGTTAAGATTTCTCTGTGTTTGATCCTTCATCTTTACTAAAAGATGAACACGTATTTCCATTTGACTGACTATACTATGATTCCTCTTACAAGTTGCTTGCGATACATAGGTGACGACGTAAAAGAGGAAAATCCTCACTGAAGATGTTAACCTCCCCCCCCCCCCAAAAAAAAAAAAAAAAAATATATATATACATATATATATACGGTACAATAATACAGGCAACATTAAGTCAATCATTACAAATTGATTCTCATAGTTGCGTATACGTCACTTCCGGTGTGGCTGGAGTGAAAACAAACAGCTCTCAACAGTACAACCCTGTGCAGCTGTAGAGAGACTGGGTGTGAATGCCGGGCGTGCATGAAAGCATGCAGTAGCTTACAAATCTCAGTGACGTGGTGATTAGACGACACGGCGTCCGTCAGCGTTCAAAATCCCCGATTTAACATTCTTTGCGTAATTTTTTGAATAACATTTCTTTGTGGCCAGGAAAAAAGTTAAGACTTACATCTCTGAGAGTTTCGTGGAATTTCAAAGCCAATTATAGAAGAAAAGTTGATAATTTCGTCTTGAAATCACGCTGATACACTGTAGTTTCTTTTGTGCTCCAGCCGCCGCTTAATACCCGGATGTCTGACCATAACAATGCGAAAGGAGTACAGTTTGTACGTACAAGCCTGGCTACAATTATTAAGTACAAGTAGCAACACATTTATGATCATTTGATTGAACGTAGAGCCGCTATCGGGATCGCAATATAGCATGCCCGTGATCGGATAGTCTTGTACAATGAATACACTTAAATACACGCCCACACACCCTAACGCACGAACGAACACGCACAAAAGACCATGCACACAAACTGACCTCCAGTTCAATGGCGGAATTTCGTTTATTTAGTTTTGTTTTTTCCCCATTTCCCCAAGGATCGAAATTTTGCCAGGTTATCGATGGTAACTATGAAATGTACATACAATAAAACAGCCTGCAATAACGTAGGTTTCATCACAACATTTGAAATATCAATCTGATTAATCCACCTGTACCTTGTCAGATTGAATGGTATAAGGCGCCAGTCATAATGCACTGGACTGATAAAGGAAGACGCATACCAGCATGCGATGGGTTACTGAGGCTGGGTCTAGTAATTTCATGCGCAATTTTGCCGGTGAGATCGGCAAACATTCTACTCTCCGGTGGTCTGGACGACGGCAGCCATTTTCTCTCCATCGTACCAATCGGTTGGAGCCTATTACAAAAGGGGCACAACGTGACCTTCTTAGTGGCCAATGAGTATCTGCAGAAAGCTGTTGATTTTTCCGATTCGAAACTTTTTAATTTTGAAGCTTTCGACCTTCCTGGACAGAAAGAAAAAAATGATGACTGCTCCAGTCATTTAGGCGATATTGTGCTCAGCAAAGAATCTACAATATCTCAGCAGAAGCAACTGCGCAAACCTGTCAGTTTTTTAATGACCAAGCATGTAGGGCTGTGTTTGAGGATCCCGATCTCCTTGAGCGAATGCGATGGTACGATGCCTACGTTCTTGATGTCGTCTGGCCCTGTGGAATTTTCGTCAAGTCCTATCTCGAGAGACACAGGGACACCAAAGACATTCCAATTGCAATTTTTGCTCCAATGGTTCCGTTTCCGTTTATCTTCGAACAATCAGGTTCCCCTTTCATGCCATCCTATCAACCCGTCGCTGTGACCTCTTTCTTTTCTTTGACATCATTCTTTGAAAGATGCAGAAGTGTATTATTCTACTTTTTAACCAACGCAGTAAGCAAAAACATTTTCCTGGGTCCTTACAAGAAGTTAGTATCTGACTACGAGTTAGACCTCGGTCTTACGTGGAAAATAAGTGAGCACGTAGATGTCTATTTCATCAACTCTGACATCTCTGGGTAGTTTCCATTTTCATTAATGCCAAACGTCATACCAGTTGGTGGTGTGACGTCAAGAGCTGCGAATCTTCTAGACGATGATCTGCAGGAATTCATGGAGAGTTCCGGGGAACATGGAGTTGTTGTTTTCTCACTCGGTTCATACTATGCCGAAATTACAACAACACACGCTGACGTGGTCGACCTGTTTATTGAAGCCTTTAGTCGGGTTCCCCAGAAAGTCATCGTGCACTTGAAGAAACTTCCCTCCAGGAAACTGCCTGACAACATCAAGGCGTTACCATGGTTACCCCTCAACGATCTCATGGGGCATCCCAAAACACGAGCAGCCCTGTACCATGGTGGTAACAATGGCTATTACGAAGCTTTGTATCATGGAGTTCCCCTTGTTGTCATGCCGTTGGCAGACGACCAGCACGACGTGGCAGTAAGGGTTTTGAGCAAGGGCCTTGGCACGAAAATAGATAAGAACGGACTCAGTACAGAACACATATACGAACAGTTAAACGAGGTGTTGTCCAATCCTCAGTATCGGGCTACCGCAAAACGACTGTCCACCATCTTCCGAGACCGACCGATGAAGCCGGCCGATACCGCTGCATTTTGGATCGAGCACGTGATTAAACATGGAGGGGAGCACTTGCGTCCACCAACTCTTGACATGTCCTTCTATCAGATTTACATGCTCGATATTGCCACTGCTGCCATTATGTGTAATGGCAACTTTTTTCATAGTTATCCGTGCAATTAGGGATTGCTGCTGTTCTAAAAATCGTTTGAAAGCCAAACGGGAATAACACTTGAATAAGAATTTGTTTTTATAAGAATATTGTGTATCATGAGAAACAAATGCTAGAACAATATCTAATGATGAAAATTGTACTGAAAGAAACGGTGCTTTACATTATTGCTGTACGAGGATCAAACGGGAAGGATTTTTGAACAAGTTCATTGCGATGATGTTTCTTTTTCTTCAAGGTAATCACAGTTGATCTTGTGAAACAACAAAATTCTGAAATAAACACTTTTGAAGTTCTCTTTTTTGCCATCATTTGTAAATTACGTCTTGAGACATAAACCATCATAGAAATGATTTATAGAACAAAAACTGCTCGCAAAAATGATTCTGATATCTTACTCATAATACTCCAAAGGTTTGTTTAATCACTGCGGATTCGTTCAAAATTTGATCACTAAAAATATTTGACAATGTTTAGTATGTGACTGAAATAATCTAGCAGTTGTATTTTAAGTCGCGTAATGATAAAGGCAGAGTGATGATGAGTGTCGACTGGGATAGATTATAACCTTAACTGTAAGGACACAAACATTTTCGGATTCTAATGTGATCTGATGTGATTCAATGTCATTTAAATGATATTATACATATTGTGTCAGAGTGAACTCTATGGATTGGCCGATTTCATGGCCTCATTTGATAATGCTTGAAATGAATGCATGTTATGTGTCCTGCCGAGGCAATGTAAGTAGTAATAGACATTGTTCATCATCAAGTCAGGTCTTTAAAGCATTCATCATCGCTTTCAGTAATTGTTTGTGCATGTTTACTCTCCAAACAGTCGAACCATATAATGAATATATAATTAGAATGAAATAGGCTTTGAACTGTTTTTGTCGTCCTCACGAAACTACTTTAGTTATACATAAAGGTTCAGACAGCTATATTTCAAATATGCTTTGCCATGGCAAATGTGGCAAAGACAATATGAAGAGAGTTTAGATATTTGTCAATTTTATTCATCTACATTTTGCTGGCTTTGTTCAATTGAATATTAGCTAGAGTCCATATTTTTCCTTAGAAGAGCACAACCTCTGAACTAACTTTTGAACCCATGTTTAGAAGGATTGAGAATTTCTTCACAAATACACCAGTGTCCCTTATAAGACTGATGAATGATGCAAGTCATGAGTATTGCAATCACGTAATTGAAATATCAAGACAATAATGATAACATAAATAATGTCACAAACTTTGACGCAACACGAACAGTGATTAAAACCGCAATGAATAAAAACGAGATATTGGAGCACGTCCTCCAAACTTCATTTCGTTGCTTTTATTGTCTTGTCAAAAGTATATTCTTGTTTGATAGAGGATAGAGTAAAGACAAATATTCATATTGGTTAGTTTAAAAAACGGTTCAAATTTGTTAAGCATTTAGGAGTTGGTTGGTCGATACTATTGATAACAATGGCAATGAATACAATGAAAGTAATGTGCAGATTGCACACAGAACGATTATTTAAGTATGTTCATATATATTGTGACGAACTCGCCTTCGTGTTAGTTTGCAGGCACAAACCCTTGTTGGTCGTATAGGAGTCTGCATGCGCCAAGACTAATACACGCACCACTACACTGCAGAGAAGCTTCAACACAGGGCCTATGGGACAGTGCCAAAGTGGTGCATGTAGTAGTCTTGGCGCAGACTCCTTTACGACCAACAAGGGTTTGTGCCTGCAAACTACCTTCGTGTCGTGATTGTGAGAGTATTTGACTGTCTGTATATACAAATGCTTCCGCGAGCCATGTCAGGATGGCCGAGTAGGCGAGGTTCGTTTTGTTGCAAATTACAACGATCCTTTTAATTAATATAAGTACTAGTCAGTGTGCTACCATGTAATAATACAGTTTAGTCAGAAGCAGCTCACCTACACAAGCGGCACACATACCAAGTTCAGCGTCACTTATATTATGTCCCTCCCAAGTGTTACTTGTAGATGGTTTTAAATTGGTACACCTAATTTTGTTACCAACTTTAGCTACCAACTTCTGCTACCAACTCAGTCACGCTAACGTGGTACACCTTTCACAACCGTGTGGTGGCACAGGTATCGTTGGTGGGCACGGGGTAAAGCGCTATATCGCACCGTTACCGACTTCTCCATCTTCCTCAGGCGACAGCTGGAACTTGGATTGGTCGCGGGGCATATGCGACAAGTCACATTACCACTTCTCCCGAAATCCAACGGTGACGACTGGAACTTGTATTGGGCACCGCGGGACATATGCGACAAGTCACATTACCACTACTCCCGAAATCCAACTGCTTGCAAGTTATCTCCTCTGGAACCGTCCTCTAGATCGGGAACATGGGCCAACACTCTGCACACCGTTGTATTCAGCAGTATTCACAAGAAGACACAGCGCAGTCAGCAAGTCAGGAACACATGTACAATATATTATACAAAGAAGTAAACATGAGCGACACATTTGACTTTGTCATACACGGGCTGCTTGCTGCAGACCAAGTCATATACATAATATACAGCGACCAATTCATATGCCTCCCCCAAAGGCAAGAGTGATGCGGGGCCGCGTCGTGACATTCGGGCAGCATCCATGGCCCCGCGGAACGCACAGCGCGCAGTCAAGAAAGTCAGGCCCACACCTCCATGGGCAGGTGTGTGTTGTGCATCGTAGCCACTGTTGCACCATCAGCATCTCATCCATGGTTACAGCCTCTGACAGTCACTACAGCTTCGCTTTCATCGGTCAATGACCTCAAGCTCGCTCTGGTGGCAGAGACGGGGCGTGCTGTAAAACCGTTCGTCCGTGAGGTTGAGGACAAGCATAAATGAGCTAAAGCATGTAGGTACGTCACTTACGACCATACGACGCTGAATGTACCGGTTCTCGTCTGATCACGAGAACCGATCATATGAGATAATGGGATCATAATTCATGTGAGAGGACATTATTGGCTCGAGTCTCTGTTCATAGCGTTATATATTTTCCCGATGTGAATTGCCTCCCTTCTCTGATCTTCTCTGGCAGAATACGGCTCCTGTTCATTTGGATGGAATGATTATTGATGGCAACATGATCCCCAACGGCTGATTTGTAGACGATATTGCCTGCCAATTGTTTTCTAGATCAAGTGAATGGGAATTTTCTTATCAGTGTTTCTAACTTCATCCTCATGCTCGTCTCTTCCTATCTTTTTTATTGTCCGCCTGTCGACCCAACGTATGTAGGTGAACAATCATTGCAGGGAATCTCATAAACGATTCCTGCTACGTCGTCTGCTTTCCGTTTGTCTTCTGGGTGGACCAGTAGGCTTCCGATGATTTTTTTATGTGGATTGACAGCAGGAAACTTCAAACTCCTTGAAGACTCGTTGAAGGGCTTTAGCAAAGTTCCTCTGATGTAGGGGAGAACTATAAGGCCCATTATTTCCTGTAGATCTCTGTCTTTTGGGGATTTGCATTTAGCTGACATTTTTGGTGAACTTTCTTGAAGCTCCATGGGGGTGTCCACGCTTTTTCAAAGCTTTGGTGACATGCTTCAGGTATGTTTTGACATCCTCTTCTTCAGTGACAGTAGACCTGGCACGGCTGAACAGAGTATGAATAATACCCAATTTCTGGTGGAGGGGGTGATGAGAGTCGAAGTTCAGATACTGGTCTGTGTGAGTCTGTTTTCGAAAGACCAGTGATTTGACCATTCCATTGATCTTTCTGACAATGAGTGTGTCAAGAAAGGGAATGGTATTGTCTAGCCCTTTCTCATATGTGAATTTGATACTTTCTGTTTCGACAATTCGATTGAGATGGTGAGTGAGATTATCAATCTGATCTTCGTTTACAATCTCAAGATCGAATATCATTCACATACCGCTTCAGGCATAGGCGCCGGAAGTGGGGGGGGGGGGGGGGGCGGGGCAGGGGGGGCGGCCGCCCCCCCCCCCCCCAATCCAAAAAGTGGGGGGGGGGACAAAACGCATTTTTGCCCCCCCAAAAAGCCCCCCTCCAAAAAAAAAATGAATAAATAAACAAATAAATAAAAATAGATAAAATAAGAAAGATATATTTAAATGAATAAACGCGAAAAAACATAGCTACAAACGGCAGTTTTTGGACTGTAAAATGTCAAATTTTCCAAGCTCGCTCGCTCCGCTCGCTCGCATTCAATCGCTATGCCATTCTCCTGATGTTGCTGCCAGTAATTGCCAGCAGTTGCGCCTGGGCCGCCCCCCCCCCCCCTTCATTTTCCAAAGCGAAAAAAATGTATATATAGCTACAAACGGAAGTTTGGGGACTGTAAAATGTCAAAATCAATCGTCAAATTTATTCGTTATGCCATTTTCCTAACGTTGCAGCCAGTAATTGCCAGCAGTTGAGCCCGGTGCGCCTCCCCCTTAATTTCCAAAGTGAAAAACATAGCTACAACGGCAGTTTTTGGACTGTAGAATGTCAAATTTTCAAGCTCGCTCGCTTCGCTTGCTCGCATTGAATCATTATGCCATTCTCCTAATGTTGCTGCCAGTAATTGCCAGCAGTTGCGCCAGTTGCGCCCGATGCGCCCCCATTAATTTCTAAAGCGAAAGATATAGCTACAAACGCCAGTTTGGGGACTGTAGAATGTCAAAATTTTCAAGCTCGCTCGCTTCGCTCGCTCGCATTGAATGGTTATGCCATTCTCCTAATGTTGCCGCCAGTAATTGCCAGCAGTTGCGCCCGATGCCCCCCCCCTTAATTTCCAAAGCGAAAGATATAGCTACAAACGGCAGTTTTTGGACTGTAAAATGTCAACATTTTCAAGCTCTCTCGCTCCGCTCGCTCGCATTTTATTGTTATGCAATTCTCCTGATGTTGCTGACAGTATATAATTTGTCGTTTCACACCGTCATTCCATAATCCATGTAAGGAAAACTTACAATGTTGCTCAATGACTGCGTTGTTGAATGTATCACATTCCGTAATGTATTGTAGTCCCATTATTGCGCACGCACACACGCACAAGCATACACACCGTCAAAATTACTTTTCCACAAGGTGCCTACCCCCAATGTTTCGACCCATCGTACGCCACTTTATATGTACACACACACACACACACACATATATATATATATATATATATATATATATATAGATGTGTGTGTGTGTGTGTGTGTGTGTATGTGTATATTGTGTAACAGATTATGTATGGTCTATGGTGAGCCCCCTCCAATATTTGCCCCCCCCCCCAATCCAAAACTGCTTCCGGCGCCCCTGGCTTCAGGAGTTTGGATTTGGCTTCTAATGGTGTCGTAGCCACTGCCTGCTACTCTAGTTCTTTCATGAAGAAATTTGCAATGATAGGCGATGCTGGGCTGCCCATGGTTGCACCAAACCTCTGTCGATAGATCACCCCATCAAACTGGAAATATATTATATTGAGCACGAGATCAAACAAGGCTATTATGTTCTCAACGGAAAGTTTGGCTCTTTCATGTATTTCGTCGTCCTGACGTAGCCTCTTCTCCACAATCTCCAGTGATTGTGTGATGGGGGTGTTTGTAAATAAGCAGTCAACATAATGGGACACGAACACATCTCCATCCTAAATATACACCTTGGTAATCTGTTGTGCAACTTCTTTTGAGTTTTCCACTGTGAACAGAGACTCGGGCCAATATGTCCTCTCACATGTATCATGATCCCTTTCTCTCATGTGCAGCATCATTCCGCCATCTACGACGCAGTCTGAAGAAGCCACCCGTAGGAGGCGAAAGTAGCACTACTCACTAAGGTACAAAATGATTTTCATGATTGTGAAAGAAGAACATAATTTCTATGAAATCACCAATCAGATGAACTTCATTCAGGAAAAACGGAATGATGTAATATACAGGATTCAGTCCGATTGGAAAGACTTTAAAGACAATTACATTGGTGAGACCGAACAACCTCTCCCAAACGTCGTTACCAACATAGCAGATCCGGATCAGCGGTGAACGAATCTGCCGTGTTCATCCACCTGAACAACATGAGGCTCCATTTTCAAGATACAGAAGTCGACAATCAAAGACAAGAAAACCAGATAGTTTGAAAGAGGAGTCCGTTATGCGGTGCATGTGCATATTACTTTTTTTTATTTTTTGCTACCCGGAGGTCCCCGCAGATGGCCTGCACAGTGACGGTACCTGGCACGTAGTCATCCGTTGTTGCGCACGCAAGTCCGATTTACCCGCAGCCAAGTTTTGAGCTTGCTCAAACCCTTTTCCGGGTGACTCGCGGGGATTAACAGCAGAGGTCCACGCAGAACACCAGTTGGAGGCCCATAGCTGTCGCAAGTCACAGGCATTTAACCTGCGTGCATGCTGAGGGTCAGTTCCTGCCTTTCTGGTGGTTAGTTGAGAGTCGGCTGCGGCCAGGATTATGACATTCTCTGGACCTCTGCCAAATAGATATTCCTTCAGAGGAATTCCTTCACTGCATGAGCTGTCAGCCCCCACGCGCCTGACTCGCAGGTCACACAGAATACCTGCAAGGAGAACTTAAGCAGCACTCGTCCAGCAAGTAACAAGCATGCAAAACTCGCCCAAATCCTTGTTCGCCCTCAGATATTGTCCGATGTGCTGGAAATCCGCACACGCAACAAGTCCGCGTAGTTTGCGGGAAAGGTGTGACAGGGCCCAAACTTGACTGCGGGTAAGCAGGACTTGCGTGCGCAACTCCGGGCAACTACGGGCGAGATACGTGCAAAGATTGTTCTTCGCGAGTCGCACGCAAGGCTTGCCCGGAAAGGTGTGACAGGATCTTTAGCCAGTTCACAGTTAGTTCCTAAGTACAGTGGTACAATTAATGACCTTTCTTTTTTTCTAAATTGGATATACACGTCACTTGTTTTCTAAGCAGCATGATGCATAAGCATGCCCACAATTCATGGAATTCACTTTCAAATAGGAATGAACTTGCGCAGAGCAGAATACAAGAATGGTGTGTCAATTGACACATCGGCATACATTCATTAATTTTCATTGTTTTGTGTTGCATGCATAAACAAAGTCGTTCTATCAACATTGCTATCAAATGACAATGCTAAATACCAACATAGGTATTTAGTATTTAGATATAAATTGGTATTTAGCTAAATTGCTGTCAGGTGGATACAGTATGCTAGTAAGCACCAGCATATACAAGGGTTAGGCCTTACATGAATACTAGTAATCATTAGATCAGAAATGATTACCTCAGTGAATTCAAAATCAAACATGCCTGATTGTACAAATTAGTCCCTTTCCTGCTCATGCGTAAAGTGGAACTGTAAACTGGCTTATTACGCGCTTTTTACGTATAGTGCATCGATTTCGCAGAGGATATTAACGATTATAATCGATTGCCATTGTCATTATTTAGCCGCTTACCAGCAATACGGAACACGACGTTAAATGCTACGTATCAAATGGGCTCTACATTTTTCCGTTCAAGCCGACGAATCTGAATGGTAAACTTTATTTTTTTCTCCTTATTCTCATCGTCACTATGAAACTGAGATTATGTATACCAGGATTTAGACGTAATTTCTTTATGTTCATTTTTTAAATCTAATCCTGACAAAAGCTGTGTTATACATGTATATAATCCATACAATTCACTTCAACAATGTCGTTCCATCATTTCTTCAACATGTGTTGTAACTATGGCATATTATTACTTCATTTCATCTTCATTTTTGCTACTACAAAGTACTATGATAAATACTGAAGCGTACTTTCGATCCTTGCTGTCATTGCATGCAGTCATTATTGGTAGATTGGACATTAATCATCCTTCTATCATTTAGCCAGTAACAAATGTTGCCAGATATATGCAATTTAATGCAGGAGAAAATTGACAAATAACAAACAATCGGAAACGCGCCAGGCGCATCAAGATCACCCTACATTTCCTTTTTCAATAAGCCAGTTCGGAGTTAGCTCATGGGTACATTGGTGCCAATGACTTTTCTTTTTTTTCTCAGTCGGATAGGGGCACTTCACTCCTTTTCAGAGCGACATAATGCATAAGCTTCACGTAACACTTTATGGGATTCATCAATCCTGTTCAAACAAAGAATGAACTTGCATCAGACCAAATGACCAAAATGATCAATTAACGCTTGGTAAAGCATCTAGACCCTATTTCACTATTTGCATTGATTTTGAAAAATACCACTTTCGCTGCCAGGTGGATGTGCTGGCAAGTAGCATTTATAAGGATTATAAGTATAGTCATTACATCACATAATGCTTATCCCAGTGAATTTAAAAATCATCATGCCTGTTGGTACGAATGACCTTTTTTATTTCAGCTCATGCTCAAAGTGGAACTGCGAACTGGCTTATTGTAACAAGCCAGTTCGTAGTTCCTCTTTGCGCATGAGCAGAAACAAGGTCATTCGGACCAACAGGCATAATGGTTTTTGAATTCACTGGGATAAGCATCTGTAATGTAATGATTATTCATGAGATACTTATAAATGCTGCTTGCCAGCACATCCACCTGACAGCAAAAGTGGTATTTGGCAATATCAATAGAAAGAGATTGTCAATGCATTCAATTCTGCTCATCTGGGGGGCGTTTCATCAACGAGTTCGTCGGAGTTTTCACCGACAAATTTGCTATCAGCCAATCAGACCAAGGATTTCATTAGCTTTTAACAGATGTCAGTATAAATCCTTGCGTCTGATTGACTGACAGCAAATTTGTCGGTGAAAACTCCGACGAACTCGTTGATGAAACGCCCCCCTGGTCTACGCAACTCTATTCTTTGTTTGAACAGGATTGTGAATCCCATAAATTGTTATGTAAAGCTTATGCATTATGTCGCTCTAAAACGAGTGAAGTGCCCCTAACCGACTGAGAAAAGAGAAAGGTCATTCGTACCAATGCGCCCATGAGCTAACTCCGAACTAGCTTATTGTTGTGGTTATAGAACGAACAAGCGGCTGTTTCACAGACTATGATTCTCTGGGCCGTTCTTGTCTGGTAATCGGTGATTCATCGTGCTACGTCGACAGTACACACACACACACCGTCCGCGATTGGCGTACTTTTCCGTCAGAATTAGGCCTATCTACTTTTTTCCCCGTAATTGCCTTTGAAATTTCATAAAACCGTCAGATATAGTCCATCTAATTATTTCTGATAGCCACAAGAAACTTCTATCGACAAATCACGGAAGGGAATGACCGACGGTGTGTATTACCAACCTTAAATTTCTTCGTTTCACGCCTCCTGTTTTACAGGTAAAATCTCACTTTTCGCATTATGTATTGCAAAATTTTTATTTTGAGTATGTGTGTTATTCTTGTAAGATCCCCGGTAATCATGCACTATCTAGGGGCCTGTATTATCGATACCTCAATCTGCGTATGCCAATGAGGTAATATGCCATATAAACCACCACGTACTGATGAGCAGCTGGCGAGCTTCTCTGGTTGTAGGGAACGCCGTTAGACAAGACGTTACAGTAGGTCGCTATAAATGCCTGCATCACACGATTTTAATCAGAGACAGCTTGCGATGCGTTTCAACGCAACACCCGTGTATCGCGTGCCTTTGCTCTCCTTTGCAGGATTAGTATCTAGCTTCACATACCATCGTAGCAACTCATCGTATTTTTAACGTAGTGATTCCAGAAGCGAGGGAGGTGGGAAGAGAAGCCCGCCTCACACTTGCGCGATTTCCTGCGATACAAAGCATCGCAGAGGATTGCCAGATGGCACACAGTGTGAGCAAGGAGCTTAAAACCCTGCGATTTTGAACATTAATTTTATTATTTTCATGCATCCTCAATTCATCCTCCCCCGCCGCAATTCACGCAAACCACTTCACGCAGGTGAAGCGTGTGGGTGTGTGTGTGTGTGTGTATGTGTGTGTGAATATGGCCAATCGATAATCGTGTATGTTTGTGTGTGTGTGTATATGTGTGTGCACATTGTGGTGGCTGCCTATGAGTAATAATTGTCAGTTTGTGAATTTATTCTTCATTATTTCAAAGAATAATGTCACCAAGGACATGCAGTGGGCATGTATGCCCCTGGCCTGCAATATACATTATGCCCCATGTAATACATTAACACTTAGTCATTCCCTAAGTTGAGATATATATATATATTCATTCTTTTGAAATCATTTAGGGCCCTATAAAAATTTGCCACTGTCGAGTCGTGTGGAGTTTCCACGACATCCTAGTCCTGCTCACGCGGCGCATGGAAGAGCATTTAGTGTTTAGAGCAAACGGCGCGGCGTTCCATAATTGCTTTCATTACACACACACACACACACACACACACAGAGTCGTGTCTAAAGAGAGGCTTCCGTCTGTCTCGGAGGAGAACCGTCAATTCGATTCAATTTCAATTTATTCAACGCCAAGAAAACCAAACATTTCTACCACTGTCTACTGCAGGGGTGGATCCAGGAATTCCGTAAACACATATTAAAATAAAAGGCATCTCTCCGGTTTCATGACAATCGTACATTCATGAATTGGAATGACAATAATATGAGTTAAAATTGACCGGGGAAACCTTTAATTAATTGATGAGCCTCATAAAATCCTGGTATGATAAGTGTTTATGAGGGACACGCGCATCCGACACCTATATCATGGGTACCGATCAACTACTTTGATTCAATTCAATTCCATTCATTTCGTTCATTTTCATTATCATTTATTTATTTATTTCCAGTTTTATTTAATCAGGATAGCCTCGTCAGTTATAAAACTGCTTTCAATGAGGGCCCTGCAAATGGGTAAAAACATACAAATACAACGCATGACATTTGAAAACAAAGGTTTACAGATAAAACTGCAACTGACAAAACATAAGTTCAAAAAATAACTACACATGTGACGTGATAACAACAAACTTAGAATGTCTTTAAACATAATCATTATACATCATTAAAAATATACGTTATATTACACACACATATCTAAAATTATCATGTATTGATTTCCTTGAGTATAATAAAATGAAATGTTCCTTAAAAAGCAATTGCACAATGCATAAACGGATAAAGTGTTTAATCTCATTTCTTATTCCCAGAATCACTCCAGTCATTACACAGATATCTTAACAGTAAAACGGGCGGAGTACGAAGAAGAAAAGAAGAAGAAGAAGATTTGCAGAGGAAGAAGAAAGAAAAAAACATAACACAAAATAGATCAGGAAAAGGTATCATGTAAGCATACTATACATTAGAATGTGCGAAACGAACATTAAAAAATAGAAATATACATATATATCGGCAAAATACTAAGTTATGTTTAGAGGGGGGGGGAGAGAACTGAGAGGTCCACCATATGAATATATATATATATATATATATATATATACATTTTTTTTAACAAGGATGGAAAAACTGACCAGAAACAATTGTAATAATAAATAGCGAAAACTTTTTGAGCAAAGAAAATGGGTTTTCATGAAATGAAAACCCATTTTCTTTGCTAAAAAGGTTTTCGCTATTTATTATTACAATTGTTTCTGGTCAGTTTTTCCTTCCTTGTTTCAAAATATATTACAAAAAGCTGCATCGCTTCGGCGATCCCTCACATTTATTCCAAAGTTGATTTATATCATTTGGGTTTATGTCAGGTTAATGTGTGTGTGTGTTGCACACATACACACACTATAGCTTCTGACCACACGAGCAAAGAGAGGGACGAACACCGATCTAGGGCTTTCAATAGCTCAGTCGGTAGAGCACCGGTCTAGTAATCCTGAGGTCTCGGGTTCGAATCCCGATGAAAACCCATTTTCTTTGCTCAAAAAGTTTTCGCTATATATATATATATATATATATATATATATATACAGTATATGAACTGATATACTTGTAAATGAATGTGCTCTCAAAAACTGCAGTACTTGTATCTCATAAAACCTTTGATTCCATTTGATTCCAGGAGAACATCGCAGTGACGAAATCTAGAAAGATGGGCGACCTTATTGGCGTAAGTGCAACGTGTAGCCGCTATGTTATTAAAACGTATCATAATGGAAGTTGTAACACCCATCGGTAATAGCATGGACCGGTCCATGGTAATAGCAAGCTGAATTACTATCACTAAACTGGTGTTAAACATATGGTGCCAAATGGATAGTAATATGAAAATATCAGTATACTTAATGCAATAGCAATATATGGATCCTTTCGGAAATGGCATGTCAAGAAATCACCATGGATTCTTTCGTACTGGAGACACCTTCCCGATGTCTTTCGTGATCTCGTGCAAACATGGCTCTATTTCAAAAACAATAATAATGATAAAATAATAGACAGGCTTTCCTCTTTAGTGCTAGCACCGCATATTCTTCTAGAGGTTTTGCCATTTACGCCATTGCCAGCTACTCATTTCCACAGCTGCTGTGTCGGGAGGGACAATGGGGTAAAAACCTCTCGTCAGAGGATAAAGTCACCTGACGAGATCTTCATAAAAGAGTAAAAATTCTCAACCACTTTACCACAGTACCCCTTACATAAGACCAAGCTTCTTTTAACATGTTTAAGAAAATGGAAACCGAAATTCTATTTTTGGCATAGAGAGTTTAGCTGTACATTTTATATCCATAAACTCTTTACAGGTAAATTCTGATTCTAGACTGAAGGGAGGTAGCATCCAGGGTAGCACCAAC
This sequence comes from Diadema antillarum, assembly GCF_040938485.1. NCBI lineage: Eukaryota > Metazoa > Echinodermata > Echinoidea > Diadematoida > Diadematidae > Diadema > Diadema antillarum. The sequence goes on from NW_027271626.1 coordinate 217,993, forward strand.
TGTTTCATAGAAAATGTGTATAATATGCCCTATGACCCTTTGTGCTGTTGGTCTTACTATCAATTTTTGCGACAATGTATTACACACTCTTTAGTAAATGACAAGATTAACAACATTGTCAGTGTACAAACTGGTTTTGTATCGCAGTTCTGTAAAATCCCATGCATGCTTTAACAAGAAGAGTTGTCTAAAAGTCTTTGTACATTATGAAGAAGCTTTATAACTACCAAGATTATGTTAATCATGATTGACATGTATAGAGAATGCCATGAGATCGTATCGGAGTCTTTCAAGGAATACAGAAACTGAAGCGCTATACCATTTTTGCTTCCATTTACCTTAGCTACTCATTTTTAAACTATCCCGGTAACCTAAAACATTGTGGCTGTGGGATTGACGGGCTTCTATAATAGAGGGGATTTTTAGCTATGACTCGGAAACAGTGAATAGTATACAAAATAATGACTGCTATGAGGGGCACAGTTAAAATTATGGGCCCAAGGTGATGTGAAAACCGTAACTATGCCCGAAGCGAAGCTGAGGGCATGGTTATGGTTTTCACATCACCGAGGGCCTACATAATTTTAACTGTACCCCGAATATCAAGCAGTCATTATTTGTTTTATATACCGAAAATATAGATTCCGAAATATAGATACCGAAAATATAGATTCTAGTCTCTTTTACAGCACTCGTAATCAATGCTGATCGACAGCGCGGCGGTCGTATCATTGGTGCGAACAGTGATTATCTATGTGTACAGTGTACGTGTACTACCGATACCGTAACAAAGTAACGGGGTTACGACTGTCTCCAAACCAGTCCGCTAGTCTCTTTTACAGCACGCTGATTGAATGTGCGGCGGTCGTATCATTGGTGCGTAAATATGAGCGATCTATGTGTATGGGGTCGCGACTGTCTCCAAACCTATTTACTAACTGTGCCCGGGCGCGTTTTTTTTAAAGACGGCACAGATTGGGGCATGGCGCGTGTTAAACCTATGGGAAAAACGTTGGGTTAGGGTTTTTGGTTATGGTTAGGGTTAGGGTTAGGGTTGGAGTTAGGGTTAGGGTTAGGGTTAGGGTTAGGGTTAGGGTTTGATGGTTAGGGTTAGGATTAGGATTAGGGTTAGGTTTAGGGATAGGGTCCCCGATACATTTTTAGTTTCCCCAATCTGTGCCGTCTAAAAAAAACACGCTGCCCGGGCCCCGGTCACAGTAACTCAAAAATAGGGCACAGTTATTTTCATGACTCCCCTTTTAACCAATCAGATGAGAGGATTCTAGAAATGAGGTATATAATGAATGCTGTAAGATGGGCATATAAATCAATATGCATAATTATATTTGTCCGTAAATACAGATCCGAGATAAACGAATTTACAAACATCTCATGATTTTCTCTGCAGTGTAACATGGAAGACAGCTTGGAAAAGCTACTCATTCAAGAAACTGTGAAGACGGCGTCGGCACACGTCCAGAAGTTTCATAGATGTGTGAAGTCATGGCTTGTCGGGAGGGAATATCTGATAGACATGATTGATGAGATAGCCGAGGAAATAGACCAGCATTACCGAGACGTTCATATTGCCAAAGCGACTGGAGCTGGGGTGTCAGCGGTCGGTATCGGCCTGACGATTGCAGGGTTTCTCTTCCCTCCGGCAGCTCTGGTTGGCATTGGGATTATGGTGGCAGGCGGTGTAACAACCACGGGCGCTGCCGTTACTGGAGTTATCATTGAGAAAGTGAAGAGAAATGAAATTCTCAAGATCATAAATGAAGATGAGGAAAAATACAAAGCCGCTCAGGCGGCAATGGAGGAAATCAACGTAATAGTTGAACATGCAAGGAAAAGAGTTCCCCGCATGTCCGTGGCTCAAATCAAAGGTTTCATCTTTGTTGGAAGTTATGCTGTCCAGACAGGGGTGCAGGCGGGGACGTTTGCAGCGGGTCTTGCGAGGGCGATATCTGCAGGCAGTGTCGCCGCAGGAGCCCTCGATGGGATTAGTACAGCCATGGCTGCTGGTGAGACACTGACGGCGGTCGGTCGTTTCGCTTCAAGAGCCCTTGTAGTCGCCTCCATTCCATTAACCCTCGCAAGTTTGGTTCTGAGTATAAACGCTTTGGTGAAGGAACGTCGTGCACCTACCAGTGAAGGACTGATGAAACTACAGGAAAAGTTGCAAAAAGAATATAACGAAGTAAACCAGGAGTACGAGAACATTGTATGTTTGTGCAGAAATTTTTGCAATGAGGGCGCAGTGCAGAGCAGTCTATACCATGTCAAATCTGCATTTTAAGTGCATGGTAATGATTGATTAGTCGTTATTCTTGCATATCATTATAGACCTAAAAGCGTAGGGGTATACCTTGCAATGGGAAGGCTTAACCCGACTCGGATACATTCGTGAATCCCCGTAACGAACATTGTGTACAACTTTATCATTGATCTCTAAGTACACACACAGCTGCGAACTCGCGAATGGAGTCGAACGTCACCGATGAGTCAACAGAGTGTATTATTTCGGTGCACATATTCGCTGACGGGCAGTTTTCCTATAGGCCTATGCAGGCCCACGCTTGTCGTGTTTTTACGAGCGTACCCCGCGGTCCGATGGGCAGCGCATGAATATCAACCTTCTCTCCCAACGCTTTTTGAGCAGATGTTCGCAGGCCTATAAGAATATTGATTTCATGAAATTTAATACATCCCAGTATTCACACTACAGAATGAAATATTTTGAATCCTATATTCATAGCTATAAAGACTTAATTCAGATTAATGGATACACACCATTATGATAGGGGTTTATCCCCACAACGGTGCCTCCATCGCAATATAATGTTTCCTGTGTATATAATCAAACCAGACTTGTACCCTACCACAGAACCCTACGTGACTAAAATTCCCCCTTTTCAATACCAGAGGGCGCCATGCGACCTGTGCTTATGTACAATGTAGTAGGCCCTACCATCATTATAAAAATTTCATAACGGCATATAATGAGGTCAGTTTACATAATACGCACAAGGATTACCCCCGATCGAACCACATACACCTCATGCAGACGAGCTGCAGTGCACCAGAGAAATATTTTCTGTGCATGAACACCGCCACTACGAAAACATTTTGAAACGCGTTCCTCTTACAGCCGGCCCGAAAGCGCTCACGTAAGCCCACAAATTGCGGGCCCGAGTACCGCAAATTTGGGCCGCTCTCGTGTGGCTGGCCCGAAGCTCATATTCAACTGGACCCAATGGGAGACCAGCTCGTAGGGCCTATAGCTAAATTGGGTTATCCAGCCATCTTCTCAGATGGAAATGAACAAACAAACATGCAATGTATATATTCATAATAGAAGGTACAAAACCATACGAGGAGTGTATAGGAAATGTCAATAGCGATTAATGACCACAGTTAACAGTGTCTCTAATTATGGTACAGAAAAGTAGCTATTAATATCGCATATTATGCAATCGTAAGCAAGGCATGGAGAAAAAGTATTTGAGACCACACCATTATAGGCAGAGCTGGACCTAAAGGGATCGTTTAGTTTTGGTTGAGACCTAATTTCAGGTTTCTAACATTTTTTTTTGTGATATAAAATGAGAAACCTCTTATGAAATATGAAAGAGCATGTAATTCTATAAGGAATTCAACATTTATTTGATGAAAATTGGTTTTGAAATGGCTGAGATATCCAAAAAAGAGCGATTCTGTGGGACCCACACTTTATTACGATCGCTTTGTTTTACTTTGTTTGTGGATGTTTCAGTCATTCCAAACCCGATTTTCATCAAATAAACTCTGAATTCCTCTTAAAATGGTATGCTCTGTACTATATCATAAGTGTTTTCTTGGTATCTCGCAAAAAGTGAAAAGCCCAATTCTCATCTCCACCAATACTGTAGTATCCCTTTAAGATGGAGCCCCAATAAAAAACCAAATGAATTATTCTAGTTACTTTTATATTTACATTTCTGTACTATACATGATATAATCCAAAGGCAGAGAATTAGAGATGGACTAGATGACTATATTCTAGTTTATGTGTATGTAAAGTGTGGGTGTGTGTAATTTAGATGAATTTGCTACACCATTGGATATATGAGAGAATATTACTTTGTATACGTTTGTGAGACATTGCAAGGAAATATATTCTAAATGATATGCATGATTGTGTGTGGCGAAAAGTTTACACCTCCGTAGAAGTCACCATATTCAGTATATATTTTTGAAGATGTGCTGTAAAAGAGAAAAGAATAAACTACGTTATCATTATTATAATTTTTATATTATCATAATTATTATGATTATTATCATTTCAATTTTCTACGTCCTCTCTACTTTGAAACTGTGTTATCTAAGATAGTTTTGATATTATCTACAACATATATTTCTGTTTCAGAAACCTTCATAATAAATTATAGATTTGGATGTAATGTGATATCAATTGGTTACAACCTCTGCATTTCATTAGGTCACTCATTTGTAACATCAAAATGCACAAAGTTCTTACCGTGGGAGGGGGGACACCCCCCCCCCCCCCTCCCACACCCTCCCCTCCCCCCTCGCTCGCTCCGCTCGCTCGGGTTCAGTCGCATTCATGATATTCAGTGAAAAGAATTAATACAAGAAGTGTACTTAAATCATACCATTTTATAGGTAAATTGTTCAATAATAATCTACACTAAAATAAACTGCTACCTTAAACAAGTGGGACTGTTTCACGTCGATAAAACGCGCAAAAACATGCATCAAATTGCACCATTTGCAACATCAAAATGCAAAAAGTTCTTACCCTGGGAGGGGGGACACCCCCCTCCCACACCCTCCCCTACCCCCTCGCTCGCTCCGCTCGCTCGGGTTCAGTCGCGTTCGTGATATTCAGTGAAAAGAATTAATACAGGAAGTGTATCTACATTATACCATTTTATAGGCAAATTGTTCAATGATAATCTACATCAAAATAAACTGCTACCACAAACAAGCGGGACTGTTTCACGTCGATAAAACGCGCAAAAACATGCATCAAATTGCACCATTTACAACATCCAAATGCAAAAAGTTCTTACCGTCGGAGGGGGGACACCCCCCTCCCACACCCTCCCCCCCCCCCCCTCGCTCGCTCCGCTCGCTCGGCCTCGGTCGCTTCGCTCCCTCGCAGACTAACCGCCCCCCCCCCCCTAAGATGAAATCCTGGCTACGCCGTTGCGAACGTTACCGATGAGTCAACAGAGTGTATTATTTCGGTGCACATATTCGCTGACGGGCAGTTTTCCTATATGCAGGCCCACGCTTGTCGTGTTTTTACGAGCGTATACCCCGCGGTCCGATGGGCAGCGCTTGAATATCAACCTTCTCTCCCAACGCTTTTTGAGCAGATGTTCGCAGGCCTATAAGAATATTGACTTCATGAAATACATCCCAATATTCACGACACTACAGAATGAAATATTTTGAATCCTATATTCACGGCTATAAAGACTTAATTCAGATTAATGGATACACACCATTATAATAGGGATTTATCTCCACAACGGTGCCTCCATCGCAATATAATGTTTCCTGTGTATATAATCAAACCAGACTTGTACCCTACCACAGAACTCTACCTGTGGTACCCTACTTGCCTAAAATTCCCCCCTTACCAGAGGGCGCCATACGACCTGTGCTTATGTACAATGTATTAGGCCCTACCATGATTATTTTATATGAAATTTTTATAACGGCATATAATGAGGTCAGTTTACATAATACGCACAAGGATTACCCCCGATCGAACCACATACACCACATGCAGACGAGCTGCAGGGCACCAGAGAAATATTTTCTGTGCATAAACACCGCCACTACGAAAAAATTTTGAAGCGCGTTCCTCTTGCAGCGCTCACGTAAGCCCACAAATTGCGGGCCCGAGTACCACAAATTTGGGCCGCTCTCGTGTGGCTGGCCCGAAGCTCACATTGAACTGGACCCAATGGGAGACCAGCTCGTATAGCTAAATTGGGCTATCCAGCCATCTTCTCAGATGGAAATGAACAAACAAACATGCAATGTATATATATATATATATATATAATAGAAGGTACAAAACCATACAAGTAGTATATAGGAAAATATCTAATGTCACTAGCGAATAATGACCACAGTTAACAGTGTCTCTAATTATGGTACAGAAAAGTAGCTATTGATATCGCATGCTATGCAATCGTAAGCAAGGCAGGGAGAAAACAGTGTTGAAGACCACATCATTATAGGCAGAGCTGGACTTAAGATGGAGCCCTAACAAATAACCAAATGAATTATTCTAGTTACTTTTATATTTACATTTCTGTACTATACATGATATAATCCAAAGGCAGAGAATTAGAGATGGACTAGATGACTGTATTCTTGTTTATGTGTATGTAAAGTGTGGGTGTGTGTAATTTAGATGAATTTGCAACACCATTGGATATTACTATGACGTCTATGAGAGAATGTACTACTTTGTATACGTATTTGAGACAGTACAAGGAAATATATTCTAAATGATACGCATGATTGTGTGTGGCGAAAAGTTTACACCTCCGTAGAAGTCACCATATTCAGTATATATTTTTGAAGATGTGCTGTAAAAGAGAAAAGAATAAACTACGTTATCATTATTGTAATCATTATCATAATTATTATCATTATCATTTCAATTTTTTATGTCCTGTCTACTTTGAAACTGTACTATCTACAATGGTTTTGATATTATCTACAACCTATATTTCAGTTACTGAAGCCTTCATTACAAATTATAGATTTGGATGTAATGTGATATTGGTTGTAAGCTCTGCATTTCAGTAGGTCACTCTTTTCCGTCGCTTTATATTATTTTGTCACAAGTGCAAAGAATGCATTATTTCTATTCATTTATTTTGCCCACTATTTGGTATCAAACTTTATGATTAGCGTGAGTAGTGTTCTTACAAATTATGACTTATTCAATATATACTTTGAATTTATATTTTGGGTTTTTGTTTTTGTCGTTGTTGGATGGAAATTCAATGGGAATGAATTGAATTGAATATTATTAGGGTGATCGGAAAGGGTGCTTAAGGCATTTGCCAATATAATGTCTGGTTGATTTATGGGGAAAAAAACTGTTTGGGGGTTGATGAAGTAACAATTTGTCCGACACTGTCTGCATGGCTTTACTGTACTTGTATACATGTGGGTAGGCCCTACTTCATTTTAAGTGAAATATGTTGTGGATCAATAAGGGGGAGTTGATCGTGTACCTGTGCATGAATAAAACCTTGTAAAACTTGAATATCTTGGATCTGTTTGCATGTTGCAGCTGTGGAGTATGGGCTATATTCATGTGGAATTAGTATGAATAGAAATAGTAATATTTTTGTTTAACCCTACTAATAGCAATGACTTTATAGTATTGCAGTTTTCCCCTAAACAATCACGAATTAGAAATATGAGTTATTAATTAAGAATTGTAAAGATTTATTAATGTTATATTCAGACATGTCTTATTGTCGAGCATAGCGCGCTGTGACAATTGAAGAAAAGCGCTTTAGAAATACTATTGCATTCTATTAAAGCTTTAAATTGACAAGGGATCGTTTAGATATTTGATATATTTCTGAAAGTTTAACAGTGTCCGTTGATAGGATTTTATGTATATTCCATGATAGTTGGGAATCTATAGTAACACCTTAAAAATTGGTCGACTATTACTCGCACAGATGAAATTCATCAATAGTGAGCTTGAGTGTTTATTATAGTTTAATATAACTTATTACCTTCAAACAATTGCAGTATAGGTCAGCTGAAATACACAAACGATTAGACTGAGTTCCCATATCATGTGAAGAAATGATGGCTTTATCGTCAGCAACATTGATAAAACTTGGAAATGGGGAAGATTTTATGATATCTTTGTGTGAACTTTAGATACAAAATTACCCAATTAACCTTGAGGTACACCACTTTTATCGAGTCTTTGGGACAATATGGACTTAAAAAGCAGTGCATTATTTACCCCCTAATTTAGGAGCCGGAGCAGAGCTTTGCTTTTTTAAAACATTCGAATTAAAAGTTGATGGATAAGTAGATCATGGTAAATACTGTAGTATGCTTTCAATAACTCCATGTGTATCCTTACATGTTCCTTTTTGACAGAGCATTCAATTTTGTCACACATGTGGGCAATTGCAACTTCGATTGAGTGCCCACTTCTGAAGCAAAAATTGGTTAGGTATACCAATACTTAGTTTGCAAAAGGTAGCATACCCGTTTATAATAATTTTCTCAAGAAATTTAAAATACTTATAATGGCCTGTAAATAATAATTTCAATCATCTTTGAGATGTTGAAAATATGTGCAAATAAACTTGACAAATTTGAGAAAGTTTGGAATTACTCCTTTTGGAAGCGGGGATAAGGGGGCTGCGATATAATGATATAATTATTTGTGTCAAAAATATTCAACGATTACACCATCGCAGCTACTCTGGTAAGCTGTTTTTCAGGATTTGGACAAAGTTGATAATTTCGTGATCATTAAAAGGGCAAGGAAATATCGAACCTTTCCAAGGAGTATGTTGATAACTGGTAAAATTGGTGGTATTATACCGGGATCTGCATTCGATTCTAAACTCGGACTAACGGCAGATACCGGTAATCATTAAATTGTTAGGATTTACAGATTTTTACTGATGAAAATGTTGGTATCTAGTAACTTTCGTCTACCCTAAGAGATACACTAATTTACATTTTACAAAATTCATAAGATTATCTTCACTCACTTTCTAAATTACCGTTAAATTATCTAATTTCGAGATAATTGACTTTCAAATGCTCATTTGTGTCTACTGGTTTATAATCACACATATTATGGTCGTTGTTATTTTTCTAAAGCTTTGATTGATTGTAAGCCTATGATTTATTACGTATTAATAAACGTGTATCAAAGACCCCTATAGTATTCCATCATGGCTGTGTGTTTGTTTTTTCTTTTAAAGTTTTCCATTCAACAAGGGGAATTTGTAATTGAAGAATAAACCCGTCTCATATGCAATTTCTCCGTTATCACCATCAAAATAATATGTCGGTACATTCTTCCTGAGCTAAATCACTGATTAATGAGTTGATGTTGCTTTCAGTTTCTATAAAAAGACTTGGTCCTACTGGTATAATGTTTAGAACTCGATGAACTGGTAATAGTAAAGATTAGAAAGTGGCCAGATTTCTTATGATACACTGTATTTACGGAAAACACTGTAAATATTCATTCCGAACGCTAGAAAAAGTTCTTGTCGGTACGAATTTTTCAACATACTTTGCATTTTTGATATGTAGCAGATATGTGACTGAAATGAATGAGCAGCTCATAAACTGAACAATCAGATTGTGTTATTACCGCCAGAATTTAAAGATTAATATTGACGTCTCCAAGTAATTAAGAAATAATGCTTAGCACATCGACAATACTTTCAAGAAAAAGAACAATGTTGTTAACTGTGTGACCTATACACTACACCTTAAAGGGATGGTATACTTTTCTTTGAGATGGGGTTCAGGTTCTAAATTTTGGGGAGACAATTAGAAACCACATATATGAAATATTAAAAAGTGCATAGTTTATTTGATGAAAATCGGTTTAAGAATGGCTAAGATATCCAACATACAAAAAGGTCCTAAGAAAAGGCGGGACCCACATTTTATTAGGACCACCTTGTTTTGTTTTCCTTTTGAATATCTCTGCCATTTCAAAACCGATTTTCATCAAATAAGATTGTGATTCCTCTTAGAATTGTATGCTCTCTAATATTTCATATAAGTCAAAAGTGGTTTCTAATCTCGCAAAAAGTTAGAACCTGAATCCCCATCTCAACCAAAACAATGCCATCACTTTAAAGTAATTGCAACAGCCCAAGAAATCAAGATTATGGGATATCTTTGGAGGTAAAACTTTAGACAACCCTATAGTAACAAATTTGATATTACGATTAAAAGTATATTACAGTTGCGATCTGTCATCACTGCAATGCACGCAAAACAGTACACACTATAGAACAGAGATAGACTAATAGGTTTTACAAATACGCGGTAGTTTTATTTATTTGTGTCCATTATTGTCTGAGTATACAAAACTTTATTGGCTTTCCCCCTCTCTAATAATCCATGGCAATGTGGAAGTCCAGTAAAGTATTCATTACGGAGGACTTGAATGGGAAGAAGAAAAAAAAAAGAGAGAGGAAGAAAAGGAAATGGAAGAGAGGTGAATAGAAATGAAAAGTCAAACCACAAGATCGACATTATAAAAGAGCATCACAGATTCATTGATCAACTTATTAAAGCAAACAATATCTACAATATACAACAGCCTTATATTCACTAACATAAAACCCAAACATAAACGACCACTTTTCCTCTCACACTTGACATTTTATCTTATGCTGTAATTCCATACCAAGAGTATTATTCGCCTAAACAGGCAATTGGTAAATTTGCTTTCCAGCTTGGGAATTTTTCACAAATATTTCAAACTTACTTATGAGGTTCTTCTGAAAACATCAAAACTCTTTCAAGAATAGTTCTTTGTTGAAATATCATGCATAAATACATATGCTACACAGCATAGTGGTTTTAGTTCAATTTCAAATATCACAATTTTTACCTATTTCAAATGTTGTAAACATTTCTTGTGGCTGTCACATTTGTGAGTCACAACCCTACAACACTTTCACTCAGTCGTAAATAAACATATATTATGTAAAATCATACAACATAACACCAATCTGGAACACTTAGCATAAGTTACTGTGCCTGAATGAAGCCCATGATAACTGCTTTCCATTAACAATAATGGATCCAGATAATTTCATGCTAACAATGCGAGTACAGTACATGGCAGACTATGAACAGTTCTTGTGATAGTGATAAAATTATCACTGTGATTTATGATGACTTTAGATAAACCAGCCCCTCTAATCCCTGGATTACTGAAATCCACCATGATTATGTGTGTCTACATAAACACGCAACTACGTCTGGAAATATACACAACAAAGAATAAAAACACTTCACTTGACATGAGCAGCTAGTTGAATGTAATTACCAAGAAATATATATGTATACACAACTCTCTCTATACAATGATATTCCTTAAAATACTTATAAAATATCTTTCTCTCACTCTCTCTCTGTCTCTCTCTCTCTGTTTCTCTTTTTTATGAGTGTGTTTCCTCAAGTCATCAGAACGGGAACTATGAGTTGCATTTTCTTGTAAATGCCATGGTAAAATGAGACATTTGCCAGCATGATAAATACATATCCCTACAAAACATTTAAAAAAATGTCTCCCATCAAAATTTTATTAGTTCTTGCCTTTCATCAAAAAGCCTTCAAGATTTTTTTTTTTTTCCTATTTTGACAGAAATCAGGAGAGTGTTAAACAAGGGGTTCTGTGATCCCTGGAAATGAAATATCAACAGAGTAAAGTTAAATTGCAATGACAAGCTTGAAGATTGAACAAGAGGCGTGAAAAGAGACATTAACATAAGAGAAGACATGTCCTCAATCGATCTGAATAAATACTGACAGGTACAAAACAAAACATCGTATCTAAAAAAATCCTATTTACATACAAATAACGTAATAACACGATTTTCTAAAACAATTACATCATTAATTTTGCAATTCACAAAATATGCATTCATTTCAAAACTACAAGGAGATGACTACATGGAACAAGTTTTCTGGACATTTGAGCCCATGTATTGTCACATCAGAATTTGCGTTCAAAAAGTATTGAGCCTGTACATGCTAAATTTTGTCATGAAAGGTTCTTGTTTGGGCTAAGGAGATGTAAAATAACTAGAATATTCTCCTTAATTGGTCACATATATTGATGTCAAATAATTCACTGACATCACATTCTCTTCACAAAAAGAAAATGTTTCTTCCCCCTCCCAACAATCTTCAAAGGACATCACTTGTGCTGACAACTCTCCCGCATATTCCTGCATTGTTTGGCTTGCATCACGCAGGTTGTAATCCTACGATGATTTCTGACGGAAAAATCTATAAATACAATACATATAACATTAAATTCTATAATATGTACACTATACACAGAATTCTAGCTACATTAAGCAAACTTAGATCTACCTTCATCCCACCAAACTACCACATTGACTAAATGATAAAAATCTTCGACTTATCCCACATCATATTATTTTCATTTTGTATCTTAAAATAACCATTCAATGTCTTTTGAGCCAATGACCCATTATTACTTGAAGAAATTAAATTGTATAAATTACAGCCCTGATAACGACCATTACCTTCTTGTGTATTTGTAACGAATATATTAATACGATATGGTGATAAATAGCCCACACAATCCATGGTGTATTGACTAAGATATTTCTTGACAATAGCGGCATGGCATCAAACACACTTCATCCAGTCACCAAGCAGAAAGGAAATCCTGTTCATGTACAGTGTACAGAATGAATCATCTTAACTGTCTTCAATCGAATAAGTTTGAAAAATCTAACATGAGCTTCATGAGAAACATGGAGATTTCCTGTCTAGTTTACTGTGTGTGTCTGTAACTCTATGGTTACCTCACACCATAAACATCACTCAACACAGAATACTGTCATCACTACAAGGCATTCCCCTAATCTATTTGACTTCCCTTTGCTAAATCAAATCCAACCTTTCAAAAAAACAGAATTATAATACACATATTGCGTACAAAATGATGGAATGATGGCAAATCTTTTCTTCGCCGATGTCTGAATGTATGTGATAAAAAATATATATAATCTCTTAAGAAGATAACAGGATTCAAATGTTTACAAAAGAGGGCTTCAAAAGAAGTTGCAATGGATTCCTTTTGGTTTCATCACAGATTATAAAAAGCTAACACACATATTAAAGATTAACAAATGATTATTTGCTAAAGTGAGACAACTTCTGGCTCAATAGCAAAGATTAAGCACCATAAATGAAGGCTAGACTTGCAAATAGTTATCTGCATGATTATTATTCACACATTCAGTCTGCTTGTCATTAGTTCATTCCCCTATTAACAGCTACAAAATAATACACTTCTTAGCATTGCATTTGGTTGTTTTGGTTGCAAGTGGTTCACCAGGTTGGGGGGGGGGGGGGGGAACTGTACACCCTTTAACAGACTTCTGCTGCATTTAACCACGCCCTTGGGAAATTTGACACCACTAAACCAAACCTTTACACATATTTCCTCTCATCTGACAGTCTTCGTTGTCCTTAGCCACAGACTGGAATCTGCAGCACTTATCAATAAAAATTCTCTTCCACAAGTCAATCTCAGTAAGGTATTTTCAGGTACTATGCGTGTTTTCTGGTTACTACCATAACACCTTCATCATTATTGCATTAAATCTCATTCTCTAATAGTTTAGCCAGGTGTATTGTTGTTGTTTTTTTCCAAACACTGACAGAAAGCATTATCATATCCCTTATGATAAAAGCACTTTCCAATCCCCCACTCCACCCCCTACACACACAATTTTTTTTTTTGCATACTCTCCATACCTCAGTCAATTTCAAACTATCATAGCCTCAAAATTTTACAGTTTCAAAGCGCCAGCAATCCAGAATTTACCTAATAAAAACCGTTATAACATAACATTTCTCACTAAATCTAGTGACTAATAGACAAGCCTCCAACCTTAAGCTTTCTATACATTATGACCCCATCCCCTCCCCATCTGAAAATGGTAGGATAAATGCAATCACTCTAAATGCACTCTATGGTGCTCATAAGGCTAGTGATATCAATGATTTAGAGCAGGCACAGGGATATGCAAATGAAGAACACAGTGGAGTCACTCATTGAATGCACAAACAAACAGACGTGCACGCATTCTCATGCAAATCAGGCCACTGAATATAAAAAAGGCTTTTTTGTTTTTTTCCAAACTTGATATGTTCAAAGACACAAGATAGCACTTCCGAGAATAGGTTTACCACATGAGGAAGTTTAAGAAGTCCAACGGAGAATTGGTAGGGTGTACAAAAAATGCAAAAGCTAAACATATCAGGAGTAGGAGTATGCTGCAATGATTTCCACAAAAATCATACATGGAACTTGGTGGTTGGTACTGACAGAATGTGTCAGTATGGGGAAAATTTTCTTCTACGTTACGGGCCAGCATACGTAGGAGTCAGTACAGCTTGCAATCACAATGCAAAAAAAAAAAGAAAGCCAAATAACAAAAAATAAAACAACATTGCCTGCATCATCAATATCAGGCAAGCTTCCAAAACCTTTTGGCAGAAATTTATCTTTCAAGAGACAAAGAGAGATTAAAAAAGATATATGCATCTCCTGAATAAACATGCAAGAATGCAAAATGAACCACTGAAAACATTGCCTCTTATTTCATGCCATAGCTTAATAAATGACTTAATAACTAGCTTAATTGTCATTCTTATTCACAACAAAGTCACACTTTCTCTGCGGACACACTATCTACCATGCCTTGGCTTTCCAGCTCAATCCTGTGTTGTTCATGGACAGGGCAGGGAACGTACTTCCTGACCCAAGACAGAACAGAAGTGTGAGGTCATCACCATGGAGACAGGGTCACACTTCTTTACCTTCCCCACCCCCTTCCCATCCTGCCATCCCCATCAAAACATCAGGTTCGTACGATGTCACTGTTCAGGAAGAAATCCCACCACTGCCCATCACCAAGAAGAACTGATAGTTGTAAAGAAAAATTATCCAATCAGGTGTCTTCAAATGTGTTACCATGGAAACAGGCACGCCTGCAGGTGATTCATCGCTCCAATGACTCCATGTCTTCTTGCGCACTGAAAATCTAATCCTATTTTATGTTCTACTTACAATCCCTTCTCCTTTTATCCCATCCCCTTCACTCCTCACCCCTCTCCCCTCCTCCCCAGATACATGTATTTCTCAACTCCAGCCATGGCGATATAAGTTTTATAGGTCCGTCTCAGTGAAGTTCTGCAGGCTCTCCTCGGTGAAGTGGTCCAGGCAGAAGTGGAGGATGCCAACTTGGGAGATAACACTGGACATGCCCATGATCTCAGCCAGGATGTCCGGCTTGTCCCGGTCGGCCTGGGAGACGGCGGGGCCCAGTAGGGTGGGGCCGAAGACAGTGGACAGATTGTGCAGCGACATCTTGTTCTTTTCCTCCTCTTTGGCAATTCTATGGGGCCAATGGAAGAGGGAGAGGGAAAGAGAGGGAGAGAGGGATGTGAGAACCTTGCAATCACATCAGAAAGTATCGATTGAGTTCCCTCAATGACATACAATATGTCGGACTGCAGAGTTGTGTATAGAAAGCTTGGCATGCGATGCCACCAGGCGGTGCATGTGCACATACCGATATATACTTCAGAGGCTCAAAACTCAATCTTCTATCCCTGGTAAAACATATGTTAATAAGGAATGTACGCACAGATAAAATAAACAACAGGATAAAATCACACACCATTTCATGCCTCTGGGAGATAATACCACATCCTCTATTAACATAATCATTATGGATACCATAATCATTATCACTGTTATCATTATCATTATGGTACTTTGATACATGTATTTTGCATCAGCTGCTGCTTTTTCTACTAATCCACATGTACCAACTAGCACTCCTATAGCTGTAAATATGAAATGATTCACAATGGTGATTTTTTTTTTTAATTTGTGCTATACTTAACTGTAGCACTAATGACAACACATGATTACTTTTAATATTGGAAGAAATCATGAAAAAGAAGCAGAGGTCACTAAACTTGGTCCACAGTGCAAAATTAATCACACACAAAAAAAAGTTTCAACTTTTACCAAATTATAATCATTACTACTATTTACAATAGTAGTAGTAGTGGAAGTAATAGTAGAAGCAGTAGTCGTGACAGTATCATCATCATCATCATCATCATCATCATCATCATCATCATAATCATCATCATTACGTACCTCCTGAGGTGATTAAAGATGAGAAAGATGATGGTCTTGTTGGGTTCAACGACCTGCTTTAGGAGGGACAAGAAACACCTCTTCTTGGCTGACTGGTCAGTGAGTTCTAAGGGACAAAAGAGAGTAGGACAAAATGGATGAGAGTTATCATCTAAGCCTAAATATGATAACTTAGGTAAACCACATACAAAAAAACAAAAAAAAATCTTTTCTATTTCAATACAGCAAAGTAGGCACGACAGGAGATATGTTTGAAAATGATCAAGTCATATCAAGACCAAATCCTCATAACAGCAAAATCTTAAGCAATTTACAGTTGGACTTCATATATATATATATATATATTTTTTTTTTTTTTAATAGGGGAGTGTGAGACACATAAAATATCTTTAGTATGAGTTTATCTACGCAAGTAGGCCCTCCTGTTGTTGGCCTCTGGTGAGTTTCCATATTGGCTAATAGGAACTCATGTATTTCTTTCGACAAATGTCATTTCTCGTTCAAATGTCTTGGAGGAACTCTAGAAAAGAATTCACTATGTACTGCATTCTTTCTAAAAAGATTGAATGAACTATCAAAGGAGATTAATTTAGTTCACCATCACAAAGACTTTGCCATTCCAGCCCAATGGATCACATCCATGAATATATACTTTATTCTTACCATTAATACCAACACTTGTGAAAATTAGTAAAAGTAACAGCTCTGATGCCACATCAGAGCATTATAGCAAACACTGTGGCATATGAAGACTGCTTAATATTAGAAACAACAAGAAGCACAAACTTGATCAATCTATTCATTTTTCCCCTCTTGCTGTAATGCATACAGACTCTGCAAATGAAATAGTATGTGAACCAATTTATTAGCAAAGACAAGCCACCAGCAACGTTTCCATTGCTCGCTTTCTTTTAGACAGCATAATGCCTGGCTCCCACAGTAGAAACTTACAAGTTCTCTAAGACAGTAATGGTAAATTCACAGAAAGCAGAGACTGGGGGAAATGTGTTGCTCTTTGTTTTGCTTCAGTCAGAAATAGATTTCAGTCATCTGACTTGTCCCTCGGATAGGACATAAAATGAAGGTCCCGTGTATGAGAGAGTAACAACTCATGCACGTAAAGGATCCCGCTTCATTCATCGTAAAGAGCAGGGTGTTTAACCCGGTGAAGTGGTCCCCACCTCACATCCAACTGGACCCCCATAGAAGACCAGCTTAACGTAGCTGAATATGGGCTATCCAGCCATCTTCTCAGATGGAAAATGAACAAACAAACAAAAACAAACAAACTTACGTAATCCTTCGACAAATTTCGGATAGAGCGCGTGGGTGAAGAGTGGTTCGGGCAGTTCCCTGAGGTAGGCCTTCAGCAGACCGGCTACGGCGTGGATGTCACTCTGTTTCAGCATGGTGGCAACATTTCGACGATCTGCCAGGGAGAAAGGAGAGAGAGAAGTTGCCATGGTAACAGGGAAGTGTACAAATTATGAGCAGATCCGTTATCTGTTTTAACACCAATACAAAGACATACAGGTGTATTTTTTGATATTTCATATACAGTGTACTGCTTTTAGCAGGGATAATAGCTATCACACCTGTACATGCCCATGCAGTAATGAGTGATAATATATTCAAAGTGACACATGTATGAAACATGAAATAACAAAAGAGTGACATTTCTGCTTTGCATGTTAACTCTGTTACCCGGGAGAAAATGTACAAGGGAGCACACAGACCTGTAAATCTGATGGCAAATGATTTTGCTCTCTTCTGTATTGGAGGCACAACATGAACAGTGTATCTCGAAAAATTTATCTATGTCTCTAGGCATGACTCCATACGGCTTATATCCCAGTCGGAAACATCTGAGATTGTGTGACGGGCTACAGGAATTTTCTATTTACTCTATAAATGTCTCTGACTCCTTTCTATTAAAAGATCCTTGAAGTAAAGATGCTTTCTAAAGTATTTCACTGATATGTCGAGTTCACAACTTTACAACACCTGCCACAAAGAGCGGGAGAAAGATTTTTGTGCGAGTGTGGGAGAGTACACTGTTCTTTGCATTCATAGCATTACTGCCCGTGAAGGGTCATGCTATGTCAACTAAATTCTGAAACAAACACAAACCACCAAGTAATCACATGTAAGACATCTTCAAATACCATTACAACATGCAAGCTGGTGGGTATGGAAATGGGGAATGTTTGGGGATATCTGGTACATATCATTTAAAAAAAGATAAGGTGAATGGCTAAAACGATTACCACAACTCAAGAGAAATAACGAAATAAATGCACTGGGAAGGAGACAAGCCTGTAACCCCCACTTCATTGGCAATAAACAAAATATGAAAGCTGCAAAAGAGTCATGGCCTTACCTCAATCTACTGAAATTATGAACATACCATGTAGATATGTTATCATAGTCATATATACCACTTCCTCATGGATAACAGAAATACCTTTTTGCAAAACAGTCACAATTTATTTTAGATAAAAATTTCTGGCCATCCTTCCCCTCCCCCATTAAAAACAAAGTTTTTGAGTTTTTCTTTGACATTATGCAAAGTCTAATGCATCTTTTAAAACTATCAGGCTGATAGAGATTCCTCAGATTTGTCAGTGAAAGTCTTTAAAACCTTTTGTTCTCACAGCTTCTTGTTGTCACGGCTGCAGTGATTTTTAGTGCAAACTAAGAATGTGTGTTGTTCAACATAAAAGTGACTTAGCAGTGCAGAAAGGTAAACATAGAAACACAGAAATTATACTAAGTGTAAATCATAACTCATTTCTCAGACACAAAAAGGGCTTGATATACCTCAGCAAAAAAAAATAACAATTATAATAAAATCTTCAAACTTGAGCAGCTAAACATAAGTTCAAATTCACTTTTCATCAAGCAATAAACTGTAAAGTGAAAAGGCAGCAAATACAAACATTTGAAAGCGATAAAATTAAAACCCAAAATTCTTGTGAACCACTTTACATTCAGTCAGCAGTGAAAGTGAGCTGCTGAACTAACTGAATTGAAAAAAAAAAATGAAATGTCCCCTCTGTTATCATACAATTATATCGCAAGAATTTCACGAGATTTAAGGATCTCACATATTTGCAGACAAAAAAAATACACGGAACAGAAATAAAAAACAAAACAGATAAAAAAAAACACAAAGGCAAAACATAAAGTCTGAAGTAAAGATAATGCAGTTACTGTATGTATGATCAATTATACGAAAGACTTTATGGAGACTATGCCTGTCAATTTATATGAACTCTACTTTTTTCATGGGAAGGCCACCATATTGTGAAACTGCTTGATACAAGTATCCATGCGGAAACACTTGGAGGAACAATTCTATTGCCCTCTTGCATCAATCTATTCTATGGTGACTTAATAATAAATGGTAACTCCCATCAATGGTGGCCATCAATGATTTTCTTGGCTTTGATTGGCTGTGGAATATTGTTGCCATGGTAGCTACCATTTATTGCAGAGTTACCATTAATTGTAAAGTTGCCGTAGATTTATGCAACTAGGCCCTGGTGTGCAAAGTTTTACCTTATGCAATCGACACACAGCTTTGTTGAACAGGGCATAAAAATGAAGGTAAATAATTCTAAGTCTGTCATATCAATAATATAACTGTAAAATCCCAAATGAAATTAAATAAACATAAATCAATTCATTTGTAACCCAAATATGGCTACATGCAATCAGTCGTACTACCATGCCTCAATTTCATACAGAGAAGCACTGAAGTACACTGCATATATTAAAATCAGAAGGAAGAAGGGATGTAATACAAATCTGGTCCAATGTTATTACAGCAAACAGTGATATTTAAGAATGTTTCACACGGGTCTGAACACTTGAGCACAACATAAAAATAACATGATAATAACATAAAAGTAAAAGGGGCAAATAACATAAATGAAAAGGGGACATGCCAAGGAATAATCACAAAAACATGATTAGTCACAGCGTGACGGGTATGGGGAAAGCATTTTCCTTGGTAATGCATTGTGTGGATGGCGTGCATACGCACAACTAAAACAACAGAAATCTGACGGAAATCACAAACAAAATGTCAGTCGCAAAAGTCATTTTCACTGCGGCATGCACATAGAAACGTATACATGCTGATGAAGTAGGTTAAACATACCGATCTCATTCACATCAGACGGATCATGGAATGCTGTTTATTTGAGAGTGTTAAATACACGCGTTGAGGAGGAATAGCAGATAGCAGATGACATGTATTAGACAGTATGATCATTCAGAAAAACAATCAAACAAAAATGTTACGTTCTGATATACTCTTTGGACTAGCATATGTCAAATTACGAGTGAGAAATGAAAGGATGGAAAGGTTAACAAGTAAAATAAACTATGTTTAGATGAAAATGAATCAGAGATACCATAGAGTTGGAGTATGTTTGTCATTTCAGTAGCAGAAATTTTCTTGCCATTCAGTAGAAAAGGACTACCATCTAAGAAAATGACAAGGAACTTCTTTTCTACCAAACAAGGAATAAATAACAGTAACAAAATGTTGAAAACAAAATCTGACATTATAAAAAAGAAACAATATTATGATGGCAAACTGTATATATTAAGTATTACAAATTTGTCTCTTTTTTGATTTGTGAGGAACCCTTTGAGTGTGTCCAAATCAAAATATCACAAATGCTAAGTAAACTGGGCAGTGTACACTTTCATCATAACTATTTAAAAGAACATGCATGTGTATCACATTACAAATATATTACTAATATGTGGGGAAATAAAAACAACCAAACAGAAGAATTTAATACTGACGTGGCAAATTCTAGCAGCTTCTAGAATCAGTGATCTACAGCATGTACATTTTTGTTGGTTCATTGGGCTGTATTTGGCCTTGGATCAAAGTGACCTTTGTGTGTTTCTCACACTTAAGGTGAAAAAATGAAAATGTAAAGGGATTATTTAAAAAAAACCTAAATACATCTAAACCTATCTAAGTTCTATTACACAAGTGAAATTGCAATAGCACAACTCATATCTGCTATACAAACAATGAAATTTAGCACAAAATCGACTTGAAAAAAAAATCTAAATATATCTAAACCTATCTGGTTCTATTACACAAGTGAAATTGCACCAGCACAACTCATTTCTGTTGTACAGACAATGAGATTTAGCACAGAATTGAATCTGTACTCCTGTTACTTTGCAGTATTATATGACAAACATATCATAAAATGCTTGCAATATGTGGTTATGGTCAAAATGGATATGAAAAGTGTCAAACACAAAAACATGTCAGTTTGTTATTAACAATCATTCTCCCTTTAAATAGGTGTGGCTATGATTATAAAAGGATGATGCTGAATATACATATTAGTAATTGATATATACTGTATCTGCAGCTGCTGTAACCAGATAAATATGAGTAATGCATTCATGTGATAATTGCCACTGTGTATGCTTCACTTCATTTTTTTTCTTTCTTTATCTAATTCAAACTACAAACACTTTTCTGAATTCCAGTCAATGTTTACTGTCCACTCAAGGTCAAAGACCATTTACGGACCGTGCTCATGTCTGTAGCTTTGTTTGCAAAACAACAAATTAATGGCAAGATTTCCACAAATTGTATGACTGGAAAGCATGACAGCATGGATGGTACATGTCCCACACACATAGTTACTCCTGTGAACCCTGTTGCACACAGCACTCATAAGAATTTACCCGTAAACACAGCAGCACCCTGCTGTAGCATTAAACAAACAGCTGACAGGTTTTTGAGCCGTTGTCATGGTATCTGTTATCATTACTATTAGTATGTAGTGTAACACAGCAGGTTTGAGACAAATGACATTGGACTCCATCATTTGTTCAGTATAGTGGCAGACTTTAATTGAGGGTGGCTTAACCCTGAAAAGAACAACAACAACAAAGAACAAACCATGACTTACACAATGGCCATGTAACATACCTACAAACTGCATATTGTTGTAACATACTTCACAACTGATGCTTAAGTTTTGTTCATTCATGCTTTTCAGCATTCCAATCCATGTGAACTGTAATGGAAGCATCAATATCACGTTTTATGATTTTCCATCCATATCGTTTTCATTACCATACACCATTGTACAAATATGATTTTATACCATTGTCACTGAAGATTATCTACACTGATAATCATCTTTATTCTTTAAGTTCACAATATACAATGTACTCCCTTCTGATTTATTTCAACCACATGCATATAGTTGCCCCCCCTTTTTTTGTTGTTTATTTTGCTTTGTATTGTTTTGGACTCAGTGTATATGTCCCAACATCTGCTTTCATAATATGCAAAATAACTCACAGCCTGCTATATGTACTACAAACAGCACAAATTTAATGATATTACCTTGTCAGCAAACAGGCTTGTAGGACTATCAACACCAATATACTGTATCGTACAACATCAACTCTGAAATGTATTAAACAAAGCACATTTCAACTGACCAAAAACTTCCTGAAACAAGTTTCCTTTTAACAACAACCTGTGTACAAATTAAGCAGTGTTGAGCTTGCTAGCCTATATGCTTATCACTGCCCTACTACAACTCACCCCTCTTGAGCTCTCTCGAGACTCGACTCCGTGCAGTGACTTCCAAGCCACTCAGTGAACTTGAACTCTGTAGTATCAACATTACATAAAAATAACATGAATGTCTTAGTGTCTTGTTGTACCTAACGGCACTATAATTTGAGTCACAGACTCTATTTGTCATAACAGATAACTCCTATCAAACACCTAGCCAGTGTCATCCGTATTATACATTCCAGCGAGTATGGTAACATATCCCATCTGGCACACTCTCCATAGAGAAGAATATACAACACATTGATGCTACAGTAACATACAATGTAGGTGTATGTTATAGCCGATACAGCATACTTCTCGAATTTTAGTACACTGCACCACTACACCTAGATACAACTAGTTCATCATCTCTCTGGGTGATGGATCGATACCATGTATCTAAGGCTACCTTATACCCCATGTAGAGTGCTATGACGTACCATCATTCAATGCCTGAATGGTAAAGCTAATACCGTTTCCATCGTACGGTGTACCTCATACAGGATACTTGTCATACCTTCTATTTCCATCATTCTCATTAAACTATGAACACAGCATGAAGTGACTCTTGAAATATGGCATTCTCACTCACACTGCAACCTATGCCATAAAACTACAACCTTATTCCTAGGGAAAGGAATGAAACAGCATACCCTGTCTTCCTTCATCTCCCTTATTTCTTACTACACAATCACTCCGGATCACTTATCACCTATAATCAGTCACCTTTCAAAGTTTCAGTGATTACACAGTGACTATTTATACTTGCATAGCATCAAACTTCCAATGGAAACACTATGCATAAACATGAACGGCTTGCCTGCATTGGAGCATACATTACTGTGTCACCCAAAAGTAATCACACAAGCTCCCTCTAATATCATGAAGCCAACCAGTATCCTTCATATATGACATAGCATTGTGACAAGTTACTCTCTAGTTTGCCAGGTATAACACACACATTTATCTGCACCATCGGTACCATACCTTAGCTTATGCAGTAACTCTGCGTAATGCAGCTGCCCTCAGCAGCACTGACTACAACCTTTCTTTACACAACTTGACAAATCATGCTTCAAACTCACACTTGTCACTTATTGTACAACTATATAATAACAAAGTTGTCATTTTCATAGTCCAGGCATTGTAACCCAGGTTTCTCACCAAGTTCAGGCCTCTTGTTTCTCCACAACTTTGTTGAAACTTCTGGAACCTTTGAGCTAAGACATGCTAGCTTTCATCCATCATCCTGCTCCAGAATGTTTCACTGGTCCCCCAGCCACATTTTGATGACTGCACACAACCCTGAACACAGTATGGTCAATGCTGCATGCTTTCACTAAAACAATAGGGTGTGTGAGCCACACACACAATAGGGTTTTGTACCTCAGCAAAAAGAAGAAGAAGTGAGAGCGTAGTCTACACCTCTCAGACTCACAAGATTAGTCTCAAAACTAGACTCAAGTAAGGCACTATTGCCAATTCAAATTGTACATTGCTTAGTTGCAGAGATTAACATAACTGGTCTGTTACATTCTCCCCAGCTAAACTGTTGCTGTCCCAGCAACCAATCAATCTTCACAGAATATACACAAGGTCATCATGCTGAATAGACAATCCATATATTGCCTAGGGAAGACAACAAAAATTTCCAGGTATTTACTCTGAATGATTACCAGAATACATTCAGGATTCGAGGACTTAACATGGAAATATCAACTTCTTCACTCATTACCGATCTCGGTAAATTGTATGGATTGGGATTCTTTCCGGCTGTGGATCGTGATGATCTCCGGGGCATAGGAAGCTGATGCATGCATTCCACATCTGAATTATCAGTTTCACCATCAGTCACAACATCAGTCTCGAAGTCAGTCTCACCCTCGATCCCACCATCCGTCTGGGGTTGGTCCCTGGTCTGGCCACCTTGGTGACGGAAGTTGAAGTCCTCCGCAAGTCCATCAGTAGATTGGGCCAGATCTTGTGCTGGGTTTCTCTGTGTGTGTGGGCAAGACACAACTTGAGTTCCTAAATTGTTCAGAGCTTGGGCAATGTCATAGTCACTCGGTTGCCCATTCGGGATCTGATCTGGAGGTTGCACCGGCTCTTGGGCAACATCAGGAGGAGTTCCTTCCTTGGACCCCGGCGATATTTCCATGGACTCTGGTATCATCAGCAGGTCAGTGCGATTCACCACTTTGATGCCATCTGATCCATCAACACGTTCAATTTCATATACATGTCCACTTGGATCCAGTCTAGTTCTGATACGATATGGCTTGCCTTGCCAGATGTCCTGGATTTTGTGCCTTCCTTTCCAGGCCTGTTGACGCAACAACACTCTTTGGCCTACTTCCAAGTCAACATCAGATCCACTTGTCTTTTGGGCCTCTTGTCGGCGATGTGCTTCCTTCTCAAAGTTCTTAGAGGCACGTTCGAAGGCATCCTCTAGTTGTCTCTGATGAGTACATACCCAGTCATCTAGGTTGGAGGCAGTAACATCTTCCTCAGGTGGTCTGAAAAGCTGGTCAATCGGTAGTTGAGGTTCTCGACCAAAGAACAGAAAGTAGGGTGTGTATCCTGTTGTGGCATGGGGTGTCGCATTGTATGCAAAGACCAGTTCAGGCAAATGCTGGTGCCACTTCCGTTTCTGGTCGTCTCCCAGGGTTCTGAGCAGATTGTGCATTGTCCTATTGAATCGTTCGGCTTGCCCGTTTCCAGTTGGGTGGTATGGGGTGGTTCGGCTCCGCTTGATGCCGTACATGTGGCTCAGTTCCTTTATGATGTCCGCCTCAAAGCAACGCCCCTGATCACTATGGATGCGTCTTGGAACCCCATAGCGTACAAACCACTCCTTGACTAGGACCTCTGCTACTGTCCGTGCTTTCTGATCTCGGGTAGGTAGAGCCTGCGAGAACTTAGTGAACACATCGGTTATCACCAGTATATTCTCAAGTCCACTTGATGACTTTTCCAAGACCGTGAAGTCGATGGCTATCACTTCTTGAGGTCTCCGGGCTAGGATGCTCTGCATGGCTGGGCGAATCTTGGGCTTGGTTTTGGCAACCAGACAACGATGGCATTGTTTGCAGTACTGCTCCACATCCACCGGCATGCCTGGCCAGAAGAAGCGGCTCCTACACAGGGACAGGGTACGGTCTACTCCTTGGTGGCCGAGATTGTCATGTAACTCCTCGAGGACTCTGCCCTTAAGAGAAGTCGGGAGCAGCAGTTGTCGAACAAATCGTCCTTGGAATGTGACTTCACGGAACCACACGTCACCAACGGAAACAATGCGGTCAGTTTCCCGAGCATAGCACCTAACATTCTTCTGTAGGGACTTCATGGTATGTGCACTCTGCGTGTGTCCAGACCCCCTGAGTTGAAGAAACTGACTGATATCGGGGTCTGTTTCCTGCAATCGCCGGATATCATCTTGACTGTAACCTGGAAGAGAGGATGAACATCCCACAGGGTTGATGATGCTTGACCTCGTCTTCACCTCATCTATTGTCACTGTTGATACCAATTGGGCTGATGTAGCTTCAGTCATCAACTCTTCGACTCTAGACTTCAATTCATTCGAGACTCGACTGGTCATGGTCAGGGCAGATAAGACGTCTGTCTGGTCCATTTCTGTGACATCGTCCTCCAATGGGATGGGGTTACGACTCAAAGCGTCAGCATGGCGATTGGTTTTCCCAGACCGGTACTTCACCTTGAAGTTGAACTGGGCCAGTTGTGCAACCCAGCGCATTTCCGTGGCTCCCAGTTTGGCTGTGTCTAGGTAGGCAAGGGGGTTGTTGTCTGTTAGTACTGTGAACGCGTTTCCCAGAAGGTAGTCCCGAAACTTTTCTGTGATCGACCATTTAAGCGCTAACAGTTCCAATTTCATGGCACTGTAATTGGCATCATTGCGTTCAGTTGGACGGAGGGTACGGCTGGCGTACGCTATGACTACTGTTCGTTCATCCTGTTTCTGTGACAGTATGGCACCCAGTCCTTCGAAACTGGCATCGGTCTCAACAATGAAGGGAGATTGGAAATCAGGATATCCTAGCAGAGGACTGGACGTGAGGCAGTGCTTCAATTTGGCAAAGGATGCAGTACATTCGTTGGTCCACTTTTCCTTGAAAGGCCGGCTGTCATGAGTTGTGCTAGACTTCTTTCGCTTTGCCTTTTGCTTGGTTGTGGGACCCAGGATGGCATGCAGAGGTCTGGCAATCAAGGCAAAGCCCTGGATAAATCGCCTGTAGTAACTGGCTAATCCCAGAAATGATCTCAGCTCTGTCTCCGTTTCTGGGATCTTCCATGACTGTACAGCAGCTACCTTGTCGGGATCAGTGCTGATTCCAGCTTCTGAAACAATGTGGCCTAGGTACTTGACTTTCTTCTTCATGAGATGGCATTTTTCTGGCTTGATCTTCAAACCAAACTCCTGCAAGCGGTGTAGAACCATGTCAAGCCTTTCCAGGGTTTCTTCGAAGGATTTGCCAAATACCAGTACATCATCAAGGTAGACAACTACGCTCTGTAGGTTAACGTCTCCTAGGCAAGCTTGCATCAACCGTGAAAAGGTTGCTGGGGCATTACACAAGCCCATGGGCATTCTTGTGTACTCGTATAGGCCCCAAGGACCAGCTCGAAATGCCGTTTTGGGTATGTCGTCCTCTTCAATTGCACACTGCCAGAATCCATGGGCCAGATCGAGGGTTGCGAAGTACTTGGCTCCCTTCAGCACCTCCAGAGCCTCATCTACCCTTGGAAGGGGGTGGGCATCCTTGACTGTCTTTGCATTCAGCATGCGAAAATCCCCACAGACTCTTAGCTTTCCATTCGGTTTCCTAACCAGTACCATTGCAGCAGCATAAGGGGAGGTGCTGGGACGAATCACACCAATGGAACACTGTGTTTCGAGAAACTCCCTGGCCTCTTCCCATTGACTGGGTGGAACACGTCTGTATGGAAGCTTGACTGGTGTGTCATCTACTGTCTTGATGGAATGCTTCACCTTGTCACAATAGCCCATATCATGATCTCCCCTACTGAACACTTTGTCATGTTGAGCAATGAGAGTCTTTAACCTATCTCTCTCCTCTGGGCTGATGTCTCCAACATCCAGTTTAGCAAAAACATCAGTTTCTGACTCCTCCAAGTTTCCAGTTTCTGGCATGGGACCTGGTTGAACAAGGACTTCTTCTGCAGATACTGTCACCACTCTATGTTTGGGGTAGCTCTGGATTACCTGAGGGTAGCTCACTTTTGCGAGAAGTGTGCGGGGATGTAGGTATTGGTCCTCTCTGGAGAAATTGTAAACTGTCACTGGAATTTGTCCATGCAAGGAGCGAACAACTGATGGGGGAACACTAATTCCACGTGGGAGATGGGAGTAACTCTCCTCTACTTCTTCGATGAGCATTGTCTCACCATGTCCTCGGGCTGAAGCTGTGATTGTTCTCACACTCTCTGCTGGAATAAGGAGCGGCTGTTTCCCCAATACTCTAGTGTATCCGTGTGGTTGGTCGCTCTGTGTAGTTGCTGACATGTCATTAGCTTCCGCATACAAGGACAGGGTGGAAACCAAGTTCTCGTCCAAGACCTTTGAGGGGATGGAAGAGCGAATTATCCGGAGGATATTGCTTCCTATGACTCCCGGACGCTGTGCCTTTCTATTGCGCGTTTCATTGTTCTCAGAGTCTCTAACAACTAGCCATCCCATATCATGTAGAGTATGTTCACCTATTGTGACATCCAGTTCCACATAACCACAGTATGGGATGGCCAATCCATTGGCTGCCGTCAACTTCAAGAAAGGGATATCTTGGAGTGTGTGTCCATGGAAATTCTGACAAAAGAAACTCTCTGTGATAGTTGAAACTTCAGACCCTGAATCCAACAAGCACAACATTGCTACACCTTGTACGTGTACCTTTGTCTGAGGACATTTTCCTATGGTCTTGCTCAAGATGTGTTCTGGGTTGCTGTTTGAAACTCTGCCCGCTACTTCCTGGTGAGTAGCGGGCTCTACCCTTTTAAATCACGCTGTTGTAGGTGTGGGCAGTTTTTCTTGATATGGTCCATCTCTCCACAATGAAAACATCCTGGGGGCCAGCGTGGGCGGCTTTGCTGTTGCTGTGGTTTCTGTTGCCCCAGGAGCTGATGGAGTGCTCTGTTGTGCTCTTCTTGTTGGCACAGGAGGTTTGATACCAACTGACTTTGCTTCTGGAGAACCTCCAAAACCCTCGTCAGGCTATCTGCTCCAGCTTCCTGGGCGTTGACTTCGGCTTTCTGGGCAGCGACGTTCCTCCTTACACTTCCTCCTTGCTTTTCCCACTGCACGGACCAGTCTCGCAGCTGGACAAAGGTGGAGGGCTGCTCATTTGATCGGCGGAGGAGTTCTCTACGCAGATCCGGATCACTGACTCCCTCAATGAACTGGGAGATGAGAGTCTCATCCTTATCTCGACTACCCAGTCCTTTCCATGTCTGCAGAAGTCGGATTAACTCATGTGAGTATTCAATGAGGTTCTCTCCTCCCCTTTGCACTCTGCTGAAGAATTTCCTCTTTTGTGACGCTTCCGTCCCCACATCACCAAACACTGCTTTTAGGACCTGGAAGGCTTCTGCTGCGGTTGTGACATCCTCCCGACTTGTCAACTCCATTCGTGCCGCTCCATTTGTGTACCTGAGAACGGTTTGCAGTTTCTCCTTAGGACTCTGGTGTGGTCTATCTGCCAAAAGACTTTGCACATCTGACATCCACTCCTCTAGACCACCATCGCCACTAAAGCGTCGGATTTGTCTGTCTGTTGCGACATACACGACTGGCGGCCCTTTTTCCTTCGCGCCCGAGAACCCATCTTCACATTTCATCTTTTGAAGCTCAGCTTGGAGCTTCTGTAGTTCTTCTTTCAGTGTCTCCACTGAATCCACACCATCTCCTTCTCCATTCCCTGCATCTTTCTTTTCTGTAGACATGGCCTACCAATAGCTAAGGGTACACAAACAAAGCAATACTGACCCCTACCAAGATAATTATTGATAGCAATGAAACAACAATCACATGTAATTGCTTTATTTCTTCAAACAACAACAACCTAGCAAAATGAGACAGTTCTGATACATCAACACAAAGTTAGAGGCTTTGTCTCCGTTGTCCTGTTCTCTACAGTCTGCTCATCCCCGTGGTCCAGTAGTAGAACCCAGGCAGCAGTTGACACTCCCCTTAGTCCAGTTCAGGCACCACGCTCCACTCCTTGGTAGTCTCCTCCAGTCTCCTGCCGAACATCCTCAAGAGGGGGTTCTAATGCACAAACCAGGTATCCACCCTCAAAACCACTATCCTGCCGACTACGCCAAATGTAACACAGCAGGTTTGAGACAAATGACATTGGACTCCATCATTTGTTCAGTATAGTGGCAGACTTTAATTGAGGGTGGCTTAACCCTGAAAAGAACAACAACAACAAAGAACAAACCATGACTTACACAATGGCCATGTAACATACCTACAAACTGCATATTGTTGTAACATACTTCACAACTGATGCTTAAGTTTTGTTCATTCATGCTTTTCAGCATTCCAATCCATGTGAACTGTAATGGAAGCATCAATATCACGTTTTATGATTTTCCATCCATATCGTTTTCATTACCATACACCATTGTACAAATATGATTTTATACCATTGTCACTGAAGATTATCTACACTGATAATCATCTTTATTCTTTAAGTTCACAATATACAATGTACTCCCTTCTGATTTATTTCAACCACATGCATATAGTTGCCCCCCCTTTTTTTGTTGTTTATTTTGCTTTGTATTGTTTTGGACTCAGTGTATATGTCCCAACATCTGCTTTCATAATATGCAAAATAACTCACAGCCTGCTATATGTACTACAAACAGCACAAATTTAATGATATTACCTTGTCAGCAAACAGGCTTGTAGGACTATCAACACCAATATACTGTATCGTACAACATCAACTCTGAAATGTATTAAACAAAGCACATTTCAACTGACCAAAAACTTCCTGAAACAAGTTTCCTTTTAACAACAACCTGTGTACAAATTAAGCAGTGTTGAGCTTGCTAGCCTATATGCTTATCACTGCCCTACTACAACTCACCCCTCTTGAGCTCTCTCGAGACTCGACTCCGTGCAGTGACTTCCAAGCCACTCAGTGAACTTGAACTCTGTAGTATCAACATTACATAAAAATAACATGAATGTCTTAGTGTCTTGTTGTACCTAACGGCACTATAATTTGAGTCACAGACTCTATTTGTCATAACAGATAACTCCTATCAAACACCTAGCCAGTGTCATCCGTATTATACATTCCAGCGAGTATGGTAACATATCCCATCTGGCACACTCTCCATAGAGAAGAATATACAACACATTGATGCTACAGTAACATACAATGTAGGTGTATGTTATAGCCGATACAGCATACTTCTCGAATTTTAGTACACTGCACCACTACACCTAGATACAACTAGTTCATCATCTCTCTGGGTGATGGATCGATACCATGTATCTAAGGCTACCTTATACCCCATGTAGAGTGCTATGACGTACCATCATTCAATGCCTGAATGGTAAAGCTAATACCGTTTCCATCGTACGGTGTACCTCATACAGGATACTTGTCATACCTTCTATTTCCATCATTCTCATTAAACTATGAACACAGCATGAAGTGACTCTTGAAATATGGCATTCTCACTCACACTGCAACCTATGCCATAAAACTACAACCTTATTCCTAGGGAAAGGAATGAAACAGCATACCCTGTCTTCCTTCATCTCCCTTATTTCTTACTACACAATCACTCCGGATCACTTATCACCTATAATCAGTCACCTTTCAAAGTTTCAGTGATTACACAGTGACTATTTATACTTGCATAGCATCAAACTTCCAATGGAAACACTATGCATAAACATGAACGGCTTGCCTGCATTGGAGCATACATTACTGTGTCACCCAAAAGTAATCACACAAGCTCCCTCTAATATCATGAAGCCAACCAGTATCCTTCATATATGACATAGCATTGTGACAAGTTACTCTCTAGTTTGCCAGGTATAACACACACATTTATCTGCACCATCGGTACCATACCTTAGCTTATGCAGTAACTCTGCGTAATGCAGCTGCCCTCAGCAGCACTGACTACAACCTTTCTTTACACAACTTGACAAATCATGCTTCAAACTCACACTTGTCACTTATTGTACAACTATATAATAACAAAGTTGTCATTTTCATAGTCCAGGCATTGTAACCCAGGTTTCTCACCAAGTTCAGGCCTCTTGTTTCTCCACAACTTTGTTGAAACTTCTGGAACCTTTGAGCTAAGACATGCTAGCTTTCATCCATCATCCTGCTCCAGAATGTTTCACTGGTCCCCCAGCCACATTTTGATGACTGCACACAACCCTGAACACAGTATGGTCAATGCTGCATGCTTTCACTAAAACAATAGGGTGTGTGAGCCACACACACAATAGGGTTTTGTACCTCAGCAAAAAGAAGAAGAAGTGAGAGCGTAGTCTACACCTCTCAGACTCACAAGATTAGTCTCAAAACTAGACTCAAGTAAGGCACTATTGCCAATTCAAATTGTACATTGCTTAGTTGCAGAGATTAACATAACTGGTCTGTTACATGTAGCATAGTCAATATCTTATATAACAAAGCAATGTCAGTGGGAATCTATATCCTCTACATTTTTTATTCTCTCTCCCTCTCCCTCCCTCATATGAATTAGCTATTAAACAATCTTTATGGTTTGTCCCTAAACTGTAAACATGAAGGATGTAACATTATCCCATAAACCTTGATGTAATGGAATACAGAAGAAAGAACGGAGAAGTAGCAAAACCATGTGATTTTGCTACACTCAAACTAGACATTTAACAACTGTTTAGAAATCCACTTTGATATCATAACTGCCTCTTGTCAAAATGACATAGTCTAAAAAGATGCAGAAATTATAATTCTTTTTTTAATCATGCCATATATTCTTGTGCCATTTTTTAGTTGAACTAATGTGCTAAAATGCCTGGACACCTATTAACACTTACACATCTAAAATTCAAAGTAAATTTTCTAAAAAGGTTTAATAGTTTATCTGGTTGCTGGGTCGCTTCCTATTTCTGTGGAATGATTTTGAAAATAAAGCAGAACAAACTATACAGCACTAGAAATCTAGAAGTCTAGTGAATCTAAGAAAACCAAACTGTGATATCAATATTTGGCCACTTTATTAGGCTTTATCTCCTCTATCTATCTCTACCAGTCTTTCATACATCCATCCATCTATCCATCCATCCATCCATCCATCTAAAAATAGTATCCATTCATCGATCTATTCATCTATCCATCCATAGGCATCCATCTATCCATCCATCAAACATTCATCTATTCAGTCATCCATCCATCTCATAAAGTCTACTATTTGACTATTTGACTCTGCATCTCAAAATGTCATAAACCAATGAGAATGAGCAAGATGGAGAGGGGGAAAGAAAAGAAAACTCACTCTGCTCAAAAGCTTTCTTCAGCTTCTGAATGTCTGCTGATGAACCTGATATTCTGTAGATACCCATCTCCTGAGTACCTATGTACAATTGACAGAAGAAAAGTGAAACATATCAAACACTGCAGTGGTTTATTACCAGGGATGCGCACGGGGGGGACCTCTGTGTCTTGGACAGTGTCACATAATACAAGCAAAATGTAGGCTACAATGTCAGCAACTTAACAACCAATAGTAGCATCTCCAAGAGATATTGATTTTCACAAAACATTAATCTCAACTTGGAAAAGATTGGGGGAGGGGGGTGGGTGACTACCCTCTGATTTTGAGGCATGGGCCCTACATTCATGTTTGTCTTATTTCCCCCCCCCCCAACAAATTTTACCTTTTTTATTTTAAACGGGAGTTCGATTAGCCTTATATTCTATATCGTATTTCTGACATTCTTTTTTTTTTCCATTTGGAACCAACAACACCTATTTCTAGGAATCATAAGACTTGAAGGGAGGGGAAACCCCTTGACACCTCACCTCTTTTGTCCACCTCCTCCAGACACATGGTGATGATGTTTGGGATGTCTTTGCCCTGCCGGCTAGCCAGGGTGCCCACGTGCACCCCAAACACACCCATCTTCTTCCGGGACTGCACCCGCTTGAGGGTCCGCTCCGAGGACTCGAAGCGGAGACTGACATCCACCTGGAGCTGTGGAGGGGAAGGGAACCATGACCAATGATGAGAGGAAGGTACAGCAGGAGAGATAGATAAACAGATAGATAGATTGGTAGATGAATAGATTGGAGAGATATATAGATAGTTTGACAGATATACAGATAGAGAGATAGAAAGAGATAAAAATAGATAGACATAAAAATAAATGGATTGTTATGCACATAGATTGACAAATAAGTACAAAGATAGAGAATGAGAGATAGCAAAATAGATAATTTACAGAGAGAAAGAGAAGAAACAGAGGGGGAAAAGGTGAAAGAGAGAGAGAGGAGCAGGGACATGAGATAGGGGAAGGTAAGAAAATGAGCAGATTTATAGTGCCTCATCTACAATGTATGAGTTGGTGATAATC
Organism: Diadema antillarum; assembly: GCF_040938485.1. NCBI lineage: Eukaryota > Metazoa > Echinodermata > Echinoidea > Diadematoida > Diadematidae > Diadema > Diadema antillarum. The sequence goes on from NW_027271626.1 coordinate 252,253, forward strand.
ACATGTGGTATAATATTACACATACACATTGAATTGTACAGAAGATGAAGACAGTGATATACCTTAGAAAGCAAACTCCTCATCACAACAAGGATCCAGACTAAATACACAATAAAACAACCACTCAGAGCACAAGGCGCTACAAAGAACCATCCACGTGTTAATGCCACTGATGATACATTAGCAAATCAGAATTCATGAAGCAAGTCTCTTCTATGTTAGTCTGTGAAGTCAATTTGAAATCTTGGATGTAATGCCACAGACTGGATGCATCCCTAGGGTGCTATACGATGGTTCTCTGGTCCTGAGACAGTCCGTAATAGTTTCACTAATAGTTTCAAGACATTTTTATTCTCATCCTGAGTGATGCTGTCTTGCAAAGAGTCCATGCACTTTCTGGTGATCCAAAGCTACACGCAGATCATCAAGGAGAGGTTGAGTGGGAAATGACACACCCTGGATGTGGTCTCGGGCAGAGCACTATTTACATCACTACCACGATGGAGCATGGATCACACCATCAGTCGCTACCCACCGGTCCTCAGTCTTTCCTCCTGCCATAGGATGCACTCAAGGTACAAACTCTACCACCTGTGAATCGATACCCTCCTCCTCTCCCAATTCACCAAATCATCTCAGATCCCTGACTGGACTTCCAGCAGACACAGTCTCTATTTCCACTGCAGCATGGCAAAACGTTAGAGCCTAACCCTCTTAAATGTGTATAAGGAGTGACAAACTGAGCAGAACTCTTATCTACACCATGCATCACAGCAAAATCCTGTTTCCCACCTCCAGCACAGGGTATACTGTGGACCAGCTGAAGTATTCCTTCAAGCTTACCACAACAAATCATATCAACTGAGCATGATGCTGCTGGCAGCAACACATTGTGTGTCCAATCCAGGATACAAGTATTTAACTGCTCTGAGCTCTAGCCCAAGGGTAGAGGCATGGGAACCACTACCACATGAACAGTTGACAAGAACAGACTATTCTATGTATGAAAGATTGCATTTCAGACACAGCATTGTTTTCAATACAGTTTATATTAACCCTGATCTCCTCCCTGGGACTCCTTTACTGTACTGCACGACCAAGATTTAATTGTAGAATTGTATCACAGCATAATCAAGTTTAAAACCTGTAATATATCCCCCACCCCCCCACCCCCCCCCCCCCCGAAAAGAATTAAACAAAAACACCTATCAAAAAACCCTTCCCATGCTATTTGAAAGCCGTTACCCTCTACATCCAATTTAGCTATTACAGATGAAGATTAAGAGTAGGATTCAAGAGTAGGATCCCCACTGAAGAAAGAAAGAAGCTGGTAATACTCTCTTTGTTTCTCTAAGCTATGTCTTCCAGTATTGAGCAGAGGACCCCCACAAAACTTGGGCCCTGTTCTTTCTTTCTTTCTCCTTAGCCTAGATGCCTGCCTCTTTGTGTTCCTGTTTGAATGGGTCGGAGTCTAGCAAAAGCTAATATATGTAAGCTGAGGGTCCTGGAGGCCTTCAAAGTTTTCAGAGAGGAAGAAAGGGGATCCTGAGTCCCAGATGGTTGAAGTTCACCTTTAGTTCACTCCAGTGTATGACATGGACATGATGCTGGATTCTCACAGGGAATTTTGAAAGTTGCTAAAGTAAGCACTGTACTTCTCCTGTACTGGTATGTTCCTCTCAAAACTTACAAGTACAAGTTACAGGAGGCTCAGAGTTTAATTGTGATTGCTCTCCATCAGTTTATTTCTTCTGAATTTTGACAACGAGTCGTCCAGTTTTAATGACTGAGTTGTTTAGTTCAAACATGCATGGATACAAGGACATGAAGACAGGCAACTTTAACGGCTACATGTCCTTGACACCATTTTTATGGCCACTGGGGGATGCCATGTGGGATGACTTTGTGTCACTCAAACTGCAGTTTCCTCCCAAACACTTTTGTCCATGTCATTTGGACCACTCTGTTCATCTGGGTGAGGCATACACATATTGTAAATCTTCATCGAAGAGTGTAATTCAATACAGACTAGCAAATCTTCACCATAGTGTGTGGTTTAAGTTTGAGTACCGGGTATTGATTTTCTTCATGGGATTACATATCAATTCTTATCAAATACAGTCACTCAAATATAAAGTTTTGTGTTTTGATCATATTAATGGAACTACACAAGACATATCAAAAGCAAAATCTGGTTTTGCGATCAGAACTGATGAAATGCAGCAACCACATACTGTAAAAGTGGAAATTTTCGCGGTGTTCAAATTTTCACGCATTTCGCGCAACCAGAAACTAGCGCGAAAATAAAAGCGCGTGAATATTTTTGCTTGCCATATGTGCCTGTGCGTGATGTCTTGATTCCGCGGAATTAAAAACACGCGAAACTCTTCCGACCCGGCCAAGCGCGAAAAATTAGTCACACAAAAATATCCACTTTTACAGTATTGCCGCCCCCCCCCCCCCCACCCCCCTCTAATTGTATCCCCACCCTTCTTACCTGGTCCATCTGGACAGTGCACTCCCTGGGCTCTGCCCCCCTCAGGTCCTGCTTGAGGAGACTGATGGCACCCCTGTCATACATCTCATCCTCCAGACCCCGGGTGTGGTCATAGCAGAGGATACGGAGTGTCCGTGCCCCATCCACATCAAGAGCAAATTCCTGTTGTGAGACAAAAAGTTTGAGAGAGGGCAGGTACTGTGAAAAATGCGTAGAGGTGAAACCTGATGATTGATCTTAATTTTCCATAAAGTATTGTCTTGAGATAGTGTTCTGTTATGAGAAAAATTGTGAGAATGCAGTAGTCCTCTCCTATAAGCCTCACAAGTTTTTTCTGATAACGTTTGCTGAGATAAGACAATTATGAAAACTTTATCTAAATGCTTGTGCGCTTTCTTTAAATGCTTTCAGTAAGTACGTAAGGTGCTTTCAAATTACTGTATAGAGAGCTATCAAATTTTCCAGAAATCAAAATTAACGGGGATCATCTAATCATGAACATAAATCACATTTTGTACTATGCTAACATCAGGGTTGGTCCAAATAGTTGTTCTAGTATCATCATAATACAACGATTACCAAAGTAAATCTAAAACATAACACACATCATTTCTCTTGGTCATTTTTCTATTGTGTATAATGGAAGAATTTTAACTGGCGGATTTTTTTTTTTTTTTTTTGGGGGGGGGGAGGGATGGGGGAATATATTTGGATTTTAAATGCAGGTGATGCAGCTACAGCTTCTTCATTGCATGAGTAATCTAAAATATGCAATCCTGAGGTGTGACATCAACCCCAAGGGGAGCTGTGATTTGGTGTACCTCGTTCCACTTTGGCTTGACAGTGTTCGACGTCTTCCTCGTCTTGGCCATCAGAGAGAAGATCCCGTACGCATCCGTCTCTAGGCAACAGTACACCTCTGAACAAATGAGGTCATGACAAATACAAATAGCTAAAATTGAATGCCTAGACTTTGTATAGCATTATTCAACATAACTAAACTGGTACTTATTTTTTGGTTGTTGTCCCTAGCAAAGACAAAATTCAGACGACAAAAAAAAAAAAGGAGCAAAAGTGAAAGATGCAGAAGAAAAACAAACAGTGTAAAAACAAACAAAAATAAAGATGCAGGCATTGAGAAGCGAGTGGATAAGAGTGAAAGTAAAAACTCTGTCAGCTATTCTTTTTAATTACACTGTACAAGTGTATGTCCATAATCCATCAACAAAGAACTACTTGTAATATTACACTAGATAAGTGTTAATTCAAAGTGACCAGAATATCAAGTCTTCAGTTTAGGTTTACATTTTTCAACATACGTACATATCTGGTGCCTCCAAGCGACTGAACACACTGTCAATCAGCAACTACGTTTTGGTAGCATGTTTAATTGGGTGATTTACTTTTCTGTCCAAATAGCCATACATTACAGGAGGGGAAGAGGACAATGGTTGTTGACTTACGTGAGGGAACGGTCAGTCCTCTTGCCTCCTTCACAGTCACATACAACATTCCCGTCATGAGTTCATCGGCTGGTCGGAGAAGAGAGAAACAGCAATGATAATTCTCGTCACCTTGGCTGTTCCTCCAGCCCTCAATTCTACAGGGAAATCTTTAGGAACATACTGGCAGACACACACACACACACACACACACACACACACGCACACACATGCACACACATGGATTGTATTTAAGTAGAATGATGATTATTTTTGTGTGGTTTGCTTTCATTCTGAACAACATGGCAACTGTACACATTCAGTAAAATAAGTTTGATCTGCTGGTCAAAAAAATAAAGAGATTTAAAAAAAATCATAGTATTCACTAAATCATAGGCAAAGTGGATGCAGCTGAAGAGTTGATATCACACCATTGGTAATGGTGCTACTCTGTCTCACAGTGGCATGGAAGCATTGTTTTTTCCATTTTTTTTCTTTTTCTGTTTTTTTTTTGTTCATTGCACAACAATATGGTGGCTAACTATCCATGGGAAAATTTCCTCTGCTGACATCATGTTGCTAAATTATGGACACACTCTATGAACATCGACAGTTCATGACTTGAAGCATGCATTCTCAATGACAGACGATTTATTGCCAGGATATCAATCACAATATCAATCAGGTGCATAGGCCTGAAATTGGCACAACTAAGGTCATTTCTAGTTTGGTAATATGTACGTATGTTCATTTCCGCGTGGGTTTTTTTTTTTCTTTCTGTTTTAATTCTGTCTGGTCTTTCCAGAGCATGGCCATGTCAAACTTTTGACACACAGAGCTATATAAGGTAATCTCCACCACATCAATCCAAAGATAGCAGTAGGGTGAAAATGACATGTGGCAAAGGAAGCCGTCATGCTGAATCACTCATTTTGACTTGGGACCTCTTTGCTTTCCTGCTGTCTTTATCAACCATGATGCAAGCAAGGGCCTCCCCCTATGTTAAAGGGATGGTCTAGCTTTGGTTGAGATGGGGATTCAGACTTTAACTTTTTGCAGGACAATTATTACAATTTATGAAATATGAAAGAGCATAAAATTATCTTATTTATAAGAGGAATTCAAAAGTTTATTTCATGAAAATCGGTTTTGGAATGGCAGAAATATCCAAAGGCAAAGTTAAACATAGTGGTCCTAATAACAGTGGGTCCCACCTTTTTGATATTAGGACCCCTTTATTTTGGGATATCTCAGCCATGTTAAAACCAATTTCCATTGAATAAAATTTGAATTCCTCATAGAATTTTATGCTCTTTCAAATTTCATGAGAGGTTTCTCATCATCTCACAAAATATTGGAAGCCTGAAGCCTCATCTCAACCAAAACTATACCATCCCTTTAAGTACAGTATGATAGCATACCTATGCACGTCACAGTTGGGATAGAATTCTGCACTTATATAGTATTAAAGCAGGAAAAAATATCCCCGAGATGCCCATTGTGGCTGTTCCATCTTGGTCATGTGAAGAAAAGCCAATTCAGCATGACTACAGAAAATGTTGCCAAATCATTTTCATTGCCGTTTCTCTGAACACATGCAGAGCTACCAAGTCTCACGCATTCTGCGTGAGACACAAGCATTTAGGGTCCGTCTCACGATCTCACGCATGGCACCCATTTTTCTCACGCATCAGGCGAAGTCTGCAGCTTGGGCCTATAATAAGGAGCATAGCTCAAAGGATTACAGTGATAGTTGCAATTGAAGGTATATTTCCCTTTCGTCTTTCAAAATAAGTAAAAAATAGTCACTTAAGTATGCCCCTGATCGCACCATTAAGAGCTAAAAATTGAAAAAGCTCCCTACCGTGGGAGGCCACAGGGGGGAAAACGGGTTTTACCCCTCCCACACCCTCGCTCGCGCGCACATTCGCGCGTCAAGATGCCTAGTCATGAAAAACTCACTCATAAAATTTTTTTGAACTTGGCATCCCTGCACATGTGTCGCATTAGCCATATAGCTGCAGTCTCCTGGTACGTCTCACATATTTGACACCGGGAAATATTTGACATCATAGCGCCCTAGCGTGGTGGAATCTTCCCTGCTCTTACAAAAACAATTTGGCATCCTACAGAAAAGTGCAGACTCTACAGCCACAGTTTATGGCGACACTAAACATGACATGGTAATTCTGACAGAAAATGTTCCCCTTCCTCTATAAGCTAATGGTTTAATACAACTCATCATGGAAATCTGGTAACGATGAAAATGATGGTAAGGAATTTTCATACACCTAATCCCACAAAGTAGATGTACAGACTGTACCTGCACAAGGGCAACTCATGTATACCGCAGTGTACACTGAGTTTTCTGTTGTGGGAATTCTCTTATGTTTTTTGTGGCCTTCTGCCAGTGGTAGTCAGCGAGAATGTCTGTGTCTACTCATAACATATGCCGCAAACATCCTGGTCATCACCGCAAACGACTCTTCCATCGTCACGTGGGTGGTGGTGGGGGGGGGGGGGGGGGGGGGGGGGGGAGTGGAGGGAATATACTGTGACCTTTGTACTCTGATAAGTGAAGGGACCAACGGCCACAAAAATTAACAGGCCTATTATCTGGCAGTGTGTATGATGGTTATAGCTTCCCAGTTGTTATAAGCTACCTAGACCATCACTGCCAGGATTTCTAATTCCACATAGTCTCAGCACAGAGACCACCAGGTACATTAAAGGGATCATATAGTTTTGGTTGGGACCAAACATCAGGTTTCTGTCATTTGTCGGTAAGATGATGAGAAACCTCTTATAAAATATGAAAGAGCATGTCATTTCAAGAGGAATTCAACGTTTATTTGATGAGAATCAGTTTTGAAAAAAAGAGTGATCGGATCCTAATAAAAGGTGGGACCCACCTTTTGTTACGATCGCTTTGTTTTACATTGTTTTTGGCTGTTTCTGCCATTCCAAGACTGATTTCCATCAAATGAACTTTGAAGTCCTCTAAGAATGGTATGCTCTGCATTATTTCAAAAGTGGTTTCTTGTTATCTCACAAAAAGTTAAAAGCCCAATCCTTGTCTCAACCATTACTATACCATCCCTTTAACTGTATACTGTGGGTCACTCAATGCATGCAAGGCAACACCAACACACAACACAGGATGGTCGTACAAGTAGCACTGCATATATATACTCACTGTCTTTCAGCAGGACAGAGCTGATGTTGACGTACGAATCCCGACCCTGATTGAGAGAGAGAAAGAGTGTTGGGGATTAAACTCAAAATAGCAGGAAGGAAATAGGAAGGAAAGAGAGGAAAGTGAACACATCATTAGGCCAGGACCTCAAATTGGTCCTACCAGTGAGTGTTTGGTAGTAATCGCATCTTGTTGCTGGATTGCTTTTGTTCATTCTGTTTTCTCTATCTATCTCTTTGTTCCCAAGCCTTCAAACCAGAAAGAAGGTCAAAGAGCAATGAGCAGCATACACTGCATTAAGGATTATTACTACTGTCAAAAATATATTACAGTGGGAACCAACAGGAATACAAAAACCTGTCAGATTACGACATTCTCAGGTTCATTGGTTTACTCCCCTCTTCTCTCTCCATAGAAAAGGTAAGAATATATTTTGCCTGCATCATTCATGTAATGAATCTACTAAGTGTAAAGGAGGTTCATTTGAGACTATACATGCATACATAACTGACTAAAATCAAGTGCAGCACTTTCAAAAGAAAAAGGAAACGAAACAGAAAAACTTTTTTTTTTTTTTTTACAAGGAAACTACCTGGCACTAGCAGATACATTTTAAAAAAATGGATGAAACATATTTTTGCATTCCCATAGATATAGATGGACACATTTCATTATTGCAAAATCTGAAAGACTTGTCTGCGACACTGTATACACTTAAATACATCAACATGGGTATAGATGAGTGCGGACAAATTATGGTAACATAATTCAAGAGGAAATAATCTGTCGTATGATTGCCTCATTTATGCTCAAGTACCTGTACTGTTTTCTAAACCAGACTTGAACACATTTTATTAGGTTTTTATGTTATATGTTATATATATGCATTTAAAGTATCAAGGCAAACTTTCCTACTCCTTATGGGTGAAGTTGACTAAGTTTTTATAACTCAATATTTATTCTGCATTCAAGTTGACTTAAAAAAGATAGAAAATAAGAATAAAATTAGACAGAGCAGCAGAAGTTTCCATAAAATAAAGACCCCCCCCCCCCCCCCCCCCACAAAAGGATACAGCCAAGTCACTTCAAAGTGTCACATTTTCGAAAAGCAGTGATAACTAGGGCCATCACATGATACAAATTAGGTGTGGGGACAACAACATGATCTTACCAGTTCCTTGCACACAAATCTTTACTAAATTTCCTTTTTCCAACATTTTAGCCATGCTTATTTTAGTACAGGGAAGGTGGATATAGCTGCTAAAGAATTGTAAAATAATTTTATCTTACAATTTCATTTTACACCTAAAGAGTTACATGTACAAGTATATACAAGAGGACGATACCTTTACACTGCCCGATTTCCATGTTATTGGTAAATGATACATGTATCACTATTTTGAAAAGCTGCGCTTTAACTGATTTTTCAAAACCATCTTATTTCATGTCCAATTTTCATACACGTTCTACCTTCTCACCTGTCTAAGTTGACTTTAGTTTTCTACGTTTTCTTTAGTTTTCGCTCATCAGACTTCAATTACTATACTGCTGCTTTAAATTTACCACCTGAATGGCAAGACGTGTTCGAAACTAGACTGGTGATATCCATCATAAAATAAAATTTGTCACAAGATCACAGGTGCGCTTTATGGTTCACTTAGTATCTATGATTCTTTCTTTTCTATTCATGTAGACGTCATAGCATTGAATATGAAACTGTGCTAAGAGCGAGGGATAGTCACATCATTAGCAAACAAACCATATAAATATATATGAGCACATAAACAGGTGAAACAAACATCAGAAACTCAAATACATAACACTGTACAGAGAGAGGCAGTTTGACGACTTGATACTTCTGTGTCAAATATGTTGGAGAGTATGAGGGGGGGGATTCCCAGTTGGGGAGACTCAACATTTCATGTTTGTTCTGCAGCCAGGCAATTAGCACTCCTCTTGCAAACTAAAACATTCAAGTAATCAAGACTAATTTCAATCACCTTTCATAAACTATATCAAGAATGAAATGTGATTAAATGAGCTCTCTTCAAGTATCTGGGTGTGGTGTTATTTGTCACACTTGTTAATCTGCAACTTGATTACGTGACAATATTTGTTTCTGACTCACATCTGGTTTTGGTCTCCTTTACATTTTTGTTTTTCCAAAAAAAAAAAATCCCCCAAAACACACAATTAAAAAAGCCAGAAATAAGGAAGACAGAAAGAGGTAATCAAAGGATTGTTGGCAGGTGTGCTGTATTTGTATTCTAAAAAGTATATTGCTCATAATTGTTTCTTTGCATGCAATCATATTATCTCTATCTCAATAATCTGTACAAAATAAGGATTAGTCCTCAGTGATTCAAGCTATTCATTTTCATGTGAAAAATCTTGGAAATTGCTTCTATTTCCATTACACAATTGAAAATAACTAGGCAAAGTCTTGCAAAGACAAAGTATAGTACAGTTCAAGGAAAATACCCCTCTATATTGCAAAATGACATTTTAGTGTCCATGTGACATGAAAGAATAAACTGCAGGACTTTCAAGTTTACTTCAGAACACAGAAGTAAGTCGAAAAATGCTTTGGAAATGAGGGATGCATCCCTTGAATGAGCTCAGTAATCCAAAGAGCTGCTTTTCCAGTCGTTTTTCTGTCCCCCACCCAATGAGTAGTGTGGCATTGAGAATCGAGAACAAAACACTGAAGACCCGAAACTATTAGTCGCCAATTTCATTTTGCTCACCCGAGGTCATATCTAGCAAGTTTCGGTTGCTGTTCATGCAGCACAACTACAGTTTGTGTGCCTTTACATTCATATCTGTGACTGTTTTTTTTCTCACAAACAGTGGAGATAAGTTTTGCACACCACAGCTCTATTAAGCCCCATCATTATTCTTTCTGAACCCACTTGTACAGAATACAAAACAAACCTTTTTAAATCATGGTCTAAAAAGGGTTAGTCATAATATGCTTGTCTGGAATTTTTCCTTTAAGAAGATGACCAAACACCCTAACCCAACATATAAAAACCCAACAAACAACACACAAAGAGAAGACCTAGTAATTAATTGACCAATAATGAACACCTGGTCAGAACCGCCGATTGTTTCTATCTCCCAATGGGACGGTTTTGCCCAAATTAATATCTTCCGCAGGATGCGGTGCGATCGCATTTAGAACACCTGTTGATGCTCTCAGAGCTATTACAGGTTCTGGGGAGCGGCATATACAGGGCAGCTTTAGGCAGTCTTGGTCTGTGTCCATGTGTGTGTGTGTGTGTGTGTGTGTGTGTGTGTGTGTGTGTGTGTGTGTGTGTGTGAGTGACCACCTACTGCGTGCTACATATATTCTAGCAAGTAAAGGATAGTCTTGCTCACAGCCAGTGTGCGCATGGGTTGTTGGTTGATGTTTAAACATCACAACAGAAAAAACAAACAAACAAACAAACACACCAACAAAAATGAGCATGATCACACGGTTTCACCCACTACCCTAAACACAGGCTTGGATAGATATTTGCTGATGCTATACCACACTTCGTCTCCATTACAGTTTGTCTCTATTTTTTGACATGCCGTAGAGAGCTTTCGCATAGTACATGTCTCTGTTCTTCATCTTTAAGTCAGACGCATGCTTGAATATGCACATGCAAATCAAATGTTTACCCGTCTCGTTTTTGGGATGAGCTTGCTGATGTGGTAGGGGGTGATAGAGGGCGTCATCCGGCACTCCCTCTTGGCGTTCAAGATGGCCTCCTTCCAGTCAGACCTCTCGTAGTCTGATGACATCAGGAGAGTGTATGTCTAGAGACAGAGAGACAGACAGACAGACAGAGAGAACAGCAAGAAAGAGAGAAGATGGGTAAGAATCAAATTATGCATGAATTATCTCTTTCCCATGCAAGTGAACACCAAATTTCAAAAAGGGATTTAAAAAAAAAATAGAGGGGGGGGGGGCAGGGTTCCTATCTCTTAACGTTAAAGGGGATGCTTACCCAGAGAGAAAACTGCTTTTGGAATTAAGGCAGTTGCAACAAAGCATAATCAAGCAAAATCTGAGCAAAAGGCAAATTCAAATACAGTACTGCTACCTAAAAAACAAGAAATTAATATCATTTTGATTGGTAGTAGATCATCAAACATTCAAGTCTATGGTCATCTATAGCAAGCCATTTTGTTCACATGAATATATCCTCTCTCACAGAGTATACAACCTCATTTGCTGTATACAGAAGGAGAAATTGAAAGGGTCACAAGTTTGGTAAACAGCTTTCTTCCACGTTATGTTCTCGGATGCCACTTCTATGATAATGCTAAAGGCAGCACACATGACTTGCTCAGACAGGGAGAGGGGGTAGGCATGAGGTGTATAAAGCCCAAAGCTGGATTTACAGGAATAGGATTTCTTTCTTTATCTCATATGGGTATGACAGCAGCTGCGTGAAAAAAATGTGTATAAAAATAGAGGGAAAATAGGTGATCTTCCGCCATCGCTCAAATGTCGACTTGCTGATCAGAGGAGGAAACCCCACAAAAAACGGACTGGCAGGGTTCGGAGAAATGTTGGGGTTTTTTTATCATTTGCTAATCTCAAGTCAGGGTTTACAAGAAGGGGATCTGGAAGCTAAAACCAGCTGGATAAGGCTTGGTGTCACAAGAGGAAATGGAGCATCAAGACTCACGGGTGTAACTGGCTCAAAGGAGGCAAGAATTAATGTTTGATACAGAAGCACTGGTTTGAAATTGGCATGGTGCAAGGCGCAGTGATCTTTAAGATGAGACTACTGATAGTGTATTAAGAATCAGCTTTATCAACAAAATCTCACTGGCAGAGCTTAATAAAAGTATATGGTCTCTTCTTGGTAAGGGATGATTTAAAACACCAAACTGCATAATTCCTGCAGGGATCAAAGGTCCTGCAAAAAAGATCCACGAATATCTTAAGCTACCGGCAAAAACTAGAATGTGACAAGCACACACTTACTATGCAAGTCTGAAAATATTGAATAAGCGACTTTGAACATCTCATCGTATAAACCCCATAAATCTTCATCATTTTGCTTTGCAGTTTTCCTTTTTTTTCTCTCTCTCTCGGAAATAACGGAAGAGTGTTTACATGTTGGAAATATTACTGCCACATCTTGTCAATTCTAAGAAGAGAACACTCGGGAGATGATGATTAAAGACATCGTTCTCACGTGAGTTGCCAGAACAGTAACACAGCGACAGTTCACTAATCATTAACAGGGCCAACAAACAGCAGTTATTGAATGTGACATTTATGAGATACCTGGCAACACATTGGATGTTCTGCATGCATTATGCTTATTATACCCAGGCGTAAACGCCACTTTACATTCATCAGTGTGCAATCTTTTTGTTTCTATTCGTAACAATTCAATACCTTGACATCATGGAAAACTGAGATAAAAGATATGTTGGTCAATAAAAATTGATATTACTTGAACGTCTGGGGGCATTTCAAGAAGTATTTTGTCTGACAAATTTGTTGGACAAATTTGCTCTCAGCCAATCAGATGCAAGGATATCTGTTGCATGTGTGTAATACTGTAAAAGTGGAAATTTTTGCGCATTTCGCGCAACCCGAAACTAGCACGAAAATAAAAGCATGCAAATATTTTTGTTTGCCATATGTTCCAGAAGTTGATGTCTTGATTCCGCGGAATTAAACACATGTGAAACTCTTCTTACCCCGCTGAGCGTGAAAAATTAGTCACATGAAAATATCCACTTTTACAGTAGTTTGTCAGAAAAAAAAAGATATATGACAAACCACTTCATGAAATGCCCCCCAGAGCTCACAAGTCATGCCGAGTACGAAATGCTTGTTGGGAACAGTAGCAAGATCAAAGTCAAATATCATTGAAGATCTTAGTAAAATTAGACAAAAAGTCAGAAACTTTGGCCTCTTTGACTATCAGTATATTGCACAAATGATGACTGACAGGGGAGGGCAACATACAGAATGTTCTCTGCTCTTTAACCAATTATGTCTATTGAGTCACTGATTTCACTTTAATACTTCCCCACAAAAATAAAAACAATAAAAAAAAATTCTCTTTGTGGAGAGTTCTTCATCAATAATAATGGCCTTAAGTAGCAAAGCATCATGGGAAATATTGTTCGGTAATAAGATTCTGTGTCACTGAACCGATGAGTCATCGGGACTTGGAGATGCCATCAGAGCTGGGGAAAATCTTCGACACGATATCCCAGATCCAAATTTAGATAGAAAGTTTCTAGACAGCAGTCAACAAAAGCATTGAGTGGGAAGAAAAGGGGGAGTGTCTTAGGGCTGAAAGTGACTAATCAACCAGATCATCTGCATATTCAAAATTCATTAACACCACACTTGATAGAGGCTGCTACACTAACTAGCCAGCTTACCTGAGCTTGCCAAACATAACAACAACCAATGTTAAACAAACCGGATTTAAAGTACTAATATAAAGGCATTTAGTAGGAAAAGGTATGTGTAAATAGAATAGCTTGTTTCAACATCCTAAAAAAGGAATATCCGTTAATCTGAACTTGCTAATTAATCAGGCTATTGTAGCTGAAGTTGATGACTCACAAGTTAAACGTGCCAAATCATAATTCTATTTATGGCCATAACGTAACAATGCAAGTACGGTATTCACACATTTTATCGCACTTTTCTCAGAGACACTGGTTTGGAGATGACGTCAGCCCACGAACGAAATCAAAACAATGAAAGCAAAATGGAGAGAAATCCAAGGAAAATCTTCACTGCATTTTCCTTTATGACCCATCTCATTACCAATGGTGAGCTGTTAGCTCACAGTGTTAATGACACTCAAGAGATTATGACCCCCAGAGGGTTAATTTACAATCTGAAACATCCTGTTCTGATACAGAATATTGTCTTCAGACTGTATCGTGATGCAAATATTGCAAGAGAGGGAGAGATAGAAAAGAAGGAAAATCATTAGTCTGATGGGTGGGAGATGCTTCCTAGAACTACAAAGAAGGAACGTAAGTCAATTAGTAGAATCTTCTGATGCTTGTAACACATCATTCGCATGTACGTAACATGAGTGCAGGTAATATTCAAACAGAAGAATTCTTTTTAGACCCCAAAAAGCTATCAATCCATTAACAGAATATATTTTGTGATATACAAACAAATCAATTAATCCTATCAACACTTTTGGCAGTTTTGTGCATACAAGGGCAACGTAATGCATCATGCCTTTTTCTTTTAATCCTGTTTTTGATGACTTTGGCAAGTCCACACACTTAATAATACCTTGGAAATGCTCAACAACATTGAATTCAGTATGGGAATCTAGCCATTTTCTTTGAAGTGAGCTTTCCCAAACCCAAAGAACGAGGAATTCATGAGTATGAATGGGGGATTTACCACAAGCATTTTAATACTGCAAAGAAAGCTACTGCTGTATTCACTGCAGAGAGGACTTTCAACAATGGTTCCCACAGATTTCAGCCCACACAATAATAGAGATCTCTGGATATACCGACATGCTGGGCTGGTCATTTCACTTGAGGGCAATCAGTCCTGATTGTTCTTTAAGGTAGCCAAAACTAAGGGGGACTTTATGCTAAAAGTACAGTTATAGCCTGATGAAGGATACTTGAGTTATTACAAACTCTGGAAATTCTGAATATAATTACTTAATCAGTGAAAAACTGACTTAAAAAGATGGTTGATTACAGTATCAATAGAGCGATTACAATATCAGAGTGTAATTTCCATTATGATTGACAGAGATAGGCTTACACATGTTGTTTGATAGTATGCATGGTGATTCTAATGAGGAATAGAAGGTTTGTGGTGATACCTTGCGTATGTAGCCCTGAAAAGGACTGGGGGGTTTTTTTTGTCTTATTTGTATCTTGTTTTGAAATTTGTTTGTTTTATCTTTTATTTGCCAGATTTTTTTTTCTGTTGATTCAAAACAAAAATTTTCACTTAAGTGCACATTGTGTGTTGCCTGTTTACTTTGTTCGAATTTGTCACATACACTGACACTCTGCCGTAATATAGCCCTTTTTTACTTTTAAAAGGGGAAGGTTTGCCTAACATTTTTCCTGATAATTGGACAATCTTTTCAAAAGATACATTAATGCATTAAAGATATTAACTGATTATCTGCATGTAGCACACCTCCAGCATTGATGGTATTATTGAAAATGCATAAGATTTGTGATGTTACAATTACATAATGATATAAACAAAATGAGGAAAGTTATCTAAAAAATCTTTATTTTTCATGAAAACTGAACACTCCCCTTGACATGTTACTGACACATGTTACGGTAAATATCATTCTCTCTGCATTCTGGAAAAGTTCCGTCACATGCTTTTTTTGATGTCCTTGAAAAATAAACCTTTGTCAAGTTTCCTCTCAGATTTTCTTTATACCACCGGGATCTACCAGTATGATTTCATTTCATTTCATTTCAATTTATTTTCATATTTCTCACATATATCACAATAAAGTATATAAATACGAAAATTATACAAAACATAATTCAGATGAGACTTCATCAGAATGTACAGAAGTTTGATTTGGTATAAACACGAGGTCTGTATGCATGCGAATTACACTGTGGTCATAATGCGAAAAAAAATATGATGGGGCCTGCGTAAAAGCATTAGCTTGTACAGCCGCAGGTCCCGTGAGTAATCAGATTAGGGGAAGTTTAAAGTACGGATGTTTTTTAAGACCAACTATATCTGGGGAAACCGATTAAAACAAACAAAACAAAAAATCCAATTAAATATATATCACTAAATAAAAATACAGAAAAACAGAAAGCTGAAAGGTCACATGTTGCAGCAGTGAACAACAACTGCAGAGATTCAATGATGACATCACAAACTGTTGAAGACTTCCAATCAAGAGTGAGCAGCACGCTGAATTAGCAAGCACTATCACATTCGACAACTTAGATAACTGTTGTAAGTTGTTGTTGTTGTTGTTGTTGTTGTTGTTGTTGTTGTTGTTGTTGTTGTTGTTGTTGTTGTTGTTGTTGTTGGTGGTGGTGTTGTTGTTGTTGTTGTTGTTGTTGTTGTTGTTGTTGTTGTTGTTGCTGCTGCTGCTGCTGCTGCTGTTGTTGTTGTTTCATTTTCCACACACTTTCACAGTCTGTTTTATTGATTCTTCTGCACTGGGTTTCAGGGTGAATTCAGCTAGGGGTATCAAAAGTTTATTTGATGAAAATTGGTTTTGAAATGGCTGAGATATCCAAAAACAAGGTAAAACAAAGAGATCCTAATAAAGTTGTGGCATGTCGCCTTTTATTATTATCACTTTTTTTGGATATCTCAGCCATTTGAAAACCAATTTTCATCAAATAAACGTTGAATCCTTTTTAAAATTACTTGCTCTTTCATATTTCATAAGAGGTTTCTCATTATCTCACTTAAGAATGTTCAAAACCTGAATCCCCACCTCAACCAGTACTGTACAGTCCCTTTAAAGGGCCAGGCCAAGGGCACATTAAAAGTATTAAAACAAATGATTGAGGAAGGAATGTCCATAAGTTGTTCTCATTGCATTAACCCTGTATACTCCCAAACACAGAGTCGGACTTTGCTTCTCTCACTAAGCTTTTGCATTAGCATTCAGTAATATTTCCAAACTTGACCTAATAAGTCGGAAAGTTTTAATAGCAAGTGCATTCAGGGTGTATGATAGCAATGTGGCTCAGTCCAACTAGAAGGCTATGATGACAGAATGGGGACTAAAGAAATGAGGTAATCTCTATTCATTGAAAATTAGTTTCCAGACATCTGTACAAATGAGCACAGAGAACATTCTAGCTTGTGTGCCAATCAGCAAACATACACTGTAGCATATTAACGGGTTAAACACGTTGAGCACACAATCTGGATTGTGAAATCAGGAAAACAAAAGCGTATGACTTGCCAACGACCAATTACGACAAAAGCAATCACGAAGGACAAAGGTAATGGACTGTATAAGTAGGATAAGTTTCGATCATCATTTAAGAAGATATTCTTAATGGCTACGTCTTCATTCAGTGCTTAGCAGTTTGTCCCTTGATAACACTACGGCAATCAATTTGTCTAATGACTGGAAATGGCATTGAATGACGCCTTGTTTCACATAACGTAGAAGATTTACAACAATAGTTATTGACAATGCCAAATGAATGGTCTTAGGGCAATCAATAGGACTTATACTTTAACAATGTTAAATGATGTTTTGCTTCACTTGATATATAGGAAGCTTACAAAAGTATATGTTTGTTTCTTTGTTTGCTGTGCTAGGAAAATTTCTCCCCCCAAAAAAAAATTTGCACTACAGAGTATTAAACACTGCATACACAGTGAGCAGGTTCATCACTGTATGCTGTGATACAGACCCAGATGAAAACCACATCCACCTGCTTCTTACGAAAGCAGACTTACACTGGTACCATTAACATCCAAAAATTGTTTCAGTCACAGAGAAACTTGTGCTAAAAATACTGCTGCTAAGAGCTCACAAAAGGTTCGCTGGAAGAGCAGGTGACGATTACTGCCTTCCTGATAGTCCCAAGAACTCAACTGAATCCAAAGAAAAACTGCAACATGCACACACACACACACACACACACACACACACCAAAAAAGGCACAAGAGCTCGTTGCCATGGCTACAAGATGATATCCTTACCTTCCCGGTGTGGTGGTACAGATGGAACGGCAGCTTGGGGGACTCAAGCACATAGGTAACTTCCTGTATGCAGCATGAAAAAAGAAAAATAAAAAGATTGAAGAATGAGATTGGAAGGCAAGACAGAAACTCTACAACGACTCAAGATAGATTCCTTCATAGGTGGGGTGAATAAAAGGTAACAAATGCATGGTATGTAGGCATATGCCTCTTTTTGAAATATCCTCAGCTTAGATATCAATGATTATCAATTTGACATTAGGATAGTGCCACCAATTATGATATAAAAGACCTAAAAAATAATTTTTCATGAGTTTCAGAAATTTGTTCCATCCCAAACAGTTCGTTTCTCCATTTAAAAGTATTAAAGAAGCTATTTATAGGCTAGACTTTTTGCCTCCATACATTTTAAGAAAGGATTTTTCCCGAACATTTTGGGCACCTGTCACACATTTTCATGCATCATTCGATAATGAAACATCACACACAGAGAAACATGGCTGTGAATTTTGAAGTCAATGAGATTGACTTAAAAGAGCTAGCTTATCTCCTGGACTTCTACTACACTTCAAACAAACAAAAATAACAGAAAGTCATCAATATGTAACAATACCATCATGAAATGTACAAGACTATTGCATAATTTGGGACTGACTTACTATGGAGCAGTCAAATTTGCACACAACTACACATCAACTTCAAGGTTTCATAACCATTATGGTGATCAACATAGTTTGCAAATTTGTGAAGGATCTACAGTGAATCATATGAATAGAATGCTGATCAAAATTGGCCCCCATCAGCAATAATTGAGTTGTAGCAACCCTCATAGACAGGCCGCACTTCTCCCTGCCTTTGGAAAGTGTGAAAAAAGTGAGACGAGGATAGACAAGTGGAGATTTTTCTCTTCAAGAACACGTTATACTTTCAGCTCCATCATTTTCTGTATACAATTCTCTGGATCAAAATGAAACATATGATACATAACTACTAGAATTGGATGACTTTGGGCAATATGATCATTTTGAGAATACAGTATAGCCCCTACCTTACCAGCATCCATTCTTACCCCTTTCCCTATATCCAATCCCAAAAGATGCCAAAAAAAAATATAACATAACATTAAATCGTGAAGTTTAAAATAGGAGTACATATGTATCATTCTATTTCTAGCATTAGACACGCAAGCACATGGAGACATTAGCTTGTCTGTGCCTCAGCCTAAAATAGGTCTCTTCTTGTCAACAAAAATTACAAGACAACACATACCATGACATATCATTTCTAAAAAGTCTCCTCCCCCCCCCCAAAAAAAAAAAGACAATACACACATTCAAGCAATACAACAGACAGGCATGTACACCTCAGACAAAAAGCTGGATCCCTCTGTATACCTCTCAAAACATGAATTTGTTTGATTTGAATAACACATGGTGCATGCACATCACTCTAAACCAAGCCTTGTCTCTTCTGCTCCCCTAGAGAGAAAATAGACAGAAACACAGACACACAGACACACAGACACTGACACACACACACTCACACTAAAATACAATCTAACAATCACTATCATATAGTAGATAACACACACATGAATCTATTTCCCCCACTGAGACATCCAAACACATGCCCAATCAGTGCAGGTGTGGATAGGGCAAAAATAGACCCTGTTCTAGTAACCCCATCTCCCCAGCACAGATTTAGACAGAGACTGAAAAGGGGAAAAAAATTGCATTGACTTCCACAGGTCTCGTGATATTGTTATCCATGACCTGAAAAAAAAAAGAATGAAAAGGGAAGAACCAGGCAGACGAACTGTACTATCATGGTGTGTCATGGAACGCCTCAATTGAACCCTAGTGCAAAGTCCTTCAGCACCGCCCGGTGTTACATCAAAACAACCCCAAAGGATTCAAAATTTACAGTACATGTATGTTTCATGTTTTGATATGTTCCCCCCCCCCACACACACACACACTTTTTTTTTTAAATTTGAAAAGGCAGCCACAGCACACCGAGTGCTATTTTTGTTTCTTCTTGAAAGGAACAGACAGAATGGGCCAGACATCAGGAACACATACCATGTAACAGTAGAGAATTTATACTCCCATCTTTTCAAGTTTTTTCCACCAAATTTGCCATTAACGGTATCGCACGTGTTTGTCCATAAGTTGACAGGAATTCAATCCACAGTCTTCATCCACTGTAGCTTTGTGAGATGAAAATTATCCTTTTTAGCATTTTTCATCCCAGAATAGACTGCACAGGATACACTGGATGACATCAATAGATTGTATGTTTGCGGTATCAAACCAATTCCTACACAGCCCCCAAATTTCTTCCATAACTTGGCAGAACATCAGAATCAAAACTGATTCTCTTATCTACAAGGGAAAAACCATCAATCCACTTCCCATGAATTATGCTTATATCCCCCGTGTGGAATATTAGCATAATTTATGGGAAGCAGACAGATGTTTTGTTTTTGTTTGTTTTTTGCTGATGTACATAATATTAAAAGGAATTACATACATGGATATATGTTCTATCACAGAAACAAATTTCAGTCTAAAAACTTACTACTGTTCATTAATGAAGAATTATTCTGTCAAAGATAAGTTATGCGTAATGCATGGACATTTTTGTGTACACTTCAAATATCTTATCTTTTCAGTTCATTAAGGGAACAAAGACAGAAAGACAGTGTGACAGTGATATGCACCGATTAGTCCCACAAACTGGTTCTGACGTCATGTGAGCGACCATGGCGAATGGGTGTGATCACTTTCTCACCCGCAGCACAGGTGACCCCGATTTGAACAAACGAAAATGTCATACAAACAGAATCAACAAATCTTTTATCAAAAAAACAAAACAAACAAAGAAAAAATTCAAGGGTACGGAAAGTGTGTAGAGACATGTATGCAAGCCAGAGGTTTTCAGGCCCGACTGGACACGGTATTTAGTGGATATTCTGTGGGGCTTTAAAGGGGGGATCAAGCCATATTCTATGGAGAAAGGTTGCCCATCCTCGCAGTAAATGACAGGCTTATGACATCCACAGAGGCATTAAATGCATTTCTGGCTATCTGAGCAGCTTTGTGTTAAAGTCATCCCACAAAAATGCCTACAACACTCTTAAACCCATGCCTCAAATGCATACAGACATGTCATAGAGTATAATTGATATTTTCTCCCATATTTTTTTCTCCTCATTGAAAAACTAATCCACACAATGCAATTCCTCAAAACTTAAACCTATTGAAAGCAATATTGCATGGTGACATTATTTACTATAATCTCTTCTTCTAGCAAGTAATTTGCTGATGTCTCATTGCAAATGTGTGTCTTTTCTTTCAGTACAAACTCAGACAGTCTCTAAAGTCCCAATAGCATGCAAGGCAACACTTTTCTAACAGAAGCTTCCATTCAAAGGTAGCATTACATGGATTACTACACATGATTCCATCTCTAGCTAACTTCAAAGGCATACTACATGGGAAGTGCAGTGAAGAATGCACGTCGCAATATCAACACGAGGAAATGACGATCATAGAGAGCAAATATTATTTCAGCGTTGACACACTTTAGAATGACATCACAAGTATTTACATGAATATCACCTTTTTTTTCTATTTTCTGTCCTTTCCTGTGCTCCTACTTTCGAAGAGTGGCCTAAACTATTAAAGCAGATATTACACTTTATTACAACAGAAACAGCGTACTGTGTCATGCCATGATGGGACGGATGTTTATCATTAACGATGATACATTTTTTTAATGGGGAGGAGGGGGGGGGGGGCATCAGTGACAACCCAAAGTTTAATTTACCACCAGAATGTTTCATTTCTAGTTAATGTTTCACTCTTTTCACCACTGCAAATGACTTGAAAGTGGGGTGTCTGCCACGAGAGGAACCTCATTCTATTAAACCCTATGCTCGTGCAAGTGAAGGGGGGGGGGGTGGGCGGAGGGACTACCCCTTTTAATTGCATCTTGCATTAAAGAATTACAGACATATGCATCTGTAACACACAGAAACACACACACACACACACACACACACACACACAAATCCACACGCAAAATGACAGTGGGCACAGATAGTGCATGATAAATTCACAATGCAAGTTTGGCGCCCCCAAATACAACCCACTGCAAAAACTCAACACTCGCCTAGTGAATGTGGAAAAAGGTCACTGGCTTGAATTTCTACCCCAAGAAATAATCTCGCGTTACATTCAACCATCCTTATTCGCATAATTGATCATACCGTCCCTATTACAATGTTCTCAGTTGATGTCTACTACACTACACGTGAAACCATAGAAAATTATCAATCGACACATGAAACCGAGAATCGATTTCCAGCTGAAACTCGAGCTCCCTGCATTTTGCCAGCCACATAAAGTACATAACCCATCAGATGATGAATTTCTCTTTTCTTCTTTCTCTTTTTTTTTTTTTGCTAAAGATTGTTCTGTGCCATCTTTTCTCAGACTTTTTAGTTTTCCCCATGCAAAACTTTGCCATGAAACTGCTCCAATCGTGATTTCTGAAACTTTGGCATTTTTTTTTTTCAAATTCAGCATGAAACATAAACAAGAGAAACAAAATCATGAAATATATTCCAAATTAATGAGAAATTCAATTTTCAGCTCACCAGTTCTGCTATCCTTTTTCTGTTCTGCTCAATACATTTCTGGATAACTCTTGTTTGTTTCTGGAGTGGGTGGAAAAAACAGATGAAATGAAATGCATGTTAAACATTCATCAATATCATTTCCAACAAAGATCGCAGTCCCAACACACAGACAGCACGGATGGTCTTCTGGAGAAATTCACTTTATTAAGCTCAAACACTTCCAACGGAAATGCAAAGATACATTGGTGAAAGAGATCTTTCAATTTGCTGTATCTACATGCGAGATCTACAGGTACTTCAGCATGACTACCTCTCAATAGTGTGTTTCAAAGAGAAGTTTTTTTTCAAAGCACTAAAATACAAGAATTCTACACAGGTGCCATACTTAAACAAGGAAGAGAAGAAAAAGGAGCTGGCAGTGTTATTGTCACAGTCTGGTCTTGCATCCCAATGTGGTCAAAATTTCTGCCTGCATTTTCCCTCGTAAATGCTGAAGTGTAATGGCATCTAACAACACCTCAAAACTTCTCCGATATCCAATCCCCAAATCCTACACAGCCATTAACAAGATGTAATCTTGTGAGTTCAACAGGGTGTGCACCTGCAAAATCTAGGTTCACTCAAAAATTCGTTCCAGCATCTCACATAGACACAAGCAGATTATGAGAATCATCTTCATGAGGTACATGTACAGTAGTAGCTGATGTGTCCACCTCTCCAAGAAGAGAAAATAAGTCCACTCACCGCTGCCTTGTCACGTTTGATTTTCTCCTGGAGCTCTGATATCTCCTTCTTCATCTGTTTCAGCTCTTCGTTGCTTTTCTCGATGACCTTTGGTTCAGCTGTCAAACAAGGAGTATGCCAACACGGATTGTTCAAAATCCCACTCCTCGACAAATTAAGTGCATAAATTTTTTTTCATATCATTTCCCTACGTATTGTGCCAGTGCTACATGTATCTTACTGAGGGTAATACTGGATTAGGAGCATACAACATAGAGATGTTCAAAAGTATACTTGTAGCTTGAATAGAAGACAGAAGGATATTAACATATACCAGAATAAAATAGGACGCACAATCACAAATCAAAAGGAATCAAAACTGATCATAAGAATCGTTTCAATTTCTGACACAGTATTTTTTCAAGTTCACAAATAAATTGCACTATGCACTATTACTTTCACTTGATCCTACTCTACACATTTCAGTATTGGGGTGGAATCCAGCTCGCATGCACTTGATATTCATTGCTGTGTTGATATTGAAAAGTAAAAAGTAGCTGTACAATAGTTATCTTTCAGGAAAATAGTAGATATAAATTTGAACTGGAATATATCAGTAGACTGTTCTGTTACTGTAATAAAATATATATATCATACAAATCCTCAATCACTTTGCCTAGTGATGTGAAAAGGATTAAGTCCTTAAAGGGATGGTATAGTGTTGGTGGAGATGAGGATTGGGCTTCTAACTTTTTGCAAGATACTAAGAAATCACTTACGAAATATTACAGAGCATACAATTCTGAGAGGAAGTCAGAGTTTATTGTGATGAAAATTGGTTTTGGAATGGCTGAGACATCCAAAAACAAAGTAAAACAAAGCAATTGTCATAAAAGTTGGGTCCCAGCTTTTATTAGGATCCCTCTCTTTTGGATATCTCAGCCATTTCAAAACCAATTTTCATCAAATAAATGTTGAATTCATCTTGGAATTACATGCTCTTTCGTATTTCATATTGTTTCTCATTATCTCACCCAAAAAAGTTAGAAGCATGAAGTTAGGTCTCAACCAAAAGTATATGATCCCTTTAACTTCTTCATCTAAAAATTCTTAAATATAGAGTTCTTTTAAAATTAGATATGTTAGATGTTATTGGGATGCAGAGAAAAAAATAATGGAAAAAAGCATCCCTCCTCTAAGGAGTTCATACCTTCGTTGCGGTCATTTGGTGTGAGTGACACTTCGGTGAGTGGGATGTACCACTGGAAATCATACTGCCCTTTGTCGCGCTGGAACATTCCACTGTAATGGGAGTTAAAAGTGGAGGGGAGAGGATAAAATATAAAATATATGACATATGGCCAACATTACAAATGATTACATCCCAATTTCTTCTCAATTTGTCAGTGCATTGTGTGACCTGTAAATACCTTACATTATTTGTTGTTTGAAAGTTTTTATGGTGACATAAAATGTAAATGAGAGAGGGAGGTTTGTGTTTACACCATGCGTATGGAGTCCTTGAAAGGACTGTTGTTGGACCTTACATTATTACCAGCCCATTCACTGTTCATCAACATAAATATTATCATTTGTGGCGGCCAAGGTCGATAAGGAGCAGCACTGCATGAGCACGGTTTCAAGATATGAGATTACAATGTATCAATGGATCAATCGTGGTAAAGCATGTTTTGCAAGTATTACCCTCATCAATGATCAGCCAGCACTTTCTATTTTAAAGACAGCGAAACCAATCCATGCCACACCAAGCTGAACCCTGTCTGTACCAGGGACTTTGGACAGTGTGTACAACACTATGGGGTTTTCTGTATCAATCAGCACTCAAGGCACACATGGGATTTCCACCCTGTTTGACATGGCGGTGGCTTAACTTGAGAAATCTCATCAAACTTTGTTGACCAAGCAGTATGAAGATGTTCAAATACGTGACAAAAAGAAAGCATGTACTTCAGCACATTAAATTTTTGAGAATTACACTGCTGCTACCAACAGAGATCTATGGACAAATACCACCATGCTGATTAACAGTTTACTCAATCTTTATTCTATGAATGACTGTTGCTGAATCTTAATTCTAAAACTACTGTGCATGAGACATATTGAGTGTGGGAAATCTAGTCACAGACTGGTTTTTACTATTTTCAGGCTGCTAGCCTTATTTCCCACCCCAGTGTTTTCAAAGCTTCACACATACACAACGCCAGGTCTCTGTTAGCACACAGGACCATATTGTCTATTTCTTTATCCCATATCAGAAAAGAATTTGCCGCAATAGGTTCACACACTTGGCTATCCACGGTCACATTAATATGAAACTCCTTGCAGTAATTTGCCCTATGCAGCACGTGTAAACGACAGCAAATTAAATAAATTTTTTTGCATCGCAATGCGAAAACCGATATTAAACTCCCGTGCGTGAATGCAGCTATTCTTTAAGGGTGCACGGAGGGAAAGGACAGGGGAAAGCGGGAGAGGGCTACGATGGACGGCTTACCTGACAGGGCGCTTTGAGGCACAGATGATGAGGTCAGACCAGAGAAGGATCCTCCTCAGTTTGCGGCCGCCATCCGTCCACTCCACCAAGAAACCTTGTCTTAGGAGCTCTCTCTTCTGTACCAGCAAGGAGAAGACGCCACCAGAAGATGGAATTAAGAAAAGTGAAGCAGGGAATGTAACACATGAAGCATCAAGTCAGTTACTACTCCGTATACCTACATTCAAATCATTATCGCATGACCTGTGACATGGGTAACTTGTACAATATTGCACAAAACTTGTAACTTGTACAATATTGTATGGGGGTGAGGGTAGGAGGTTAAAAAAAAAAGATTTAAAAAGGTTTAAAAAGGTCAACAAAGGTTTAAAAAGGTTGATATAACCCCAACGTCATCAATATCAATCATTTTGCCACTATGTACAGATGGATCCCACTTGTCTTTTAATCCTGCTTATTACAGACCACTTTGAATATTTTACTCACCAATGATTATTATGCCTGTCACAAACATTTGGTAATTCTAATGAGGGGGATTTTTGAAATTTAGAAAACTGGACACATGCCAGAAACCTCTGCCAGAAGCAAAAAGTTTGTAAATCTTTACCTTGTCAACCGTCATGTCTCTTTCAGAGTCTCTTCAAGAATGTGTTGAAATGAAAAATGTTTCAATTAGCACCTGCTTTTTGGTTCGACTTCTGTGAGAAAAAGTCTTGGAAGAACAATGATCTATCCCACATGCGTCAATTGCCCCTAAGAATAGCTGATGATGTGAAAATGTCTCATATTTCCATTGTCTATGAGAACATCATGTGAATTTGACACCGCACAACCGCTCACGTCTGAAACTGTGACGCACGCCAAGGTTCAGACATACTGCTGCGCTGAGTGGCATGAATAAACACATCAACTCCAAAGAGGTGGAGGAGGGGGTTTGGGTGGGGATTCCCCCTCCCCCCCCCCCAACAATTGGTTGGTTTTGTTTGGGGGGGGGGATAAAAAAACCTGATGTAGAAAGTAGTTATTTGGAAATGAGTAGACACTCCAGATTACATCATGGTTGGTAGTTCTACTGCACGCTTGCGCTGGAAAACAACACGAAGTAACACACAAAACCCTCTGGTCTCCGCTTACAAATGTCAATGAACTCATGTCTACTATGTGACATGGCAATAAGAAAAGGACTGTCTCTTTTTTTCATATTCAATTGTCACAATTCCCCAAAATGCCCAAGGTGCACTTTCTTGTTACTTTAGTCTATGTGACAGAGTAAGTGAAAACACTTGATGTTTAATCGTGGTTTGGAATTTAATACGCAAGCATCTCTTTTCAGTCAATTTAATTGTTACTTTTTGCCACAAAGAATCATCTTTTTTAAAAAATCCAAAAGTATCACCTACTTGATGCAAAAATCCTCAATTTTGAATAGATAAAATGCAGTACATACCCGCTGAAATAGGATTTGGAACCATCACTGATTACATTATGTCCCCCAAAAAATTACAATCGGATATTTGCATTGATAATACCCAATATGATTAAATATAACATCTTAGCTCTATTTTGCAGAAAACCCCAGTCAATTTGGTTAAGCGGTCACAGAGAAATGTGGATTGTTGGAAAGCAAGTCATGAGTCTGATTCTTCCAAGTTTAGGACCCCGTTTACAGTGCGGGGCTGGGCCGAGCCGCGGCTGAGCCCAGCCTCAATTGCGAGGCCGGGCCCCGCAATTTTGACCGTTTACACTGCCAGGCTCGGCCGCGCTTTTGATTCAAACCTTTCAGTATGTTGTCGTAGTGGCGCTCTGCTTGTAAACAAATGCAATTTGGTATTGTCTGGTTTTCAGACCCTTTGCCAAATGAATTCCGTGGCGACGAAGTCGCTGTTCGGGCAAAGGCCTTTGCCGAAGGAAAAAATCCTTTGCACGACAAAACCACCTTAAACTATACTAGTTTTCGACGTTGAGGGGGTTAATATTCTGAACAGCGAAATAGTACAGGCAGAGGGTTTGGAAGCAAGACTAAAATTGGCCGCGCATTTGGCCCAGTTTACGTTTACACTGAGAAAAGGCCGGGCTCTGCCGCGGCTTGGCCGCGGCCGAGACCACCTCCAGAGACCAACCTCCAGAGCGAGGCCAAAATTGGCCTCGCATTTGGCCTTTTGCGCGTTTACACTGAAGCGGGGCTGGGTCGAGCTGCGGCCGAGCCGCGCACTGTAAACGGGGTCTAGCACTTGCATGCTCTTAGAACTGCATATCAATGTGTAAACACAATAGACAGAACTTGGAGGGAAAGGATTCCTGACATGCTCTACAAAATTCCTCATTTCTCTTTGACCACTGAAGCAAATTGAATGGGGTTTTCTGTAAGATGTGGGCAATGAGTTATAGTTTCATACCCTGAAATTGTGTTTGGATTGATTCTCTATTTTTAAAGTAATCGTTGCGGAGGGTATACTATTGGATATGACACCTGTCTAGCAATCAGGTCATTGGTTCGCGTCCCACCCGAGTGAGTACATGTATGTATGCCTATGATTTATATCATGGCTATTATTCAAACACTGATGTTCTGGTGTTCATTTACGTCAATGAAGGGCAATTTGTCAATCAGTCGCAACAGAAGTATCACCTTTTCACTATCTCTGATTTATGTTTGCGGAGATTTTTGTCTGAATAGAATTGCAAGATAATGAACCAGCACCGATTTCTATTGAGTGATCTACCAGTAAATCTCAATCCCCCCCATTAAAATGATCTACGGTAATACAGTATTTGGCTCATATTTCTAGATGCTATCACTGTAGCACACAAGGAACAGGTTACCAATATTGCAAACTCGAAAAGAAAAAACACCCAAGTACTACGTATGTTTGTCTTTTGACTCAGAAGCCCATTCGTTGCTTTGTACTCGTACCTGGTACATTCATCTGCATGACAGCTATAACAGAAGAAGCAAAACAAAGTCAATGCACTGCTTCTCCCCTGAACACTGTCAAGTATTGGATCAGGGGGGCGTTTCATCAACGAGTTCGTCGGAGTTTTCACCGACAAATTTGCTATCAGCCAATCAGACCAAGGATTTCATTAGCTTTTAACAGTTGTCAGTGTAAATCCTTGCGTCTGATTGGCTGATAGCAAATTTGTCGGTGAAAACTCCGACGAACTCATTGATGAAACGCCCCCCAGATGGTGTGCAAAGTGCATTATGATTATGACTCATTTCATACATCAACTGAAACAAATCACACTTTCTGTACACATCTCTTCCCACCCCCACCCCCTTGCTCTCTCTCTCTTTCTACTATATGTGGGACACAGGTGGATGATATGTACAATGTATCAACTCCATGTGACAATCACACCATATATGTTTGATACCTTCTGTATTGAAAAGCAAGGTTTCCATTTGAGTACCAGGTATTCTAGAAGTTGTACATAGTTTGTCGCAAACCTTTGCATTATTCCAAAAAATGAATACATTATATTCAAGATGTAATCTGCTTCCAAAGGAATCTTTATGGAACAGTATTTATTTGGCGCATTACCAGCCCCCTTACAACAATGTTTTCATCTCAACAGCAGTATTCATTTTTATGGTACAAGAAACCAACAAGATTTTCATCCTCCCCTCTACCAAACTGAATTAGTCAAGTAACAATTTTTCATCGAGGTCCCATTTTGTGGAATACTTTACCAAATGAACTGAAAAACTGCAAATCATTGCAGTAGTTCAGAAACAGCTTTAGATGCACTTTCCACATTTAATAGCATCATAGTTTTGTATATATTCTGCCAGTATTTTACTCTTTATCATTTTCCTTCTTCAGCCTGTATTCCATTTATGTTCTACATATTTTGTACCATATTATTTTAAGTTGAGAAAGTCTTGTATTTACTTTGGGACCTTTTCCCCAACAAGCCTGAAGGCTTTAATTGGTCCCCCACAATGAATATGTTTACACTATGATGCTATTCTGTTTTACAAACGATAATCCTGCCAGTTTGTTTCCTATAGGTGCATAGGGTACCAAAGACAGCTGTGTGAAGCAGTAACAATAGCAAGATGGAACTTGGTTTTGGTGTACCACTGTATGATGTCAAGAGCTTGCATGACATTAACCCTTTTGTGTACAATGAGTGCCGACTGATACTGGGCATGGTACACACTGTCAAAAGTCCCGACACAGGAAGGGTTAAAAATGACAACAAAGGAACCAAAAGGCCAAGACCCTGCCTAAGTTCCTGTCTGCTTCAAGAAGTGGCTTCAATACAAAAATTTTATTAATCCCACATAACTCTGACAACAATTATGATTAGTTTTGATCACATCTATTCAATCGGAATTCAAAAACATATGAAATAAAAGGCATCTCTCTGGTTTCATGACTATCATACATTGAAACTACAGTGATTAAGTGTTACTGTGTATTACACAGCCATCTGCTAAAAATGTTGTTATTGACACAGGATGGTATTTGATGAGTCTGGTATCAATATGCAAATAGTGATAAAGTGTATTAGTTGTAGTGACATCTAAAATTGCTTATGGGTATGATAAGAAGGCATTTCAACTCTAAGCACCCTTACTGTGAGTTATCAACAGTTGCTGTCATTCCTGTCAGCTTTTTATAGTGACTACAATTGAAAGCATAAATGAAGAATGTTTCTCTAAAATTGAATTTAAACCCTTGAGGACAGGCTGACTTTGCTACAACATGCAGTCTCCATAGATGATTGCCCGAGTAGACGCGGGACTCAACCTCAACGGGATAAGCCACTATTTCTATCTTTTCTTTTCTTTTTCTTTTTCTTTCTTTTTTGAATTGCAGCTTATAATTTGAAAACGCAAATCCTACAAATTTAGTTTTGATCATGCTAAGCTGCATAAATTGAAAACAAAAAGTCTTGAGCAAAGTAGGCTACCAGCCTAAATACATATTTGTGGTCCCAACAAAGCTTACAAAACTCATTTGCCAAAACTTGTCAAAACAATGAACTTAATGCAATCAAAACCTTTCAGGGTTTTACTGTAAAACATGATATATTCGCGGCATTAATATTTCGCGAATTGGAGCCGACGGCCTTTTTTGCGGCATGAAATTTTCGCGAACTGCCACTGGCATTCAGTGCATATAGTGTACAAAAGAACTTTCAAGTGCATTTTAATTTCGCCAATCTTCACGCTCGCGAAATTCGCGAAATTAAAATGCACGCGAACATTTCTCGTTTTACAGTACTTGTACACATACAAAATGATGCCCTTTTTCATTAAAAAAAAGGACAAAAAGTGTTTTCATGTATTTATGTAAAGAGCTTCATAAAATTTCTACAGCCCCTACGACAAGGAAAAAAATGGACCCCTATTATTTGACAAAATATATCTGAACTTTATACCCTAGACATGATCACATTGCCAAAAAGCCAGAGATACATGTTTCATACTAAACCCCAACAAAATGTTGTTCTTCACAGGGGGAGATAATGTGTCTGATCTAGTCTCTGATGTACTAAGCATACATCTGGGTCATACAAAAGAATTAGATGTGTGAGCATTTAAGCATGTCACATTGTAATCCCTATGAGCTATACCATAAGTGGGGGAATTCCACACGTTCTGGTCTTTTCAGATCTATACCTGGAGTGGAAGAACTAACCCAATCAACAACACCTGATTGTAATCTTCTGTAGACCGAATGTGGCGATCAAGGCTGATTTTTTTTTTCTTTTTTTTTGTTTTGTGTGTACAAGTATTTTTGATAATTAAGAAAAAGAAAGAATGGAATGTCTACTTCTATTCTCTTCAAGTGAACCAAAATTTTTGTTAGTTGACAAGATGCTCAATCCATTGTGTGTGTTGAGTGCAGTTTGGCATAGAGAACCCCATAGCACTGCACGCACTGTCCACAGTCCCTGGTACAGATAGGGGTAAAATGTTTCACATCAGCTTTGAATCTCTGAATACAAATGATAAAAAAGATTGACTGTTTACCCCTTTGACTTCCAGCATAACAAACACATCATGGCAGAAAAGCTTGTCAGTGTGACTGGATGCATAAAGTCTTCAAAAACAGATTGGTGTCCCCCCCCCCCCCCCCCCAACCCACATACAAGGAGGGGAGAGGGGTACACAAAGATAATCATTTACCTATTTGATTTCTGGCATGACAGTTAACATAGCACAATATCTATTTCATAAGGCAATTAGGGAAAATACGGTTAAGAGGAGGGGGGGCATGAGTGCACCTTGGGGTGGTGAATAAGTCGTTGTTCACCACTATTTCATGACTTGATTTGCTTGTACTTTAGTTCCCCATACAAATTTCTCCCCCTGCCCCTTAATCTATTTATGACACACTGATCAAATTCGGCACTCTCAGCCCCAAGTGCAAACATCGCTGGATGGGTCCAAATTGGTCCGCCTTCCTGACAGCCATTCATCCTCACCTGCGAGTCATGTTTGTGTTTATCATTACTTTAATATTTGAGCAGCGTACAAACTTTGACGCACACAATCCGTCACTCTCTCTCTCTCTCTCTCTCTCTCTCCTCTGTCAATATCTCTCGGGGCATTGGTGTTTCAATCTATCCATCAAACAATATTTTATTATACTTCCAACGAAATATTTCTGCTAATATCTATCAATTTACCTATCAATCTAACTAGCCAAAACATATCTTCATTATATATATATATATATATGCATATATATATGTATATGTTTCATGTATCTACCAATAACTCTCACCAACACTATCTTTCCGTCTCTCTGACCATCTGTCTGTCTGTTTGTATGTCTATCTATCTATCCATCCATTGATACATACATACATACATACATACATAATATACATACATAAAACACATCTATCCTTCTCTTTCTAATAGTTGGTTATTTGATTTCAGCTTCTGACATAAAACAATAAAACTTTTTAATAACAATTTTTACAAATAATCTCATAATTATTGTTTACTTAAAAATGTTTCTTTTCTTTTTCTTATCTTTCATTTTTGTTGGAGGTGGGTATCTAATCTCTCCCTCTTATCATGACATTACTTTAAATTCTGCAATATATTGGTAAAAAAAAAAGCTACAAACACTGTTTAACATAAATGCAATAAGAGGCAGCTGCCTAAGGCACATAATTCTCTATCAGGGTAAATGTTCCCAAAGCCCTTTCCCAAGAAGCTACTGCACACGTATACTGGGTCCAGTAATTTGCTGAAATTTGCCTGGTATGGGGAAGTAATTGTGTTCATTTCGCTGCCAGGCACACCCCCTCCGGTGACAGCTCAAGTACATCAAGTTTAGTGGCTTACAGTTTATCAAAACACATTTGATAACTTGAATTGGGCGTCATTATTCAATCATGCCACTCATGTGATGGGGGGGGGGGGGAGGGGAAAGAAGGAAGGGGAGTATTTCAGCTCATGGTTGTTAGATGTGTGTTGTGAGGTTTGCTAATAAACATTGCATTAGGAGTCGTCAGTCCTAATGTAGGCAAGCTTGCTTGAGGTTACTTGCTGGCAAGTGCGAGAAGTCAAAATTAAAGAAACCATGGGCTTTTATTATACTTACTGGGTACTGGCAGGGATGGGTAGAATCTGAATACAAGCAGATGTTACAAGTCTACTTGACACGTGACACTCTTACACTGTTACCCCTTTCACAATAACTCGATCAAGTAATCTCAGAAATGCTGCACTTTTCCTGGATGCAGTATATTTATTTATATATATATATATATATATATATATATATATATATATATATATATATATATATATATATATATATGTTATATATATATACATTTTCTTTTTTAGTACCAGAGAAGTAGACATTCATTCTAGAACTACATTTATGCAATCAGACCCCATGGATTCAACTTAGGGTGTGTGCATGTACACGAATATAGTACAGGCATGTGTTTTTGTGTTGGACCATGTACGCTATACAGCATAATAGGGTTTGTGTTTTCATGTCTAGTACCACTGTATACATATACTGCTCTCTGGCAAGAGAGGATTTCTGTCGGGTTCATTTCTCTTGATCCTCTGGCCCTGCTGTTGAAATGAACTTCAGGAAGCAGGAAACGGCAGATGGAAGTTCTCGTCTGTCTACGAGATAAACAACGTTACACTATCTCACTGAGAGAGACCACAACAGACGGGGAGCAACTGTGATGGATTACACATCCATCCACGGGATGTTGGTCCATTGACGCAGTTGACCCGGCCCCGCCCGACAATGGCACCATGCCCTAGTACCAGTGGTGGTTACCCATCTCTTCTACAAACATCACTGCACCCATCACCGCTACCATTGGCACTTTATCATTTGGGCTCAGTGAACATTCCCAACACAAGAAAATATTGTACCATGATGCTGAAAAAAGGAAGGACGATGAGGCATAGTAGTTGGAGGAAACATGAGATATGGGAGAGACGAGAGTGAGTGAAAGAGGAGGAGAATGACTAGTGTGAAGAAAGGGGACAAATGGAGGGAGAATGGCAAAGAAGACAGCGAAGACTAGTAATGATGTTGCCATGGTGACGAACCAATAATACAAATGTTACAGCACGCAGAAGGACCAAAATGTGTAGAGGAGCAAACCCACAAAGAGGAGATGATAAAGACAGAAGCAAGGGGAGATAGAGAAAGGGGAGATGGGGAGGAAAAAGAAAGAGAGAGAGAGAGATACATCATATGCACAAACAAAAAAAATTGGAGGGTTTCTGGCACTGAAAGTAAAGATAGCGAGGGATACATGTCACACATGAATTGGAAAAACTGAAACAAAGTGGAGAGAATGAATGGGAGAAATGTATTAAAATGAGAAAGAATAGCAAAGTAGAAGAGGAAGATGAGGGGAAAGACAAAGAAGAGAAGATAAGAGCAAGAAGAAGAAGAAAACAAAGAAAAAGAGCAGGAGGAGATAATGAGAAAGTGGAGAAAAAATGTAGCAGAGGATGGTAGCAGAGGAAGCAGAAAAGAATTAAAGGACAGAAAAATGGATGGAAAAGAGGAAAAGAAAGCAAAAGGAAAAAATGAGGGACAAAAGGAAGGAAAGGAAGGAAGGGGGAATGAATGAATGAATGAATAAATGAATGAACGAATGAATGAATAAACGAATGAATTAATTAATTAATTAATAAATGAATGAATAAATGAATGAATGACTGTGGTTTACCTGCTTAGTGCTGTGAATCTCTCTGGTAGCCTCATCCACCTGCTTAAAGAATCTCTTGGTCTTCTCCAGCACCTGGCTAAAGATGCTGTGGTCCTCATGATGTTCTGGTGTGTGCTTCAGCAAATCCTGCACAACATTGAGGTTGGGGAAAGCAAGAGTGAAGGACAGAGAGAGAGAAAAATGTATCAAAGTAAAATTCAACTTTGACATTCAAAGTGACATCTATGAATCTAGTCATAAACTCACTAATAAACTAAATCAACTTTGAAATAAACTTAACTAAAGAGAGGAAAACACGGTATCAATGTGTTCTTCCACTAAAACACAACAAACATATAATATTTATTTATGTATGTATTTATCTATATATTTATTTATTTATCTATTTATTTATTCATTCATTTATTTATTCACATATATATTCCATTTTATTTCAACAGGGCAGCCCCATCAGTACGCAGGTATATATCGCCTTTCCAGGAGGAACTGAAAACATACAATCAAACAATCAAACAATCAACTAGACAATGACATGAATGAGATAAGATTTCATTCATGTATTTTTTTAAAAAGTGACTTTAATGAATGAAGTATGAAAGGAGAACGAAACCCAAATTATTTTTTGTGGTAGAGTGAATGTAGCAGTGTTTGTAGAAAGCATTTTCAGTAAAGGTTGAGGAGTACTGAACAATCAATTCAAAAGTTCTGAATTTTTACAGTTTCAGTGCACCATCACTGATTGGGAAGACTACAACAGTTTGTAATGTCATCGCATGGCAGTGATATAAAGAAAATATAAAGAGATTTCAACATATCTTCACTTTACTAGCATAATGAAAGAGCTTTCTATACACATGTACCTCCTTCAGAAGGCAGGGGAATAATATTACCCTTGACATATGTCAGTAACAAGTTGAGGAAATGCCCACTTCCATATAAAAATGAAATTTTGTGGAATTTTCTTGATATTTTGACTGCATATCCATTAATAGAGAAAGAGTACACACTTGAATAAACTTCAAAGGAGTGGTGACTAACTTTACAAATATATCATGGTATATATAACTTTATCTCTAATAAGTACTACAATATGACACTACTCCTAATTTCCGCAGTATATTTCCTGTCTATCAAGCATTACAATCAAAACACTTTCTATAGATCACTGCTTGCAAAAGAACAAACACATAATAAATGAATATGTGGGCCTGGATTGTGAAGTGCCATTTCCATACTTTTGGGTTGCACAGCTAATTTTGCTGTCTTGGACACTACCTGCATAAATGTTCATTCCAATTGTTGAGCCCATCAAAGCAAAGTTCCTTGACCCTTGCTTGGTTTTGGTTTTAAAGGGATGGTACAGTATTGGTGGAGATGAGAAATGGACTCATTAACTTTTTGCGAGATACCAAGAAAACACTTATGAAATAGTACAGAGCATACCATTCTAAGAGGAATTCAAAGTTTATTTGATGAAAATCAGGCTTGGAATGACTGAAACATCCAAAAACAAAGTAAAACAAAGCGATCGTAAAAAAGTGTGGGTCCCACACTTTATTAGAATCGCTCTATTTCGAATATCTCAGCCATTTCAAAACCAATTTTCATCAAATAAACGTCGAATTCCTCATGGAATTACATGCTCTTTCATATTTTATATTTCATAAGAGGTTTCTCATTATCTCACCAAAAAATGTTAGAAACCTGAAATTAGGTCTCAACCAAAACTATACGATCCCTTTAATTAGTAATTGTTTCCACTGCTTTGTTTTTGTTGTTGCTGCTGCTGCTATCCCAGGGATTACCAAAAATTTAACACAGCTCGAAAGTAAATATGATGCTACCGTGCAAATCAGTAACGCTCATTGTAATGAATCGCAAGCCAAGGAAGAAAAAGAGTGCATTCAACCTCTGTGAAATGTTTACGACCGCTACGGTTTTTAACCTCGCAGAGAAACAGAAGCCAGTATCAGCTGACTACAGGGCAACAAGGAGCATGGACCGACACAAGAGGAAATGTACTATGGCAAAATCAAAACTACAGATTTCCCCTCTCCACAGGTTTCCACAACAAATTAAAAAATAACAAATAAATGAATAAACAGATAAGGCTGACCACTTAAAACTGAAAACGCAAACAGTCACGGCAATGCACGCAAGTTTAGAAAGAGATCACATTCAAATAACAAAACAAAAACAAATCCAAATTGAAAGCATTGAAATTTTCAGTGAAAATCGTGACTTGGTGTATCTTGCTTACACTGAGAAACTATGTGGAGATAATACATAAACTTTTACTTCTATCAAGGTGTGTCTCATGGTAGCTCTTTGGGGAAGTACAGCATCTCTGAACTACCATAGTTATAGTTTTGGTTGGGATGGGGTATTCAGATTTTAAAGGGATGGTATAATTTCGGTTGAGGTTCGAATTCAACTCTTAAAGGGTGTGTACAGTTCTGGTTGAGGTGAGGATTTAGCATTTAACGTTTTGCGAGATATTCAGAAAGCACTCTATGAGATGTCAAAGAGCATGCAATTCTAAGGGGTATTAAAAGTTTATTTGATGAAAATCGGTTTTGAAATGGCTGAGATATCCAAAAACAAAGTGAATCAAAGAGATCCTAATAAAGTTGTGGCATGTCGCCTTTTATAATTAGCACTTTTTTGGATATCTCAGCCATTTGAAAACCAATTTTCATCAAATAAACGTTGAATCCTTCTTAAAATTACATGCTCTTTCATATTTCATAAGAGGTTTCTCATTATCTCACTTAGGAATGTAAAAAACATGAGTCCCCACCTCAACCAGTACTGTACAGGCCCTTTAAAGGGATGGGATAATTTTGGTTGAGATTCGCATTCAACTCTTAATGTTTCGTGCAATAATTAGAGACCACTTATGAAATTACCATCGTATGACCTCCTGTTTATGGATATCTCAGCAATTCCAAAACCAATATCCATAAACAAACTTTAAAATCCTCAAGAAATTGTATGCTCTTTTATATTTCATGATAAAGAGGTTTCTGATTATCTCACAAAATGTTGGAAACCTGAAGCCCCATGTCAGCCTAAACTATACAATTCTTTCTCACCTATACGTATTGTCACCAAATACAAACATCAACGCTGTACCAGCTATCAACAGCTTTTTAAATTTGTAAACAATATTGTGCTCTGGCAAATAGTAACTCTGGCAAAGACATGAACTACTTTGCATTGCAAGAGCACAACATTTGCACAGTTTTGTAGAGCATGGAATGGGCATGAAATGTGTGCACGAAAATATCTCGTCAGTCTCATTCCCTGTCTGTTTAGCACATGGAGATGTGTATTGAAGGCTTGCTTGCTCTGATCATTTGGACAACGCAGATTTAAGTCTTCCACATTGTCCAGCATGCAGCTCAATGCTTGCTACATTTAGACAGCTCTCCAGTGGCAAAATATCTTCACACCTTTTTTTTTTTCCTTCCTTTTTTTTTCCTTTGGTCATGCATGGATTCTTTCATTTTAAAAAAAAGGGGGTAAAAAAAGGAGCTTCGGTGTCCTGCCATGCTTCTCACTAAATAGTGTTCTCTTTTGAGGGGACAAGGGCATCACAATCCACAGGACTTTTAGAATCCATGCATGGACAGTTCGGAGTACACAGTGAGCTCTGAGTAGTTACTGTAGCACACTGCTGCTGTAGACTGTTTTGGCCGGAGGGGGGAAGAAACATGCCGCTATTGTTAAAGTGTCCCACAGACTTTGTAGTGACTGTGAAGTCTTTCTTTAGATTCTATTTCTTTTTAAAAACTACATGAACCAGATATTTCCATGTCATAAAGTGCATTTATTTAAACTGTTCAGGGTTTAATAGTCTGCCTTCCAGACGCCCCTTTTGTAATAATCACCACCAAATGAATGAGGACAGCGTCCATGCGTATCAACACCAAATTTCTTTTTGGTAGATCTCCCAGGCTATCTATGAACTACAGTAATTGATTAACTACACACAACAGGAACATGTTACATAGGTTAAAAGTATTACTGAACAGAAAAAATATATAATTCTTGAGGAGAGGAAGCAATCAAGAAAAAATTAACTGACTTTGCACCATAACATGCATTTCCCATTCACCCCAGCCTGAGAATACACGGGACTGGTCTTCAGTGGGTTAAAAGCCTATTCCACTCAGAATTATTAGAACAAATATATAGACACCTTTGAACTCAAGTGCACTCAAAGAAATAACACTTCATAATCTAAGTGTGTTTTCAAACATTAAATGATTCTAAATCTCATGTATATATTGTATATAATATCTAAATAAACAGGGCAGTGGCCCAGTCGCCCAGGGCCACTAAAAATTGGTGTCGGACTATCAGATTTATCTTTTGATGGCCCAATTTGGCAACTATGATTCCAAATGGATTGTTACTTTTGCTATAAATATATATAAGGTGAAGTGGGCTCGACCTCGTACGTTGTGGGTGCTGCATTATTCTATGTATAGGAATGACTGCTCGCAGACTATTAAAGGCTATTAGTGAACATACTGCAACGTCTGCGAGCAGTCATTCCTTCGTCACACCTATATATGATATGTCACATAAACAAATGTATCACTTTTTAGCACAGCACAATGTTGATTATATTGAAACAAAACAAACAAACAAAAAACTTCCCTCCCTCTAAATCAATGGAAGATTCCACCTTTTCATGCTCCCATTGACAAACCTCTACCCCTAGAAGATCAGTCTATTATAGACAATATAGATTGATCAATCAATCTAAAGGCAATTGACCCTCCAACACACACGCACAAATTGCAAATAGCGTGACATCATCGGTGTGATATCATCCCGGACTTTTGGCGGACACCTCCCTCTTTGTAGTAGCAAAGACAATTTTAGCGACATCTGACTCAGAAGATCTACTCAGCACCTCAGATTCAGCTACACCAATGCCTCACCCCGCAAAATTTAATTCATTTACAGGCCAGTGTGAAAATAGAAATTGCCTGTCTGTTGCGTGGTTGACTATATCTACCTTTGAGCATAAGAATCGTATGGCTCCACCCTCTTCACTTTCCTTTCTCCATCTCTTCTTTCTATCTCTCTATCCCACATCATTATTCTCTCTGAAGGTGATTGCCCTTATGCCCATCTTATAAACCTTTCCGGAGTCTCCCATCCCCCCGCCCCCTTTCAAAAAAAAAAGGAAAAGAAATTGAAACAAAGAGACAAAAGAAGTGAGGTTTATATCAATATTCTTCAGAGAAAGATGTTTCCAAGTGAAGACCTTCGTCAGTGTAGGAAGACAGAGAGCTATGAATTAAGATCCAAAGTGATAAAATGAACATGCAGCAATGGTATTACCGAAAGTCAGTTTGTCTTATTAAATGACATCCTCTCAGCCACTTAAAGTTTGTGTGTCCCTTTTGTAATCCTGAAAGTTAGATTCCTTTCATAAGCTGGTATATTGGAGAGGTAGGTAATTAATATAAAGATGGTTTCTCAAAACAACAAAACTAGCAACTTCTTTATGATGGAGGGAGAAACAGTACTATAGATTTTGAGAGCATTTATATTTCTCGAATTTGAAATACTGCACAAGAAGAATACAATGCTATTCACATCACAATCACCGGACTATATCCACTATTTTGAGGTATAACACAGGAAATGCTCACTTCATGCAAGACTGGCAGTGAAATGGTCACAGCCTTCTACATTTATTGTCTGCTTTTCCCCCCAAAAAAAATCACAGGTCAGTCTCCCAGCTTTCAAAAAAGAAGGTCAGTTATAGGTCAAATTCTCACTGCATGTAATTCTTTGAGTACTATATTCTTCAAGACATGAGATGAATTACCAAACAATATAGTACAATGTACTTGCACATCCCCAAATGAAATACTAATTAACGATCATATCATATGCATACACTTTGAGCAAAAGAAAAAAAGAACATCTACAACTTGCTGAAAGATACTAACGCTCTGACAGACGCAGATATGAGAGGAGATGGATTTTTTTTTTCCTCAATGGTAAACAAGAATAAACTTAGAATGAGTTATGAACTGCGCTATTACCAATGCTAGATCTATGGAATGAAACTTAGTGGAAAATTGGGACGGTTTGCCAGGGGGGTTTACCAATGTACCTCAGAGATGCAAAAAATCTTCTGCAAACCTGCGCCCAGATCGGACCAGGGAAACACTGAATAAAATGCAATGTCTAGTGACCCCCTTAATGGCACAAAGTTTGCCGTCTGGCAGCTGGTCAAACACAGCGTGCCACCAGAGAAGGGTCTGGCAACGAGCCTACACCATGAAGTAACACCTTCATTAATTATCAAACTTTATTTCGGCGGGGAGAACATAAGTGAGTCACGCTCAAACGCAGCTGCATGGCATTGAACGATGGGGGGAAATTATGAGGGGGGGTGGGGGGCGACAAAAAATGTACAGGAGCCACAGATAACAAAACGTCAATGACTTTGATCTGGTGCGCACCTCTCTGCTGCACAGAGCAGAACTGTGAAATCTGTAATTGCCCATTTGGCTTGCCATATGCTTTGCCTCTTGACTCGATGTCACATGAAACACAGATCATTCCACACCATCACAAGACTGAAATAGATTCACAAGGCCATCCAGCTGGACATTTGATGTGACATGTCTGTTTTAATTTTATTCATTTTATTATTTCTTTGGAGGGGGCAGTGGAGATTAGAAGGTAAGGGATGTAAGAACACAACAATACACTGGTTGGGAATAATGCAGCAAGTACAAGAGTTTCACACAAAGTGAAGTACAGATACAGTACAAGAAGCCTCAGTCACATTCCTATACTGTCTGATTTGTGCTAAAATATTTGACTCTACAATAAAATCTATGTTTCATTTTGATTGATGGTTTCATTTCTAGTCAATAAAACCTTTGGGGAGAAAGTTCTACTCTGTTTGGGGTAAATCCCTTCTAAATGGAAGAGCTCCTGGACGGAAAATGACATAATCATGCACCAGTTATTTCTTCATGCACAGCACTAGCAATGATCCTGAATACATCTATGAGATTGAAGGACATATTTTACCACAGCTTTCTTTTACTGTAACTGAGGGACAGGATATTGCTTTTGTTTCTTTTAGATCGGTTTCCTTCATTAACGCGGTTCTGTCTTGCAGAGAAACAACAGCTTGAAGTTTTGAGTTCTGCGCGTGGATTGGGGAAGCAACAGTTATTTGGTTTGGGGTTTTCCAACAACTTCCCTATCCTGTGAAACCGAGCCGCCACAAGTGGCTGCTTCATGATGTTCTGACACGCTAAGTGCCCAACGATCTTTTGGGCTTGATGGCAGTTTCAATTTCAGGGCACTATGAATGGTTTCCCCTCGTTAGCGACAGTGCATTTTTTTTTTTACTCTTATTTAGGTCAAGTACAAGTACAACGTTGGTGGTTCATTTCAGGGTAGTTCAGACAAAGAACTGCCAATAAAGTTTATACACACATGGTACTGGTCTGTAAACTGTAACAAATTTTTCTGTATACGTGCAGAATTTGGAGATACAGGTTTCTGTTTTTTCCTCTTTTCTGGCAAACATTGGTGAACTTTTTGTCGCAGGTTGGCTCGCATTAAAGGGATCGTATAGTTTTGGTTGAGACCTAATTTCAGGTTTCTAGCATTTTTGGATGAGATAATGAGAAACCTCTTTAAATGAAACATGAAAGAGCATGTAATTCTATGAGGAATTCAACATTTATTTGATGAAAATTGGTTTTGAAATGACTCAGATATCCAAAAAAGGGCGATTCTTATAAAGTGTGGGACCCACACTTTATTACAATTGCTTTGTTTTACTTTGTTTTTGGATGTTTCAGTCATTCCAGACCCGATTTTTATCAAATAAACTTTGAATTCCTCTTAAAATAGTATGCTCTGTACTATATCATAAGTGTTTTCTTGGTATCTTGCAAAAAGTTAGAAGCCCAATTCTCATCTCCACCAATACTGTACTATCCCTTTAACGTCACTGAAGTTTGAAAAAAGGCAGATTGTTTGGTGGCTGTATTCAACCATCCATATTCATGGTTACATTGCCACATTCATTGTACAACTTACAAGTTTATTTTTCATGGTGTTTTTTTTTTTTAGTTCATAAAAACCCTTCCACATCACAGTTATGCAATGACCACTTTTGTCTAACCACAGCTTTTCTTCTCTTACTCAATTCCCATTAGCCACAGTCAGACTGGCAAAAGATTGCAAAGTCTTTCGATCTTTTTCCGTCTGTTCACACTGGCAGCCAAACTTCGCGATATTTGGATCGAGGAGTTTTGGTCACTAGTGCATGCGCACAAAAAAAGAGGAGAGAGCGCGCCATCTGACAGCTAACGATTGTGATATAACAATGCACACAGGTGTTTTCCATCGAGGCACCGCCCGATATCCAGGTGGTGGACTGGTCATGTGACAAACATCGCGAAGTTTCCGTTGCAAGCGTTCAAATATCCCTAGTTTGAGTGGGAAGTTTCGCGAGAAGTTTTGCAAGAAGTTTGCAGTCACACTGGCAAAACTTTGAGATCTTTGGGATCGTGACCTTAAACTCCATGATCTTTTGCCAGTGTGACCGTGGCTACTGTTTCGTTTGCCATGTTAACTTTCCATGTATCCTCGTGGGGAAGGGGTTTTGTCGTGTGATTTCTTTCTTTGAAATGAATGTTGGTGTTTTGATAACGGTACATGCTATAATTTCTCGTGGAATTTGATGGAAATTGAGACAACTTGCAACACGGAACTAATATCTTCCCTTCCTGTTCATCCCCTCCCCCCCCCTCCCCCAACAAAAAGAAAATCACAAAAATAAAGAGAGACTTGGTATAAATGATGAAGAGTAAAGTGACCTTAGTAACTTGATCTATTATCCAATGATCAGCTCTTCATACAAGGCAGTATGCCCATGGA
Source organism: Diadema antillarum (assembly GCF_040938485.1). Classification (NCBI taxonomy): domain Eukaryota; kingdom Metazoa; phylum Echinodermata; class Echinoidea; order Diadematoida; family Diadematidae; genus Diadema; species Diadema antillarum. The sequence goes on from NW_027271626.1 coordinate 296,102, forward strand.
TCAACTTACAAGTGTGTCTGAATGGTATGGAGATCACTTGGCATACAATGTAAACTTTTGACCTTGAAACTTGGATCATACACAGGTTTAATAAACCACACACAGTTTTATCAATCTGGGGCCAGTTTCCGTGACTTGCCCAGGTTGTGGCAGAGCACGCAAATGCGCGCACAAGAAACTGCCACCTCTCTCGAGGTGAAAGGCCCACCTACTGGTTTCCAAGGAAACATATGCCTACCTCACGCTAGATGACAAGGGGACTCTAAACAGGGTCCTCCCCCCCCCCCCTTGATCCGTAAAAAGAAAATAGAATAACATTAACCTGACCAAACTGGCAGGCAAAGACAAAAAGGTAATTTAATGAACAGACGAGCATCCCGTTGTACTTACATTGAGCACCATGGTGAGCTTGGTGATCCCTTGTAGAGGACTGTACAGCATGGCTGAAATGGAAAATGAAAACAGAAAATATGAGCACCACTCTCCCTCAAAGAAACAGGGCCCATTTGAAACTGTGGAAGAATGCAAACATATCTATTTTTCAAGTTCCCAGAATCTTTCATCGTTACTCCCAGAGTATCTGCTCTCGTTGCTACTTGTATTAAAAGGCACTTTATTGTTGGCCCTGTCATACTAAAGCCTGCCTGCAGCCAACGAATGCCCAACGTATTCAAAAATTTGAAGATACATTCGCATGCAACGCTTATACTAGAATAGTTTATTACATGTTCGACGTTATTTGTATTTCATTAGTTATTAATAGGGATTTGCAGAGATACCTCAAAATAAAAAATTGGCTTTAGCATATCTCTGTGTATTCCTACAAACAACTAATGAATACAAATAACGTCAATCATGTTAATAAAAACTATTCAAGTATTAGCAAAGGATGTGAAAGTATCATCAAATTTTTGAATTTATTGGGCATTTGTTGGTTTCGAACACTCTGATGCGACAGGGCCATAAGCAAGAAGGGGGCAAGACTAAGCAATTTGCAGCAAGACCCTGGTGTTCTTCGTTTCAGGCTTGACTGACACCAACTCCATCTTCAAAACAGAGGCTGATGAGAAAGCCACTGTTAAACGAGAGTTTGAAAAATCATAGCTGCATGGCCCTATGCTACCAGAGCCTTGAAATTATATAAAGCAGCGAAAGAGGGTTGGAACTCAATGCTAACTGTAAAGCAAAATTTTGTGGACGACCAAATTTACCATTATTGAATTTTTCCACAGTAAGTAGTGTTAGAATGACTCCTCTGATCAACAGATCTATAATACAGTGATATTCATTCACAAACATTTTGATAGTTGCAGTATATTCTAAAGACTTTGGTATTGTGTTTTTTTTTTTCTTTTTCTATCACACATTTTATTATCACCAGACATCCCAGTCAGTCAAGTTCGACAATTCACTGCAACTGAGCCAACAGAATCGTGAACACTGTCTTTAAGCCACAGAGACTATTTGCTTTTCATGGCTGGCTAAGTCTTCCATTAGAACTTTTGCACATCTGCAGCTGGGGCACAGGAAAATGTAAACCATTAGAAATTTCTTCTGGGTAACTAATAGACATCCTCCTGATTCATAGTCAATCTAAATTTAGTCAGGATTACACCTCGAAATTATGTCTATAAAAATTCTCACTGCTGATATGTAATTGGAAAGTCAATCCCACTTGCAAGTATCAATCTAAATTCACCAAAATAATTCACAATCCTTACTTTGTTGATGCTATATCACATGTGAATGGGGAAAAAAACACTCACAGACAGAAAGAAAAGCTAACTTAAATGGTTAAAAGATGTCCCAGATTTCATGAATATAAAACACCACATCTTGAAAGAAAATTCAAGGTATTTGAAAACAGAATTTATTTCTGACTCTGGATCCATTGCATTTGATTTCTTCTCACTGCTGGGGAGGGATGCATTGCTCCTATTTTTACCATTTTTTTTTCACCATAAGATTTAACTTATGATAAGTCCATTCAATTCAATTACAGGAAGGAATTAGTAGCAATATCAATAAAATCATGTATATTATCACAAGATTGCACTTTTAAATGATACTATTTCTATTGGGAATTTTCTGTACTCATGTCCTCATATATATATAAAAACACAATTCTGAAAGTGATTGGCATGTTAATTCTACAACACGGCAATACGGATGGTACCTCATATGCGAGAAGAAAAATGTTAATTTTTGTAAATATGTGCAGCTGGTCAAAAGCACGTTTTCATACAAAGTGATAAATACAACTCAACTATCAGCAATTATCAAATGTCTTTTTAAATGTTAATCATCAAGAAAAATGTGTTGATACTATCTGTACAGCTACTTAAATCATAAATGCAAATATTTATAGATCTATAGAACTTTAAAGAATAGCCTATGGTGCTTTTTAGGACAAAGGAAGATATTATTTCTGTGCCATAAAAGAATTACTACCTACTGCACCTGGCCTCTTGTTGCAAAGATTGTGATGTATCTCTTTGCACGAATGATGGATTACTGCCCTAAAATACTAACCTATTCTGGATGACATCTAGCCAAAAATAGTCTGGCACAAATGAACAAAAAAGAAATACTCATCGGCCTCAGCACAGCTGTCACGCAGTTTCACTTCATAAAAATTTGCACCACTTAAAAATCCCTAAAACATATAAAAAATAAACACAGAAAAAAAAATTATTCATCAGCTCCACTGGGCACACTGCTCTACGTGTGTATTTTCACCACCCAAATGCATGATCCACAGTGCAACTCCTCACTGATCTCATATTTTGACCCGACTCAAGGAATTAATCCCATCAGAAGTCTCATATCATCCCCCCATAATTTTTTTTTTTTCAAGGATTTACATCCTGTAAAACTGTAATGGTATTTCTGAATGATTTATGAACAAATGACATTTCTTCTCTTTTTGTATCTTACAGTCATATGTCTCGAAAGGTACTTAAAAACAAAATCACTCTGCGATCAATCATGGAACAAAGTGCTGAGAGGAAGGCAATTGCCATCTCTGGTGACTAATGATCACTTGATAGCGACTTGAGAGCCGGAATACTGGTATCATTTCATCATTAGTATTAACGAGAAAGAGGTGAAAAACAGGCATATCCTTGAGGTGGTATGAGAGAAGCATTTCTCTTGTTTGAAGCAAAATCTGAAATCGGTCACAGGCGTGGAGAAATCATTCCTAAGTCTCTGTGTCAGGTCCAAAGAGAGAGTCTGGGAAGCAGATCTCATTCAAACTCCTCCAAAATGTAGTCCCAAAACCCGACTACCCCCACCATAAAATGAGAGAGAGAGTCGCAATAACAGCATCTTCTGTCCTCATGAGCTAACAAACATTGGTAATTGCGTAAGGTTACCAACAATGACATCAAACCTTAAAATGAAGACCCTTTCTGAAAAATATGGAGGCTGATCTGTACTCTCTTTAACAAATTTACTATATTTTATAATTAATTATCATATTTGACTGATGTCTGGCTTTCAAAAAAAAGGACAATTTTGTAGGATCTTTGGTAAATTTATTGACAGTACAAGCTTGATTTACAATTTACTAATTACATAAACTTATTTCAATAGAAAGATGAAGGAAAAAAAGAGCTGCTGCTCTTTTAACCTTGATATGTCAGTCAAATAATACCAATACCATGGTAATGATGCTAATAAATAGTTCTAAGAATAATGATGATGGTGATGATAATGATAATGATAACCAGAATAATGAAATTGTCATGATAACAACAAACCCATTTCCACTTATCACAAAACTATTTGAATTTCATAAAACTTCTGTGTATGATAGCATTTCTTGACTTGATTCCCTACCCTGCATCATCATAATGCCACAAGTTCATGGACTATATTTTATACTCTATGTCTTATCCAGTAGATTAAGGTTGTTTGTATTGGCTGTTGGTAAATAAATATATGGATATTCCATTTCTTTTTTACGCAAAAAAAAAATCAATGTCATCTCAGAAGCATTAGCCACAATACCTGCATGACAGCCAATGTTAATAAAAATATGAATCAAATGTCAATTCATGATACCACAGAGTACTTGGTAAAAACCATTAAGTCTGGCAGTTTCAGCAGCAGAGGACGGGAGAGAGGGAGAAATCCCCCGCCCAGTGAGTTAATCATTAACTCACTCTGACTGTTAGCAGCGGGCCACCCTCCCGCTGATCCATCTTAGAAAACGTCAAGAACTGGGTCTGATAATTATTTCAGCATTTGCCAAAAATTAACATGTAATTACGGCTCTGATTCACAAACGAGATTTCTACTTCCACAAAAGAGAAGCCGCATGCGTCCAGTGGTACAGAAAACACTTTTATTGTATTAACACCTCGAAGCTACGGTGCACCACATGCAAACAACCGCCATCCCATGAAATGTTGTGATATATTTCAGTTTTCTGGCTGAGTTTTCTGTGCTTGACACATGACACAGACAACAGTGCATGTCCTTTACGTTTCTCCTTTACCAAATATACATTCATCAATTTCTGTGCCTTTTGTTCAATTATGTTTACCCATCCATTTGATCTCAAACGACACCAAATTTGCTTAATATGACACTCTGAACAAAATGTAAACATTTACTTTAGATAAAATACTCTTAACTCTTACCACAACTGAACAAGGTCTTCACATACCCAGTGTCAAAATTTCTACCATCACTATCATTATCATTAACAGCAAAACTAATTCTACCATAAACATTAACACTTTTATCATCATGATCATAACCATCATCAACATTATAATCACTGCGAACAAATCATTCAACTCTCTTGTTTTTAACACATTCAACATTATTATCACCATTATCACCATCTTCATCATTATCATTTGGTCATGGATTTGGTCAAAGAAAGACGTATGTGCACATAATGGTAATAGACTCGCAGAGCACATTAACAGTGCATCCAATTCTAAAAGACCAGAAAAAGGATTATAGTAGATAGGTGAAAGAGAAGAGAAGTGCCCACGATGACGACAATAATTGTTGTGTATTCGTCAGTCAGTCAGTTCTGCTCTTACCTTCGAGTGTGTACATTTCTCCCGACTCTAGCTTGAGGGCCTGCTGAGCAATGTTGCGGAACACTTCGTTTTCCGACTGGAGGCGCTGTAGGGTGCTCATCGCTCGCTTATAGTTCGTCACATACTCCTCATGGATGTCAAAGTGGCTTGCCTGAACAGCAGGAGAGCAGATATTTAAAAAGAAAAAATATATAGGTGGGTTTGAAGTAAGGTTATGTTTATGCAAAGTGAAATGCAAAAAAGAAAAAAAGAAATGTACATGAAAATGACTTTATTGACATGAATAGTTTGCACTTGCACAGTACATACATGTAGCTCAGAAACAAATGGACAAAAAGACTACAAAAAGTTGGATTTGCTATGAAATTGACTCTATCAGAGCATTTTCTTGCTGCTTATCAGTACTGCCTTGTGAATAGAGAGTTTCTAGTCCCACAATATACACAGTGCATGCATGCTGTATGTTTTAGATACACATGCGCAAAGACACATGATAAACATTTTCAGATAATGCTTCCTACTACATAAAAGATGCAATATACACATAAATGCACCAAAGAATTTATGACCAGCTACCATATAACATATTTCTCATTGCACTTGCTGGAAATGGCAATAGAACACCCATTTTTATAACAATTACAAATAAAATCACAGTAGAAATTATTGGGTATTGAAACAAGAAAACAAAATTTAAAGACAGAAGATATTCTTTGAGGCAATTGCCTCTTCAAAATGATTAAACCTAGTGATTGAAATATTCATGTATAAATACAGATCTAATGAAAGTATTACCTATTTTTACCTACTTTCACATATAACAGAAGCTTCAAAGAAGCCAGAAAAGAGTCTATTTCATCTCCAAGATAAATGCTGAATGGCATTTTGCAAAAACAAAAGGAAATATCATTCAAAAACATGACACACAGTTTGAAGTCAAATTTACATCTAGGGGTCTGCTTTGTGCATGAAAATGTTCATACGGAACAATAGACGAAACGTTCATACAGAACAATAGACGAAATGTTCATACAGAACAATAGATGAAACGTTCATACGGAACAATAGACGAAATGTTCATACGGAACAATAGACGAAATATCCTGCAGGGAGGGGGAGGGGTGGAGAGGTGGGGGTGGGGTAGGTAAAAGAAGAGGTGAGCTCATAAACATACCAGCAGAAACAATGAGGGCACAAATATAGCTCTAGCCTCATGGCCTCACGTACAGTGGGGATGGCAGTGACATTAGTTCACACTCAGCGCAACAAGGAAATGACGGCAAATGCACATCACTTTGATACAACATACGTCATGGCACACACATCAGTCAGAAGGCAAAGTGTCACAAATTCTTTCTTTCCTTTAAAATATTATTTGAAAAACCTACTCATGAATTGAAGCAGATGAAGAAGAAGATGAAGAAAATGCTGTAATTTTGTAAGTATTTCACATTCATGTAAAAGACTACAGAAAAAATAAACAACATCTTGATGCCCTGTTGGCAATGGAGTGCTGGTTTACATTTCATAATGGCCAATGATTTTGTGCTTGCTTTGATAATTACAGATTTTCAAGGCCTCATCAATGACCTAGTCACAATTACCCTAATTGCAAGATTTTTTATAATGTGTATTTTGGCTCTTCCCCACTGCGAACTGGTATGCATTAATCATCTAATAAGCATCAAGATCAAGAAAATTTGTCACAGTCTCTCCATAGATACTGACTTGCTATCTCCCCAAATGTTGCCTGTGCAATTCATCACTACCTCGTGTTTTGTTTTGTTTTTCCATGGCAAAAGTTAGAATCTCTCTTGGATATCAATAAAATGGGCCAAGTAATACAGAAATGACATGTGGCTGTCTGTATCATGATAACAACATATTTGTCTTAATTTTTAACAGTCGATACTGGCAAACACTGATTACTCGGGGCTTACAGCCAAACAAGCTTGCTTTCATGTAGGTCCTGTCATGCTTCTCTTTGTTCAACCCCATTTTGATTTCGACCAGTTATCATTACAATTGCTGTGTTTTTACCATGTATATTGTTTGTTTTTTGCACATTGTTTACAAGGTAAAAGAACTTGTATTATTACTTCTGATGTAATATTCATATATGAGAAGTATGAAAATAAATGAATTGAATTGAATTGAATTGAATTGAATTGAACTGAATTGAATTGAATTGAACTGAATGTGTGAGTTTGTGAGGTCATTAACATTCAAATGCTGGGGTTCTTTGATCTGTTTGTAGAATTAGATTCTATTCATGGCATATAACATACCAGTACTTTGAAGATAAGCATTAAAGGGGAGGTACAGTACTGGTTGAGGTGGAGATTCATGTTTTGAACATTCCTAAGTGAGATAATGAGAAACCTCTTATAAAATATGCAAGAGCATGTAATTTTAAGAAGGATTCAACGTTTATTTGATGAAAATTTGTTTTCAAATGGCTGAGATATCCAAAAAAGTGATGACAATAAAAGGCGACAGGCCACGCCTTTTATTAGGATATCTTTGTTTCACCTTGTTTTTGGATATCTCAGCCATTTCAAAGCCGATTTTCATCAAATAAACTTTTGATACCCCTTAGAATTGCATGCTCTTTGACATCTCATAGAGTGGTTTCTGAATTTCTCGCAAAACGTTAAAAGCTAAATCCTCACCTCGACCAGAACTGTACACATCCTTTAATCGGAGTCATATATATATATATACTGAGCACAACTGTGAATACCATGTTAACCTTCTAAAGTAATATCATCTACATATTCTGTTCACTGCTTATAAAAAAAAGGCAACAAAACACAGCAGAGAGTTCTAACATGCTGAGTGCTAGATTAGAGTTAGTGTATAGACCACCACGACTACCATCCTTTGTTACATCACTGAGAATCATCAAAAAAGAACAACTATGAGGAAAAAAACCTGGACTGTTTCTTTTTTTCATATTTTCATTTTCAAGGATGTAGAGGAAAGTGGTATAAAAAAAAATCACATTTTTACTAAGATACCTCATAAATCACTGGGATGCGGTCACATCAGCTATTGCATCACTGCACACCAATTTCAAGCACGCTACAATTCGATATCCGTAATAGCACGCCCTTTGCAATGAGTTACGGATATTAAATTAATCCCCCCCCCCCCCGAAAAAAAAAAATATCAAAAAGCTTGGGGTAAGAATATTCTTGATGATTTCCTTACACTTAATTGACTCCTGTGCTATACACACCATCCCTACTTTCCATCCCTTCCAACCCATTACACAGTGTTCACTTAGCCAATTTTCCCGGAATGGAGAATCCACTGTGTTCCTAATTACAAATGTGACTCACTATATCTGGGATCTAATCAACCATCACAGAAACTAGGATGTCCTTCTCCCCTCCCAGAAAAATAATGAAAATATAGAGATAGGTAACCTGTATATATATATACCTACGTAAATTATTTTTATCACTCTTATGAAGTCTGTTGTTAAACCAATTTCTACATTAATCAAGCCCTAGGCATACTCACAACAAAGTCGGGGAATTATCTTTTTTTTTCTAAACAGTAATGGAAATATACCCATATAGATTTCTGAATGGCTATCTCTTGATACGCTTGAGTGCATTAAAAACATTTTTAGGGGAAGCCAAAATTTCCCCCTCTCCCCTAATTACAGGATTACGAGATGGGATGGAGGCTTTGTGATCATATTTGCTCTCAGACTCATATGTTTACTCAGGCCGTAATTGGGGAAACATACGCCCCTGCCCCAGAAGGAAGAGAGAGAGGAGGAAAATGACTGTGTGGGGTTTTCACACTTGCACAAGTACTGGTTTTGTGAATGTGTTTAAACACACAATTCAGGCTAAAACAAGTTATCTAGTTCATAAGTCTGAAAGCAAAACTTGACTTATTTCTTCTATCAAATACACTTCTCACATTGCGTTTGGCCAGCCATGATCCAAACGTATCTATCTCCAATCATTTTAGCTGCAAGTCTGGGTTTGTAGACCAAGTGGTGTGACCTCCAGACCATGTTTGAGGAGGTGAAGCCTAGCTCAACCTTGTATCATGCTTGTATTCACTTCTGCCATAATCATCGTACATCTTGTAAGCCAAGGTAATCATCTCTACAGTTGCCATATGGAGAGCCAAGGAGTTCATGATACCACATTCATAAGGACTATAATTTGCTGTTGCAACTTATTGCATGGAACAGAGAATCTCTTTAGTGTCTGAAACACCCTCTAAGAATTTTAAAGTGTTTAGAAACAGGATAACACACAATTCTGACATCAGTCTGAAACTCCCTCCAAGAGAGATGGAGACCATCCACCTGGTATCACGATGATCATCACCATCATCTTCCCATCAGTGGGAGGAGAGGATGCCTCCCATCTCTGGAGGCAGGGAGAGAGATGGAAATAGGGAGGGGGAAAAAAAGAGGAAAGGGGGACCCCCTTGATGGAAACAGTTGTGATGCTGCTAATGACTGACTCACGGCAGTTATTGCAAACTGATTGCCGCGACGTGATGAACGGGCGAGCCTCTGCAATATCAGATGCTTCGCATTGCTCTGTCAGCCTGGAAAATTGGGAACAAAAACTTGGCCTTGCCTCTTCCATCTCCCTTCTTCCCCATTCTCTCGTCCCTCCCCCTCCCCCCTCCCCACCACGCCTCCATCATTTGCCACTTACCAATCCATCCGCATCATCTGACTGAGAAAATATTTCCTCACCCTCCTCTAACGCAACAAAAATCATGGTCCAGCGACAAAGAGGGAGCGCTTTGAATAATTTTTGAAATACGATGCGAAATTTAGGACGGCTCGCAGCGCTCGTTTATCTCAATCATTTTTCGTGAATGACGGGAGTAAGGTGGAGAAGGGAGAAGGGGTGGGGTAAGAGGAGAGGGAGGTCTCCAAAGAGGCTTGATTGAAGAATCTATTCCCATAAGCATCAGCATCACACCTCTCAGCGTCATCACTCTTGAGTGGTAGAGTTTGCAACCAGGGAAAACACTCCCTCAGCAACGTAAATAATCCCCCAGTAAGGCTCGGTCCTTGTCACAATCTGAAACCCAGAGAATGGTACCCTACATGGCTGACAGCGAATGCTCATGATAAACAAAGACATTTTTTTTTTTTTTGTAAATTGAAAGTGCAATACACATACAGGAAACCAATCTATTCTTTCTGTTTTGTTTTGTTTTGTTTTGTTTTGTGTTTGTGTTTTCTTGCCACTAGGAAAATATTGCAAAAAAAAATGATACTGAAAGTACCTTTTAGTTCTGTTATAGGACTAGGGATCAAAACTTCCAGTGTGAGTTGTACATATTGTTTGATTGTGTATTGTTCAGTTTTGTTTTCATTTCAGAGGACCATGAAGTACTTCAACAATAACCCCTGCCTGGATTTAATCATCTGACTACATTGAATGGCGACTCTGCATAATTAACATCATAATATCATTCAACATAAACTTTTTGATTGCAAATGATCTCATTACCCATTGATTTTCTTTAATGGCATTGACTATGCTGTTTAGAATGGGTTAAGAAAAACACAAGAATGAAACTAGGAAATAGTTATTTGCCTTTTGTTCACGTTTTCAAATGTTAGCTATTGGATCAGGGTATTTATTGCGATATACATTTTTATGAGGAATTCATAGGTAATTGAAACATGTCATTAAAAGTATGCATGTCACAATTATTATTTTTTCTAAAATCATCGGTCCCCTTAAACATTGTGACCATTTCCCTCCCCCTCCCCCTCCCCCCCCCCCTGCCCCAAGAGTCATTAAAGTCAAAACACAGTTTTTAGAATATTCAGTGCACTATTCACACATAATGCACACAATTTTGGGTGATATTCCGTACGCAAAAAAAGGTAGCACTGTTGTTGTTGCCATTGTGGAATGTCTTTCATGCAGAAGCGATTGGCTCTAATCATTTGGAGGTTTAGTCAATCAAAGCTCAATTTGGTTCTCATGAATCACAACACTGCCCAGTGACACCATTAACTGCTCACCTCAGTTATTATTTGCTAAGCAAAAGATGACTTTTCATTGTAGGGAGATTTTCCACTTGGGAAAATTTCTCACTGCAACAGTAAACTCTATAAAGCTCCAGCCTCTTGATTTTAACTGATTTTGAAAAGCATTTACCACTTACTTTAAACCCTGGTTTGTTTGTTTTTCAAAACTTCGCACCAACACAATATCACAGACTTTGATAGCATGTAGGGTTATATAGCTCAGCTCAATGAATAAAAAATCCATAGATTTTAATAGACAAATAAATAAAAAAAGATTAGCCACATTGTTCCACAATCAAAGCATTACTCAGATTCTGCCATAGTGATTCATGATACAGTTGCCTCAGATAGGAATGGGGGAGGGAAGGTTGGTTCTGATATTTTTTCCCCAATAACCTAATGATAGTACCGATTCTCACTCCATTAAGTATTTTCACACCCAGGCAAGATCCCTTCACTGTGTCAGACTGGGCATCAAAATCTCTTTGTTTGGAAAGTGCGATGTTAAGTACAGCGAGTCATAATTCCCTTTCATGGTGCGCGGATTACCTTCACCGCTAGAGTTAAATATTAAACACACTCCATGACATCATGGGAGGTAGCTTCTCGCTTTTTTCCTCTTTCTTTTCTTTTGCATATTTCATAACCATGGCAACACCATCACACTGTGCACCTGATTAGGCTAATTTTGGAGAGGAGGAATAAGACTCATCAGGCATAATTTTAGTGGCACAAACATGAGGTAAAACAATCTATCTTGTGACAATACGAATATTTGTTTTTTGTTCGAGGTTTTTGTGTTTGTTTGTTTTCTATAAAGGGAATATACAGTCCGACCTCTCCTATCCGGACATGTCAGGACCGGCGCTCATCTGGATAAGGAATTTGACCAGATATGGGAAATTCAGTGTTTAATACACGCAGGTATCTACCAAATGAAAGGTATTTAGCTGAGAAATTGATGTGAATGCATAGAAATTATGTTGGGAATAATAATATGTAAGTCATGTGAGTTTGTGTAGGAATTTTGTTTGGGTGTGAAATCCCCCCTTGTCCCGTAATTATTAGAACGAAAAAAAAAAAATCACGCCGAGATCGCATCCACATCATAGAGAGATCCGGATAAAGGGAGGCCGGATACGAGAGGTCAGACTGTATGACCAGGCTTTACCAACCTGAACATACTGTACTTTAACTCTGGCAGTGCGTGGTCTTTCATAACATTCTGTTGCCAATCACATTCTGAATGAGAACATAATGGGATAAATTCATGAGCCAGCCTAGTCCTAACTTCAGTTGATGAGGTTGACTGAATTACTATCAAAAGTTGTGCCATCAAAAGTTATGAGGACAAGTTATTTTGATGAATGAATAATGATTGATAATTAGGAGTCTGATCTTGTCAGTGACAGTCAGGAGAGTTGCCATACAATGCACAGGTCTTTGTATTGAATGCCTTGTCATAGATGACTGATCTCTTTTACACTATGCTATATTGCTTAATCTAAGTCAAAGGTTCTTCTCCTGGGCCATCCTGACTAAGCGGTGGTAACTATATAATAGCTTAAGTTCAGTCTGTATAACTGATCAAACTGGATGATGGTCTGAACCGACAGAAACACCAAACTCTAAAACTGTTAATATTGAGGAAAAAGGCTTTGAAGTTAAGGGTCTATTGAAGTGCGCTGACTCACTTTCTGTTGTGCGTGCACACACACACACACACACACACACACACACAATGATTTCAAAACACAGAAACCACTTGGAAGGGATAATCTGATTAACAGTGAAACTTAGCAAACCCATAAAGCTCCTTTGATTCAAGATTATTTCAAAGTATCAATGCTGTTACTGGCTGTTTTTAATATCACATTTGTGTACATATTTTTATGCACACCTCATGTGCCTCATGAACAGAAAACATAGGAAAACAACACCAAATAGAAGGAAAACTCGGGAGAAACTAATCTCTTGACAAATGTTAAGATGGCCTAAGGTTCAAGATACAGTACATGGTATGCTATAAAAACAACTACAACACAGTGATACAGGTATGTGGGGCTATCAAGAACAAGACTTTTTACATCAAAGTGCACTTGGTAATGAAAACACATTGTAAAAACATTATGATTGTATCTATTATGGTATCAAGTTAACTTAATTGATTACAATAATCATTTACCACATCCTATTTGACATTTTCTTTCATATTAAATGCAAGATAATTGTATCATAGATGAAGCAACTGATTCTTTCATTTGTTTTATGCTTCCATCAATGCAATCCTCTCACCACCAAGCTTGCTTTGCTTTGTTTCACAATTTAAAAATATACATAATTATGTACCAGCTAGCTAGGCTTTATCCAGCTCTGGATGATATAAAAGCAGGGTATCGACCTACTCCTTTACAGTGCAGACACAATTTTTTTAGCTCTAAGGGACTGTCAGTGATGACAAAGGAGGCACTGTGTATACACAAACCCTCAGCATGCCCCAATAGAAACAAACCGCAAAATATGCACTATGCGTAGGATTATGCTAATGTTCTCTTCTGCGCCTACAAATAGGATTTATCTTGTACTTACAACATGTAATTTTAATCAATGAACTAACAACACACTCTGGCTGGCTACATCAAGAACACACAAATACCCACAACTGAGATCATACAGTATACACACTCACACACACACACACACACACACGTCATGATGAGCTGGGAAAAAAGAAGCAAACATACTCTCCTATCTAGCAAAGCCTGGATACACACAGAATGGAAATTAAGCAAACACAGACACACATACATACACACAGACACACAAACACATGCACACACAAATGCTAATCTGACCACCACTTCAAGAACCATCAATACCCTTTATACCCATATGCGAGGCAGAATGAGCTACGGAGCTACGAGGGCATTTATGAATGAACGAACTCTTTCCTCGGCGTCACTCCGTGTTATTGAACCCGCCCGCTGACGCCGAGCGACTTCGCAAATTGCACAACCCCGAGAAAAAAAGAAAGAATCAAGCCGAGCTAGCATCAGGGCATCATCCCATCATCATCGAAGATATGACGCTGCCCTCGTCACACCATAAAATCCGACAAGATTTCGATGGAGCACGTATTCTCTCATCGCTGTACCTGCAGCGGGTAATTCAATTTCTGCCTCTTTCAAGTCACTCGTGCTGTGTTGAAAAGCTGTCACAACAGATGGTCAGGCTTTATTGCTTAAAGGCACTGCATTTAAAGTGGCAATGAACATAAAATCCCTGCTCTTGATGATTGGAACACAAGTGGGAATACCCAGCACTTGTCTCTTTTCCCGACTTGAAGATACTTTAACTAGTGTGTGATTTTAATTTCGTTCCTGATTTCACTGCTTTACTTTTGCACAAGTGGTGTTGGAAAAATAAAAATTTGTGGATGGGAACCTACCAATCTCTAAAAATTGTCTTTTTATGTGTAAGTAAACAAAGCTTGCATCATATTGGTCACAGAATCACTACAGATACTAGCTGAATAAGAAGAAGTGAGCCCTGTATCTAGTCTTGGCACAGCTGCCTTACAGAAATTTACATGAAGAGTGATAAATATTATACTTTAGGAACTGACAACCAAAACAATGATGAAACAAAGAGAAAAAAACATATAAACAGAGAACCAATCAATACAACACAGAGACTGGTAACAGATACCCTGGCTGTAAATATTTGGTGTGCTTAATAAGATGATGGACATTTCTACCAGACATGGCTTACTGGAAGTTTCAAGAGAAACTGAAAATACAAGGGGAAAAAAGAACCAAATACCACCAGGAGGAAAATTTTCTGACAGAATATTAAATGCGTACATGAACGAAATCTTGTTCAGCCATCTTTAAGATTAGAAAGATCCAAAAGCAATGTCCCTGTATCATTGCTTAAAATGCAAATCAATGAATATATCAATCGATATTGATCAATAATTTCATGGAGAATATATTTTCTGGCAGTTGCTAGACTCACCAGGAGTTTGAAGGAGTCTCCTTGCATCTGCTCTGGTGTCCAGTGTTCCAGCTTGGGTTCCATGTGGTGGACAAACTGGCGGTGGACCTCGGCCAGCTCCTTGATGCGGAAGAACATGGTATCGTACTCCTCCTCCGTCAACACGGGCTTGGAGGTCGAGATGCTGGCCTTGAAGATCTCCATCACCTGAACATGAGGGCAAGATCGATTAGGACGATGACGGTGATAATACATTAAATGGATTAATGTCAGATGCCGATCTTACCATACAGAGGAATTCCACTATGTGGTCAGATTGACTTTATGAAGCAGGGTTAACTTTCACAATTACAACAGGAAATTTTCATGACAAAGATGCTAATCAAAAATTCAGAAATATCATGGAATTTTGATGTTTTACACATATCAACAAAGCGGAAAGTGATCAAAGTCACATCAATGTCATCACCTCAGAGCTCTTCCACTGTTCTTTTAAAAAAAGAAAAGAAAAAAGAAAAGAACATTATGCACATTTTTGGGATCGACAATCGAGTGAAACTACAACTCCCCTATAAGAAAAGTCACCATCACCAAGTATTTCGACCCTTGTGAAAGATATCTCTTTTTCAATTCATTCATTCATTCAAAAAAAAAAGGAAATTTAGTACAAATTTGAAGACATGCTAATATGACTCCTGTATGGAAATGACATCGTAACTTCATCTCTTATTCTGCATTGAGCTTTGACTGTATGATAATTCTCCACTTCAATAATATGTGGACATGACCAAACAAAGGTTACTGAGCCATTCCAACCCCCCCCCCCCATACACACATGCACATATTGCTTTCCAACCACTTTTCCTTTTATGACTCTACTGCCTTTTATTTCATTCTTATTCAATACTCAACAAATGACTATTATGCCAGCCACTAACACTTCCCTTTTTTTCTCCATTTTCCCTCACTTAAGAGTTATTTCATGAGCCTGAGTCATCCAGACTGATATTACCATCAGTTCGAGTCAGGGAAGCGGACTGTCAACATCAGGCCACTAGCTGACCAAATCCTGACCCAAAACTAACACCTTAGTAATGACCTACGAGCCCCCTTGTTCAGCTTTCTTGGCCTGGCCAAACGAGAGCAATTACTGTACCATTGGTACATACAGACAAAGCTAACTGATCAGAGGGTCTAACATACTGTGCCCATATGGAACAGGGAGGAATACTGGCACGGTGAAAGCTCCAGATTTATGCTCTATCCCCTACACCAACCACAAGGGGAAGTTGAAGAAAGCTTGATCAAAGTGATGCTAGAGCCCCTCCCCCTCCCCCCCCCCCACACACACACACACAGACACATAAACAAACAGACAAAAAGAGGAAACAAAAAGAAAGAAAGCCATCCACTGAGAAAGTGGAGCTTTTTTCCTTCTTCTAAAATACTACAAGCTCACACACAAAGCAAAGAAAACAGAGTTTCCAACTGTAAATGGGTTCAGAGAGTAATAAAATATTAGTAGAGTCAAGTTCTTTTATCCTGTGAAACTACTCATCACACTGACATTTTCACTCCATGTCGAGGATTTGATTTGCCATTACAACAATATCATGATCACTACCTCCAGGTGTACAGTGAACTTTTAAGGTACTTCTTGCTGGAGGCAAGAGACTTCCCACATAGACCCAGTTTGCCCATTATGTTCTCGACCTTTGATATATCACTAAACAATCGATGTGAATGGAAAATGGTGGGAAGGAGCGAGAGAGGAGGAAATGTTCATATCATACTATGATCGTTTTCACACCTCTTGAGAAAAGTAATTGCAAGGCTGAATTACAATTACGATTATAATCACGATCAGAATTATTGTCTATACACCAAGGAAGGCTTCACAGATTCTGCAATTTTGAATTTCAAAGCGAGGACAGAAGGCATGGCTTCTTTCTGAGTTCCAATCAGTCCTGAGTGGTGAGTAGTGTGCACTTTTTTATTGCAATAGGAGCATTTGAGGAGTGCTGTTTCCCTGCAAATGTGGTTAGAAGGTCACCATAAGCTCCACCCCCCCCCCAAAAAAAAAAAAAAAAATACAGACGTCAATCCATACACATGGCTGTTTCATTCCATAATTCTGGAGAATCGTGATTAGAAAGCACCTCTGTAACATTTGAATCACAATTGGAATTGCCATTCAAATCAGCCTCCATGAATCCAGTTTGTAAAGTGTATACACGCGGCTAAAATGCTTCATTAGAATCGTGATTCAAATTACGCACTCTTGGTACGTGTGAAAACAGCCAATACTACTTCAAATAATGCAAAGGACTGTATCACAGAGTCTGTCACCCAGCCACTTTGCAGCTCTTTGATTATTCCATCCCATCATTACAATGCGTAGGGACTTCACCTTTCAAATTCCCACATGGTCTTATGACCCGCACGTCTTCGAGAATTCCACATTATCTCAACGTTCAAAGTGCGGATTAATGATCTCACACAAATGTTGTATTCACCTAGTCTGCCCTAATCTTTCCTACCAAAATAGAGATTCATAGTCAAAAGTTCTAGAGACCTTGTATTAGCAGGAAATGCAAATAAAAATATGCGCTCTCAGGTATTGATAATGGCAGTCATGCTCTGTTTGTGAGGCATTTTCTGAGGCCATAACAAGACAACTGGCTCCATGAATATACCTCTCCATACGTGTCAAAATTTGTTAGGTGATACGCTAACATTGTATCACCTATTTTATTCGCTGGAAATCTTCATATATTGTTTATTCCTATTTCTTTCTGACAAATTTTGTAAACAAAATATCTCAACAATGACGTGACCAGTTAACATGAAATTTTCAGTCAACATATCTCATATCAATATCTAACGACATTAACATTTTCATGTCAATAACTTATCTGTGACGTCATCTAGGC
Source organism: Diadema antillarum (assembly GCF_040938485.1). NCBI lineage: Eukaryota > Metazoa > Echinodermata > Echinoidea > Diadematoida > Diadematidae > Diadema > Diadema antillarum. The sequence continues at coordinate 314,131 of NW_027271626.1, forward strand.
ACCATTTCATGATTTTCAGATAATGTCAGATGATTGCTCATATCTTCATAACTAAATGTCATTTTCTTATCATTTTCGGTAGACATAAAGTTCAAGTCATGTCTGATCACCTTGCACCATGCAATGTACACAGGTCATCATGGTGAAACTCATTCTTATCGTGAGCAGGTGACACAGAATACACTTTCATTCTTCTGACAGGGTGTGCACAAATGGTGTATTTCCTAATGTAAATGAACAACGATATCAATCAACACATCAAGCCCTAGAATCTATCTCATCTAAATCACGTATCTTTGCTTTGGCGCTACATCTTTTACTTGTAATTTATACTATCCACTGCTGTAATACAGGGCAGTTCCATTGTAGGAAGGTTGGATACGAGGGTCCATTTTAATGGGGTAAATCGTTGGGTCCCAAAACCTTTACATGCTAGATTCCAACCTATGGGAAAGAAAAGTTTCTTTCATTGTGAGATAAACTTTAGGCTGAAAAAAAGGAAAAACACCAAGAGGAATTTGTCAGATATAACAAAGAATTTTTTTTTTGCTCCCGAACTGAACAACATACTGTCAAAATCATGCATTATGTCAAAATCACAAGCTACTTCAATGACCATTCTCTACATGTGTCTGCATTGTAATATTGCTGTGTGCTTGCATTATTTGACCAGCACCACATTTACATGTGCTCCATATCATCTGAGCTTTTATTGGCTTACTGGATAAAAGTTATGCAGATCTTTCTATAGCAGGTCCCATTGGCAACACGGTGGTCAAATCTAAAACTTTTGACAAAAAGCATCTAGATTTTTTTTTTTTTTTTTGTAAAAATTCTCCTACCACTTTTTAATTTATAATAGCATTTTTTGTTTTCCTGTTCACCGATACTGCCTTGTAAATACTGTACAAATATGTATCATGAAAGAATATGCTCATAGTACAGCATAAACATATAGGTTTGCAGGTAGTAAATTCTGATTTGAGCCCTTTTTGTTTTCATTTGTGGGGTTGTTTTGTTCTTCAGAATTATTTTCAAAAGCCTCCTTTCAGTCTTATATTTACAAGTGCATCACTGGTTTTTAAATTGGCAATATATCTGAGGAGAAATGTCCTGTTTATCTCTCAATTTGGCATTTTTGTGTGTAAATTTCTATATTTTGTGCAGATCTGGTGATATTTTAATATAATTTATCTCTAATATAAAATATGTAGTAAAATTCAGAGATAAAAATGCCAATTCATTGACTAAGGATGATTATTTGCATAGTAGAATTTACTGGGACTTGATAGGTTAAAGGTCAGGAAATGAAGGGATGAATTCACATATCCAGTGTTCAACATTAATATAGCAAGTCTAATGTCGGACTCATGGTGAATGCACAGCTCAGGACTTTCAACCAATAAGCGGAAGTACAAAGGACATTAGGTTTGTTTACACAGTGCTCAATACAACATGCCATTGTTTGTGAGGCAGCTGAGTATAACATACCTGGATTCAGAATTCATCAGAATTCCCCCATGAACTTCCCTCTTTTTCTTGAGACAAATAAAAAAAAGAATGACAAAGCATGACTGTATAAATATGAATACAATCATCTGTTCTACAAACTAACCTTGTTTGTTTGAAATATGAATGATTCTGAAGCTACATGTATATGCTATCATGTGTTATAATTTCATAAACTTTAGAAACTATACCTGATTAACACAATGAATTATTTAGTGGAAATTATTCCCTGGCTGTCTGTCCAGGTTTAAATAAAATATGCCATGAGCAATGTACATGTACAGAAAATGTATATGATACTTATGCATGCTTTGTTTGGAAATACTGATAATACAAAGCAGTTTACTGATTGGAGATGGGATAATTTACATTCTTTCCATTCTAATTCGTTCCATTGCCACTGTTTACCAATTTGAACAGAATATCTCACACCAATGTTCACAAACCTCAATACACTATGCCTTTTAGATGGCACTGGGTCTAAAATTAAATGTGACACACGCCCCACTCAACAAGTGACATACGCCCCACTCAACAAGTGACATATATGTCCCCAGACTTTCACTTCATTTGCCTCATGAACAATACAAAATTATAAAACTTTGGACCCATCATACAGCTAAATATTGATAAACAGGAAGTACATCCAAGTTTCAACCTCATGATACTCAGAATAACAAATAATATGAAACTCAGAATAACCAATAATATAAAGAGTTTCATTGCAAAATGGGTTAAGCACCATTCATAAACATTTTAAAGTAAGTCCACCATCAGATAGAGTGAAATAAAACCTTTCCAGTGATACATCACTTGTAACATAACCAGCAAGGAATAATCTAAAGATTGTGATAAAGTATTTTCCTATTTTTCTTTGTACTTTGTACACTTTGTACCTATAGCAGCTTTAACCACAAATACCTCACCTTCACAAGAATGAAGTTACCTTGTTTTGCAGTAAAAGTCTTTAATATGCTCATTACGCTAATTGATTTCAACATAAACATAGTGTCACATCATAAAGACATTATAAGCCTCTTTTCGACATCCATTCATTCTCTATACATCCTGAAAACAGAATGCCTTCAAAGTGTACTTTTCAGCTTCTATCGAAGGTGCCGCACATCTTGTGCTATCTCTAGATCGTAAATACCAGCTCTAGAAACAGCTTAAACAACCAGGCAACAACCATTCATCGGGAGTTCAAATTGTGGTGCTATAGCAAATATCAACAATGAGTGCTTAGAAACCAAAGATACCAGTAGCAAAGCAGCTTCGATGATAGCTAGGGATACTCAACATTTTTGAGGGAGCAAGAACAACATTGATGGGAGGCCAATAGAGAGAATACTTACATTATTTAGCACAAAATATGGGTTTTACATCATTTCTGCCTTATTCTGTACATGCCAAAGTAAACATTATGAATATTTGGTAGGTATATCACAGCATGATGAGGTTGCAATTCAAATAGTTGAACAAAATGGCAAATTTATCTCATCAGGGAGGTGAGACACCTCCCTGATCTCATGAAGTCATGGGGGAATTCCCTTAAAAAAAATCATCATCATCATCATCATCATCATCATCATCATCATCATCATCATCCTGTAATCACTAAATTGGCACCTCTGAATTCCAATGCATAATACATCTTCATTTTGTATTATCACGCAAAACAATGTTGTGCATTTAAGCCAATCATCTACCTGTTTTCACAAGTTTCTACTGTTGGATTCAAATATCATGCAATAACTTTGTTCAATTGCCTGCTCATGTATGAAAACGGAGTGCAAAATCAATCAATGGATCAATTATATCTGGGGAAAATTTTCTGGAAATGGTTGAGTTCATAAAATTGTCTCAAGATCAGAAGGAAATTTACTTCAGAAAATTCCCCAAATTCAGAGGTAAAAATGTACTCCGCTCTTCTAAAATGAATGCCCAATTTAAAGATTGATTATAAATTTGGCAACGAAAGGCTTTTAAGAATTCTGCAACTGTAATGAACAACTTAATATGAACAAGAAAAGGGCTCATACCAGGGAGGTGACCTTTCATGTCACATCCAGGCTCACATGAAAGAGTACAATCAACTTTGGAATATGAGCAGAAGAATAACTATTTTATGTATAAAGCTCTGAATGTAAACTGGGAATTTCCTTTTTCCATCAACTTTAGCCCATTATTTCACATACACTGTACAAATCTTCAACTTAGACAGAATTATGTAACTGTATTTCTTTAATCTGCCATGTGAAGAATTAACTACGACAAGTAGGTATTATAAAAAAGATTGCAAGCTCGGCTAAAATGTATGTTGTGTTTGTATAACGGTGCATTCAGTCCACCTAGATTTCTACATGCCATGGCAAGATTCAACACAAAGAGGCATACTCTAAACATAACATTGTCTCCTCCTTTGATCATAAACAAGGAATATTCAAGAAACAAAAGATTAATATGCTGCTGAAACTAACAAATGACAATAGCAGACAAGTAACATGTTTTGTAAGGCTTGCCAAGTGTAAGGTGTTCTAGCAGCTATGCCTGCACTGGATACATACAGTACATGTCTATGGGAATCTGCAAGTTCACAGGTATACCCGCCCCTTTTTTGACAAAACCCCCGAAGTTTAGGCCAATTGTTAGTAAATTCCCTGCTGTGCACAGAGGAATGTAAGATTGATTGATATAATAAACAAGGTCGTTTAGGAGTCCCTATATCGGTTCTACAACCTGCGCCCAGAAACGCTCCTGGGTTTTTACGTGCTGCGAGCTGAGTGCTACGCTCCGGCAGCACATTATTATCATTGTTCACTGATCTCTGCCTGACAGGTAGATAATAATATTATCAGTGGGGTGGGGGAGCATGAGGGGTGGGAGTGTATGCGAACAGAAGACAGAAAAGCAGTAAAGACAAAGATAGATGCAATGGGGATGCCAACCTTGTAAACAGCATTGCAGCATATTTTTGGTGGAAAGCAGTATCTCTACACATGTACCTTTACCTGTGCAGCAATACCAGGACTCAACACTAATTTTTCTCCTAGGGGCCAGTCCGTGCCTCCAATATCTTTACATTTCAAATTGTGGTAGCCTGAAAATAGAATAAATTGGCCTGAAATAAAGGGAAACATATCAATAGATTTTGAATCCTAGTTGCCCAATCAGGCCACCAGAAGATAAAGTTCTTTGTAGGAAATCTGAAAGTTTATTCCTTTTTAACACAAATCTGCACAATGCGTCCACTTTTTCAGTCTTTTGACATGTACACTGATGTAAAGATGATGAGGGAACAAAATGATATCATCCTGCCATAGACAAAAGATGGTCTGCACATACTGCATGATGATCACAACTTTGGTGAGACCAATCAAGTTTCTACTTATCTTGCTATGAAATTTCTGTACTTATTTTTTTGTTTTTCAAATCAAGCAGGATGATCTTCTTCCAGGAACATGGATGTGGTCAGCTGCCAGGCAAAATAAAACAAAACGTTAAAATATCGAATGACTGAGAATTTATCAATATCTTGCTACCATTTCCTGTATAGTTTTGCCGAAGTGATTGAGAACACACAGCAGTAATACAGCCCCCCAATGTCTCTATACCCTGTACATTGTATAGTGACCAAGCACTCTATTCATCAACCTTTCCTCAATCTCAACAATATACACAAACAACAAATAAATTGAACATTTCCCTTAAAACTGAAAGGTCAAGTCCTCCTGTTCTGAGTAAACTACTACAAACAAACAAAAAGAATGACAATGCTTGGTGTCTACTTCACATTCTTATCAAATTAAGATAAGACATCAAGCTATGTGGGATTAGGTGAAGTTTGGACGCAAAAAAACTGTATTCAGACCAAATTTTAATGAGCCCCCACTTTCATGAATGCACCCTTTAAGCAAGAGATGATCTCCTGCATACAAAGTGCTATCCTGGCAGTTGGTTCATATCGAAACAGCCAAAAAGGATAAGAGAATATCCTTATGAAGGTTGACCCATTCAAAAGTAATAGAACTTTCCAGATGATATTCTAAAGTGCTATGTGGAAAATGTGCACAAGAAACTGAAACTGATATATTAAAACCATAACATCGTTCTCTTCCACTGAATACAAGTTGAACAGCACCATATTTGCCTAAAAGATATATTCTGAACTGATCTTTGAATATCTTTTTGGAATTGGAGTTTTTCATACCTTTAGCTATGACCTGTAGACAATAGAACATTTAAAGAAGTAATGACAAAATAGTCGGTAGGTACACCTGTAGCTTTCCATCTAAGAACTATCAGCATTTTAACCAAAACCATTGGAGGGCTTAAACACACATATTACAGCATATTTATTACTGAGAGTCTTTCTTGCTTTCTTCTCTCTTCTAAGCATTTTAAGGACACCATCAATACTGCACATTAGTGGAACTGCTGATATTCACCCGAGTCCTGTGACACAGATAACAGACCCACCCATCTTTATACGGATACTGCATTACTACAAGACCCATCCTACATTGATACTGCACTACTACAAGCCACTGTACACTAGAGTCCTGCATCACAGTTCACTGCATGTTATGTAATCAAACTACAGAACCCTTCCAAACTGCATTGTCCTAAATATTCTGATCAAAAAAGGAAGAGAAAAGTGCAGAGGATGTACAGACAGAGTCTCGGCAGTGGAAATACGCAGAAACCGGGTACAACATCCTGGACACGGGCAAATCACTTTCATTCATGAAGGTTAATTAATCCTATCAGAGTCCACTACTCACTGACAACCACTGGTGTTTTGTAAACCAACAGGCTGCCAATGGGGATAAAAAGGTTTTACAATCAAGCTGCCGCACTAATTCAAATCATGTCCTAGCATGCATAGTAAAAACGTGAGTGCAGTGTTTAACTAATACTCACATGGGACTCTAAACCCCAGAAAGCAATTTCCCCCTTAAAGAAAAATTGTCTTCTGTTTACTGCTATAATATACTCTCAGCTGTGTACTTCAGAAGCCAATACACACCTTATCACCGTCCCCCAACAATAAACACACAGTATACCACATTTACAATACCCTAAATACCTGTAGGTAATAAGTATTAAAATGCTGATGTGTGTGATCTTTGTAGTTCTGTGTGAAGGTGAAACCAGTGCTGTGAGAGAGAAATCAAATCAAAGCCTTCCGCTCAAGACAAATTTGCCCGTCATGTTCAAATTCAAATAATCATCACTTTTTTACTTTGTTCTAAATATACTTCTCCTCTAATTTTACCCAAAATGAAACTGATTCGCTTTGATATTCACACTATTCATTCTATTTCTTTGAGCTGAATTTCTTATTTTTCACAAATTCATTTTTTTTATCCCTTATTTGAGATTCACATGAAGATTTGCAGAATGAGGGATACTACATTTTAAAAGACCTGTAATAATGACAGACAGTCAACTACTTTCATTTTTCTGAAGTAACTATATGATAATCTGATTCTTTTTCCGTGTCATTCTGTTTTCTTGTACGAACATTTGAGCGGCTAATGACTGCAGAGACTCCAACTCTCCCGTTTTCGACGGGAGATCTCCCGCCGAAAACCTATTTTTGCAAAATCTCCCGTTCTCCCGTTTGAGATTTGATTTCTCCCGCCCTGGCTCTGTGTCTCCCGTTCGAAAGGATTTCTTACTTATTGCTATTGTATGTTGCCAAAAATAAGCCTTATATAGCACCAGAGAGCATCTAGAACCTTGGGAACTTCGCGCTTCGCACACATCAACTTGGAGTCTCCCGTTTGCTAGGGGTTTCAGACGGGAGAATCTCCAGATCAGAAGGTGCTTTGGGTTGGAGTCTCTGTGACTGTACGTGGAAAAGCAAACATGCCACGACACTTGTCTAGCATTCCAGGAGTCATGGCTTGACCTTTGGAATTGGGTAGCTGGAATCACGCATGTTATTCTACGAAGCCATTCATTGTGCAGATCAGGATGAAAAAAATGCCACAGCATATTTGCATTATACACACAAAGTAGCCAACCTTCTGCACTTTCTCTCTCCAAACTGCTTCTGTGTACAAAGCCAGATGGACCAAAAAAAGCTTGAACTTGGAATGAGTTGAATGACACATGACCACATCACCATCACCCAGGTATGACAGCAAGGGTAAACTGAAAAAAAAATATTGGGCAGTTTACCACCAGCAATAATAATGACATGCTATTTACAATGGCACAGTCTCTATCCGTATGTACACAAGTGGCGGTTAATTACCACAGTCTATTGATCTTTATGTTGGCATGAATGCAGGTTCTGAGGTTAATAACCTCCTTGCATCACTGTTGACCCCTAAAAAAAAAAAATAATAATAATAATAATAATTGTGTCATCTCTCCAACTTTCAACAAATGCTTCTTTCCTACATCAGGCAATTAATGGTGAATACATCATTCACTTAAATATAAAGCCTTAATGCAATTTTGGAAACTAATCTTTTTTTGTGCACATTATAGAATATGTGTTCTAAAAGGCTAGTAGTACAATTGCGCATTGTGGATGAAAAGAATGAACAATGTGAAAAATAAGTTTTCATACTTGCTCAAGCAAGATGAAGTATAATCTAAACTCATAAAAGTGTGCACCAAATACTATTTTTCTTATTTTATGAAGAAAAAAAAAAACATCAACAACATAGCACCAAGATGCATGCCTACTGGTTATTCAGTTATTCTGTTTGTGAGAATGTGATTGGCAAGTTGGGTTGTAGAATAGTGTTGATGTCGGAGTTTTCCCTAAACACATGTCACTTACACAGTGTGCCATCTGTCTGAATGCGACTGAAAAATAAAAAAGAGTTCTGCCATATATTTTCCTATGGTTTCCACATACTACACTAACAGTATGTGAAATCTATGTACAGTCTGTGCATATCCGAGAGCTCTGTTTAATACTTGTAACCCTCTGGTGCTGCGATCATTGACGTAACACTACCAGCACTAACCGTGGTACTTACGTGTTGAAAAAGCATACAGTTTTGCTGTAGGTTGGTACTGAAAAGGTTGTAAAAAAGTCGTAGTTTTGCCGTTGATTGAAAGTAGACGATAATGAGCAAGACCTTTTGTTACTGTAATCCTTCCCTTTGTGCTCGCTCCATACAAATTCAAACAATAGGAACTATAGGCGATTTCCAGCAGAGGGGCAGACTCTGGTGTCCTAATTACCTTTTGTCTTGGTGCATCGACGCGTGCGTAAATTTCTAAAGATGATGGGAATAGGATTCACTATCGGTGTCACCAATTTTGTGGAGCCATGCTTCGCGGTCGCCGATCGGCGGATTTGTTGAACAGCGCGAAAATCTCGTGTCTTTCGAATGCTGGTAGAACATAATTAATGTCTGTTAACGTCAAGAAAATAAAATCGATAAGGCGTCGTATGTGATGACAGGTGGGCAGTTACAGCTTCCCTTCAAAACTTAGATATGTTTGCATCAGAAATAGGTTGAGGAATATCCCGATTTTGTAGTAAGATATATTTTCTTTGCGGGAAAATCGGCCACCAAAAAAAAAGTCGGATGTTTGCCTTTACTTTTGGAAATGAACAGCGGTAACTATCGGCTCCGTAAGATGCTGAAATAAATGTCAGATGTTTGCTTTTAATTTTGGAAATGAACAACGGTAATATGCGACTCCGTATGATACTAAAATAGATGTCGGATGTTTGCTTATACCTTTGGAAATTAATAACGGTCAAGATTCATGCAGCTCCGTATACGGTGCTAAAATTAATGTCAGACTTGATTTTGCGTTCGGAAATGAATAAGGATAACATTCGGTTCCAGACGATGCTGAAATAAACGTCGAATGTTTGCTTTGACGTTCGGAAAAGAATAGTAGTAATATTCAACTCCGTACGATGATAAAATAAATGCCGGATGTTTGCTTTTACGTTCGAAAGTAGATAGCAGTAACATACAGCTCCGGAAGATGATAAAAAAAATGTCGAATGATCCCTTTGACGTTCGGAAATGAATAAAATAATATTCAACTCCGTACGATGATTTAATAAAACATATCGGATGCGCTTTTACTTTCTAAAGTAAATAGCAATAACATTCGACTCCGGAAGATGCTAAAATGAATGTCAGATGATTGCTATACGTTCGTAAGTGAATAGCAGTAATATTCTGCTCCATACGAGGCTGAAATACATTTGTAACTGTCGGACGTTTGCTTTTACATTTTGAAATGAATAACAGTAACATTTACCTGCGTTCGATGGTAAAATTAATGTTTGATGTTTGCTTTGACGTTCGGAAATGAATAACAATACTATTCAACTCCGTACGATGATAAAATAAATGCCAGATGTTTGTTTTTACGTTCGAAAGTAAATAGCAATAACATTCAGCTTCGGAAGATGCAAAAATTAATGTCGAATAATTCCTATGACGTTCGGAAATGAATAACCATAATATTCAACTCCGTACGATGATTAGATAAATATCGGATATTTTCTTTTAATATCCTTTCGAAAGTAAATAGCAATAATATTCGGCTCCGGAAGATGACAAAATAAACGTCAGATGATTGATTTTACGTTTGGAAGTGAATAGCAGTTGAACATTCTGCTCCATATTCATGATGCTAAAATGTCAGATATTTGCTCTTATAATATATATTTCGAAATGTAACATTCAGTAACATTCAGCTGCGTTTTATGGCCAAGTTAATGTCTGATGTCTGATGTCTGCCCTTACGTTCAAAATGAAAAACAGTAACATTCGGTTCTGTACGATGCTAAAATAATTGTCAGATGATTCATTTCACTTTCGGAAGTGGACAGCAATAACGGTAATATTTTGCTCCGTACGATGCTAACATAAATAACAGATTGTTGTTTTTACATTTGGAAATTATTAATGGTATCAATCGGCTCAGTTAAATGCTAAAATAAATAGCGGATGTTTTCTTTCACGTTCGGAAATGAATAAGGATAGCATTCCGCTCCGTAAGATGCTAAAATGAATGTCGGTTAATACATTTGAAAATGAGTAACGGTAACATTCGGCTCCGTTAGGTGTTAAAATACAAATGTTGGATGGTTGCTTTTACAATCAGAAATGAATAACAGTAACTTTCGGCTCTTTACAATGCTATAAATCAAATGTCTGATGTTTAAAAACGTCTGCAAATGCTCCCACTTTCTCATTTCAAACGTAAGTCTTGACCACCTAAATATAGGCACAAATTTTATATAATGATCAATAAGCCTATACTTGCTAAATCTTAGAACTCAGAATATCGGTAAGATGATTGAATTTTCTATTCATTTATTTTAGACATGGGTACCTATCACTTCAGTAATACTTAATATGCATTTGTCTGTGTTAAGTGGGACCAATTTCGTTTTTCTTATGTTTTTCTTTATTTTTTTTCGTGCCACAAGAATTTTCTTTCGGGCCACCGAAAGATAAAAATCAATGATTTTTGTGACGAAAGTCGGATAGCGAAATTGTCACTGCATGCGTGTTTAGAATGAGATTAGAAAATGCCATCAATTACTAGACTTTGACCATAATCGTCTGAAATGGATATCAAAAGACAAAAGATGCCCTACATTTTTCCCCCTCCGTTCGGCTTATTCAAAATATGAACATATACACTGACAAAAAGATGTGATGTTTGAGTTTTCTGCAAAAACGTGTGACTGAAACTATTGAATCGTTTTACTAGATTGAAAACAGTTTTATGAAATAAAAACAACGTTTTTATGTCTCTTTCCACCACTCTTACATATGTTTTTGATTCAAAAGTGAAAAAAAAAAAAGGTTCGCATGGCACCGATGTCCGTTTTTACCTTTACGATGTTACTTTACGATTTACAAGCTATCGCAGCCATCAGGCATTATGCCATATACATTGCGTCTTGCATGAACTTCAAATGGTTGGATATTTGTTCCTGATGCCCTTCCTCCTATATACGTATAATACTGTTAAGTATACCATCATCAACTATTTTTGAACTTTCTAACAACGACTTCATTCACTCATTATTTGTGGCACTTTTCTGACAATGGCCACCCTGGCTCGAATTGAGTGTTGTTGCGTCGGACAGACTCTGGAAAGCGGCCCATTGTCGTACGTGTTGTCTCTCCGTATAAAGGTCATCTTTCTTTTAGCGGTCAAACCTTTCATCCCATCGAACGGTCCTGACCTGGACCCTAATCTTGCCGGTGCTTATACGCACATAGAGGAGAAAAATTCTTTTGTCCTTAATTCGTGCCGATTTCTTTGGTGATGATGAGCCAAACATGAGCCAGGCCTGTAGGCCTAATAGGCCCTATTATAATAAAGACAGCAAGCAATTACGATGTCTGTAGCATACATCCGCTCTTTCTTGCCATTCTTAAGTTTGAATTCTTTTGTTTAGTTCAATTGCCCAAGCTAGTGACTCATGCTAAGGAGATTTAAACTTTGATGGTTACTCATCTTCTCCTTTATCTGCATGTTTTCAAACTCTTGAAATTATAAGCATAGCGTAATAAGGTGAGACATGGCTGTACCATTCCTCTATATATCGTGACACTACACGTGGGGAAAGAAACTCAGCTTTTAATTTTTTTTTTCACAGAAAGCATTTTATTTATTTATTTTTTGGTTTGTTTCAGAGACGTTTTACCCTACGAACTGAAATCTGTCTGGGGAAATATAGGGCCTATATGTGTAGCCGTTATCGAGCTGTTGCTGTGCGTAATGTTCGCAAACACGTGCTTCCACTTCTAACCGCGCCACGTGTTGGCTTCATTGCCAACATTGCGACGGACGGTACTTCATTTTTCGTATGCGTTCGATAAGGAAGGAAATTAAGTCCTCTGCCGAAATCGTAAATAGCGATGGTCTACTTGAATAGTGTTGTGATTAATACTACAAGGTTGCAAGTTCGAATTTCTTTCAGTTTTCAGAAGTAATATACATTTTGTTTTTGTTTTGTTGTTGTTTTTCTGAGCATAAGATTACAAGAGAGTTGCATTGCCACGATCATGCCGTGTAAAGTAGATGGCAGAATTCACCTATCTGCAGCAGAGCCGCTGTCTACCACCCGAAACATTCAGCATGTTTCCACAGAGAATCCGATTTGGTTTGCTTGCGCGCCATGCCTTGTGTATTCAGCACAACAGTTCAGCGTCGCTAAGCTACATTTGCCTAAGCATACGGCCACGTGTATTTTCGTTGGTCATGTGGAATGTAGTTACATGCTAGTCTTTTTGCAGGGGTAGATTGATATGATTATGTGTGATGAATTATTGACTACCGGTATTCGCTGGTTTATGTTACAAACGTAAAAGAAAGGAGAATAGAATAATTTCGTATTGCAATGCCCGAGGCCTTTGACTCGAGACTAGCTGGGAAGACTGTTCATTCCTCCGCTGTTTCCCAGGCTCTTTTGTCAAGGAATGATAATTATGCGCGCGTGTTCTTCTGTTTGAACGCCGCGTGTTCGTAAGAAATGTCCAGTACATCTGTATCTTTTTTTTTCTCTCTCTGCTTGCGTAATGAATGTATTAAAAGTACTTCACATCGAACCTCGGTGTTATTCTTGCGTTAGCCAGCGCGCTTCGTCCTCGTCTGTACCAGTATAAGGGCCTTTACAAAAAAAGAAAAAAAAAAAAAAAAGGGGGGGGGGGTGGTAATTGTCGAACCTTCAAAAATACGATTAGCATTATCGACCTACAAATAAGGCATATAGAAATGAGTACAACTTTCTTGAAATTACTGCAGCAAACTGGAAAAAATTTACGAATATGAACACAGAACACTCGTAATCACGATTTTACTTTGAAGTGGACAGGAAAAAGATTAAACGCAATAAAGAAAGAAATGATGATGATGATGATGATGACGACGATGATGATGATCAACAGCATTTGTATGGCGCCATATATCTTTTATAGAAACATTCAAACGCGCAGACTCCTTAGCAATTGAATGCCTGGAGAAAAAAAAAAAAAATCAGAGGCTTTGAGGTGATCCAGTTAGTCAATTTCACGTAGAAAAGATGGGAGGGAGTTCCATATCACACATAGGCGAGGAGCACTAGAGGAAAATGCCCGGTCTCACCAAAAGACGTATATATACTACGTTGTTTGTTCATACAGTTTTCTCAATATTTTAGATCAATTTCGTTATGTATAAGCATTTTGTTTTTTGTTGTATTTAATTTGTTCTGATAAATTATCGTATTTGATTATTTTATGGTTGTATTATACGGTATACTGTTCATGCTGGTTATGTAACAGCGCCATGAGCATCATTCTTGATGGACTTCAGTGCATTGTAAGAGGCCACTATTATTATTTTTTTTAAATCATTAGTATCATTATCATTACTGTAAAAAAACAAAACACTGTAAAACAAAAGTCGAGTGATTTGATTTTCATTCATTTTTCAACAATAGGTCAGTATGGCCGATTTCTGTTCGCGCATTCCCGAATAGGCTTGTATGTAGGCCTACAGCTCATCTTTTTGAAGCAAGGGATGGCAAAAAGATGTTTCATCGTACGGAGTAGGCCTATTTGGCCTACTAGTATACAATGTACACTGTATCTCACTTGGCGGTGACTGTTTACATACGTATAACTAATTTAAGGTTTAGTCAAGGTTCGTAAACAGTTGCAATTCGAAATTGTATATACGCAAACGATTTTCATCGTCTTAAACAGTGTTTTCTTTTCGTCTTGCTGCAAAGACGTTTGGTCATATAGGTCTACAAATTTTTTTTGGCGACATGCACGACAATGCAAGCCATATATCTTAGAATTTGATTGCAACTGTTTTCGAATCCTGCAGACGAAAGTTTAAATTCACAATGTTCGCAAACGTTCGCAGCTCAGTGAGAGACTCTTGAGACCAGCCCAGCTTGGATAAGGTTAGTGTATTCGATAATCCCCGTAAGGAAATGTGTGCAGCTTCAGTGGCGGATCCAGGTGGAGGCACACCGGGTGCCCCCTCACCCTTATTTTGGTTTAAAAAAAAAAAAGAAATAAAAAGAAAAATGGAGTTGGCGCGTTCGTCCCCCGACACGTTCTAATTTTGTAAAGGCGTCCCTCTTTGCGGAATTCCTGGATCCGCCCCTGAGCTTTATCACTCATCTCTGCATGAGGTGAGTATTAACTCATTAACCAATTCTCCGTTTAATGAGTTCACAACAGCAGAATAATTATGTCGACGAAGGTATACCACCGAGCATACGCTTCAATGCACATGCCGACAGGTGTAATCTTTGTTCGTCTCTACATCTTCCCTGAGAACAAAAGGAGAACAGTTTCCTTTCAAGGTAGAGCCGTGTGGCTTACACCGACCAGGGAAGGTGGCCCGAGAAGAAGAAACAACTCTCCTTTGAAGTCATGCTCGACACCGTAGAACGTTACGCGTTCAACACTACGCGTAGCCATGTGCTTTGAAAAGAGAGAGTGCATCATGCGGTAAGCAGGACTTGAATTGGAGTAGAGAATCAAAATGCAGTGTAAAACTGTCGATTTTGACGCCAAAGAGTTTAAAAAACACGCTAGAACATACTTCGGCGGAGCACTTTCTTTGAAAAATCACAACATTACAGATATGATAAACAATCAAAAATTACATGTAAGCAAAAAGTTTGCATCATGGATAATTATAAATGTCTTTAAAAAATCTAGTATTAATGGCATTTCGAAGAAACTAGAAATACATGTTTATGAATTCCAAATCGAGCATTTCATTTAAGATTTTCCGGTAAAATATAGCTTGTAATTCAATGAAATTCGAAGCGCGTTTTTCGTCTCACAGAGTGGTGTCGGGCATGACTTCATTAACGTAGCCTATGAATGTTGGACATCTTATATGGTATAAAAATGCATTGAATATGCATTGTGTTTGTCTGAATTACGAAGAGTTGCCACTCCGTCTACACCCCCCAGCTGCACAGACCAAAGAGGACACACAGCTCTAAAATTTTCTCACAGAGATGAGTGTTTTCCTATAAAATTTGAAAAAAATAATCCATTATAACGAACCCCTCCTTTATGATAATAATTTATGTAAGCTTTTCCGACTATGATCGATTCATCGACGACATTAATTGTTTATGAAAATATTTGATATTATACTTTGATGAATAATATTATGAAAACTGACTTCATGACACAGGAGACAGCAAAATGTTCTCGAAATCCAGTTGGAACTAAACTTGAAGGGGATATAGAGATGAAATGACAATGTATACAGGCAAACATGAATTAAAAACGCATTCATTCATTTTCCACTGCACCCTTATAGATTTGTGCCCGACAAGATACACATTTTCGAACTGATGATTAAAATCGTAGACTGTTTGCCCCTCGCGCTATGCGACTGGTAGAAATCATATCTTGCACGCGTGTCTCTTAAAATAGTCGACATATTCCAAACTCGTCCATTATAGTCATGGAGCTGTTAAAAAAAAAGCTGAAGAAAAAATGATGTATACAATTTACTCGCGTAGTTGACATTCGTCACTGATAAGGGATAACCGCATCAGGTACAGAAGTCGCATATATCAGATCTCGAGAAAAAAAAAGAAGAAAAAAGGGAGAAAGTAGGTGTCAAAGATGTCTGAGGGGAATCATTCTGCTAATCGTGGATTGTATAAGAAAACGTGGAAATAACCGCGGGACAATCGGTGGCTGCTTTTACATTTCGATTGAATCTATAGTGTGTGTAAAAAAAATTTTATGGTGTGCATGAATTACAATTCTCTGAAGAGCTCATGTTTAAGCGTGTGACGTTCACTCCTGCTGCAATGGAGAGGGTTATAATAACGATATTTTGCGATAACGAAGTAATTCATAATTAAAGTTGCCAAATTTGTCGACATTAAAAACAATTGTGTGAAATTATTACGAACACTTTTGTATAAGAACACGGTTACAGCAAAATTCTTGTTGAAACAAAGTCATTTCCGAGCGTCATTGGCAAAGAACAAAAGAAACATGCTCCGTTCCTATGAGATGCCACTCCTCGCTTTCCTACATTGTACAAGAAGAAATTCACGGAGACTGCATGAGCGAACGCTTGTTATTTATATTCGTTCACTTTTCCCCGTGGATAACTTGCATTGTATTAATCAAAAGTGAATATTAGGGATCGTTATCACGAACATTATCTTATGGCGTTTGTCCAAAGGTTCGTCATTCGTATACGGTTCATCACTGCGAAAATGAAATCAGGTTTTTTAATCCGAAAATGATAAGAATCTTCGTTATTCCAAAGATTCGCCGATATGAATATGAATTAAGATTCGTGAATCCAAACGTGAAAAAAAAAAGAAAGGAGTACACAGACACAATTTTGGAATTACAAATCTAAATCATTGTCTTCGTTTCTACAGCAAAGTTACGCCTTGCAGAACCTTATTTCATTTTCGGATTAACCAAGCTTTTGAATTACGAATCCTGGGAATATCGAATCTTCGGAACGATCCTCCGAAACACGTCGGGAATAATGAACGTTCGTAAACGTTCGTAATCGACGAACTTTGGAATAACGAATCAGGCCTATAAACACATTCCTAACCATCACTTCACTTTTATATACATTTTTTTTTTCAAACTAAGCATGAAAGTACAAACTATACTCTGTTTGAAATCTGTTTCAAATTGCCTTTTCATCCAGTGCAGCGTATTTGATATGACCAAATATTACTAAGCATTGAATTACGCATCATACGTATCGTTGCCGTCTTTTTTTTTTCTTCATAACATACTCAGAACTGTATTCGTTCGATAAGACGAAATGTCGTTATACTTTTTTTATGAAATTGCCGATCCCTAGGACTTCGATTATTTATAACTGGAATGCAGTGTATACAAAATAGGCACGGTCAGACTGGCAAAAGATCGAGAAGTTTAACATCGCGATCTTTATAAGATCTCGAAGTTTTGCCCGTCTGATGTTTCCCTGGGTAAAATTCGACCACCGCTGAATTCTCACGTGACTACTAGTACCCCCGTTTATGGATGCACGACGTGCGTTGTTGCCTTGACACACGATGAGCAAAAATGGACTGTCACATGCATGTGCGCACCGTGTGTATACAGTACGACGGACCATCGATTACGGTACATGTAATTTATCAGGTGCATCAGCGCTATGAATGTATGCAGTCTGTACTTCGATCGACTGTACAAACGGTTGCGGTATACTAATACAATTAACAGTTGTACCAGCTCGTTTAGCTGACCAGATGAGCTCGAACTGTAGGTATACGACCGCCAAAAGAAATCTATTCTTCTCCGTCAGATTTGCTCGAACTTGGCCCCATTTCGTACTCGTTTGAGGCGCGGCCACGATTAGTAAAAAGCTGAGAGCTATTCCCCTATACTAGCTAGCCGCAATAACGAAGCCACATTGTGTGCGCGAATGGATTTTACCTGCCGATGCATTGATGGCTAGAACAATATTAGTAGTCCAGAGAATCATTTAAGCCGATAATTAAGTCATGAAATAGTAGTTGGCTGTTCGTAGAAAAGTCGTAGTTTTGAGGGAACTGCCCTTGAGGAAAATAGAAGTGGTATCAAAAGACGGATTATCGCCGTGAATAGCTAGTGGTCTATTGTCCGATTTTCACACTGCATAACAAAAGACGGCGTTCTCGGTCGCGAGAGCGGAGATGCGGAAGTCGTCTTTTGTGATGTGGCAAAACTACGACTTTCGTACGACTAAATCCTCACTAATCCACCCCTGATCTACAACCACTTAACAATTTATCTACGCCTCTTTCACTTCTTAACAACGACGCATTCAACACTAAGGCACGAACACAAAGAACCACGGCAAAACTACGACTTTCTTACTACTTTTTCAGTAGCAATCTACAGCAAAACTGTGTGCCTTTTCAACACGTAAGTACCACGGTTAGTGCTGGTAGTGTAAATCATCTTTGAAGATGTCAAATCAAGTGATTACAGTTACAGCAACACTTTCATAGACCATGCTGAATTACTCTGGATCCAGCACATCCTGTATTTCAAAATGGGTCGAGCAACATTAACAACAAACACAACCAAAACAGGCAATAAAAATACAGAAATAAAGGAATTACATGATATATTGCCTACAAGAATGATCTTGTCTGTAGCTAATGCCTACATTTTCATGGATTTAGACTTGGGGGGGGGGGGGAGGGGCAGTTTTGGGGTCAATTTATTCTCTCACAATATTGCAGGGTATTGATATAGTCTGCCCCGACCATGACATGATATATAACAAACATATTTAACCATCACATTCACAAGCCATGATTAATTTCCTGTGGTACCGACAGTCTTTCCCAGAATACAAATGGCGGGGGGGGGGGGGGGGGGGGGGATGTAAGGGAGAGAAAGGCTTTTATCTCCCATGTCCTGTTGCGTCCCTGACTTTCAGTCTTCCATGGGGTTAATGCCCTCCACTGGTGTGTGAATACGACCCACTGTAATTATGCGATATATCCAGTAGTGGTAATCATATCACACATCCTATGCTTCTGAGGTGTTTGCCTGTATTTACATGGACAGCCCAGTGTTTGAGCAATTTTTAAACTTCTTATAATACAATGTAGGCAAACAATAATAACACAAAACTCCTCATTACAAAGCTAAACACATTATTACACCAGTAGCCATTTCACTCAAATTCTTTTTCCTTTTTTTTTCCTACAACTATAATACATGTGTATGTTTAACTACAGTAATGATAATAATATCATAACTCAAAGGCAAGAACTGATGAAATATCTTTAGGGATTCTCCATTTAGGGCACTACTCCATGTTGGCAACACAGCAACACAACAAAAACAAAAAACAAAACAACAAAAAACAAAAACAGACTGGTGACCATTTCTTAGTATTTTACCTTCTGCAGTTTCTCCAGACTTTTGATGTATTTCCTCTCACTTTCCAGGATACCATTCAGCAGGAGGCGTCTGATGCTGAGACTCTCCACCTCTGGTGTCGACAGCTTCACTGAATCTCCCTGTATGATGAAACATCATGCAAAGTATTGATATCATATCTAGCAAAACATCTTGCTCGCAAATTGAAATTCATGGTATTATGAGGGTTCACCACCAACCATTAGTATAGGATGAGTCCCATCATAGTTTGATATAGGCCTTATCAATTTCATTAGCTCTAGATGGAGCAAGGTATACACTAGGCATTTCAACATCAGCCCAATGTTTCGAAATAGCATACTACTTACTCGAGCTTAGACTTTCATAACCCAATGGCTAAATGGTAGGATGTTTTGTGATACAACTGACCTACACATATTTATCAAAAGTGATATCTTGAACATTTTCAAAATTACTGCTCTCAAAGGTAAACAGGACCTTTAAAATATTGATGGATACATTCCTCTGAGAACCTTGTGATGAACTATTTCATCCAAGTGCTCACACTTGATGCATTTCAATACTTGGAATGCAAATTGCATGCATTACATGTTGTTATATCAGGCAAGTCACCGCACTTTCTGGTTTCAGGAAAACCAAAAAGTAAAGATTTGTATGCATGAAATTTGAATACATTAGTAAAGCTGTTCCTTAAAGGACAAGTTCACCTTCATAAACATAAGGATTGAGAGAATGCAACAATATTAGTAGAACATATCAGTGAAAGTTTGAGGAAAATTGGACAATCGATGCAAAAGTTATGAATTTTTAAAATTTTTTGTGTTGGAACCGCTGGATGAGGAGACTACTACAGCTTGTGAGTCATATGCGTACAACAGTATAAAGAAAATGTAAAAGAAAATTCAACATATTTTCACTTTTTTCGCATAATAAAAGAGCTCTTGACTTGCCTCTTTTCTAAGGCAGGGGGAATAATATCACCCATAACATTTGTCGGTAACGAGTCAGGGGAATGTGTACTTTTTTCAAAAGATGGCATTTTGTGAAATTATCTTTATATTTTCCTTATATTGTTGTACGCATGTGACATCTAAGTTTTTCATACACTGCAGTAGTCTTCTCATCCAGCGGTTACTGCACAAAAACTTCAAAAATTCATAACTTTTGAACGGATTGTCTGATTTTCCTCAAACTTTCAATGATGTGTTCTACTAATATTGCTACATTCTCTCAATCCTTATGTTTATGAAGGTGAACTTGTCCTTTAATGATGTAAGTGTGTGTGTGTGTGTGTGTGTGTGTGTGTGTGTGTGTGTATGTGTGTGTGTATGCATTTTGTGTAGAATCAGGATGCTTAAAATAAACCAAAAATTACCTCTGTTGGGTTCTTTTCCCACATAGGGATTTTCACTTGTGATGAGCAAAGCAGTAAAATGAATTTATACAAGAACACTTTTTTTTTTCCAATTGCAGTATGATTGATCTCTTTCTCCCTCTCTCTCTCTCTAAACAAGAAAGAACATATAGCCCTGGTCTTTCATCATATTGCTATTTTTTCTTTTGCAAGAAAGGAAAATATAATATACAAATGAAAACTACATGTATATGATAGAGGAAAGATTTAGCCTTGTGGTAGAAATAGCATCACAGAAAAAATATGTGTAAAAAAATAAATAAAACTGTAAAAAAATTGTGCGTGTGTCCAAATGTATATAATGCATCCTATCTATTTTAGCACAAGTGAGAGCCATTGGGGGTGGATTGTATGAGCACACACATTTCTACAATAATAAAGCTATTATTACATGGCTTTTTATAACAAAAGGAAAAGGGAAGTCAAGATTATTAATAGGACATGACTGTCGATTGATTGGTGACACATGTCATACATTCATGTACATTGTTTATTAAAATTTCCCACAGAAGGTTCCAATCCCTACTAAACATATCTTTCCAAATTCAGCATCATTTGCAATTAAAGTATCTTTAGCACTTGGTAATCACGTCTCAAGCCAAGGTAAATCTTACGTTCAAGGGCAAGTCAGGGAAAAAGTACTCTGACACCATTACTTCTCCACATGGGTACCATCCCTAAAATAACCCCCCCCCCCCTTCCTTTATAACATCACACACACACACACACACACATACACATACACATTTTATCTCCTTAAAAAAAAACACAAAAACATTTTATCTCCTTTACAAACACACACACACAAACAAACACAAACACACAGATACACACAGAACAAAATACTGCATTTTGCCATTCAGAGCCCCTCAGAAGAAGGTTCAAGGATGGCACGCACAGCTGATTGTCTATTTTCGTCAATCTTTATAGTCGAAGCAAAGCTGACAATATGGCACTCAAGAGAGTTATTAGATAAAGGTGGCTCTCCGGAAATGCATGATGATATGACTTCAGATGAGGCCCTCACTTCCAATTTGAGCCAAGCATCTTGCATTCAAAATTATCTGATATATCGTCCCTAAGCTCTTGAACAGTTTCAAGGAAACAGCAGATTGTAGCTTCAAAACCTA
This sequence comes from Diadema antillarum, assembly GCF_040938485.1. Classification (NCBI taxonomy): domain Eukaryota; kingdom Metazoa; phylum Echinodermata; class Echinoidea; order Diadematoida; family Diadematidae; genus Diadema; species Diadema antillarum. The sequence goes on from NW_027271626.1 coordinate 336,084, forward strand.
GGCCTTTCTACGTCACAATCACACCAGAGACAATGCGGATATCATTGTAAACTAATTATGCTACAGTGGGACAAAAGTTTCAAGACTATTTTATCTTTTTGGTAAAACAATACCCTGACTCTACTTATTCTTGAAAGGTTTTTGTCTACTGTACCCACTCACCCAGTTCATGATAGCACTCTAAAATGCATGCTAGAACTGAAGTAGGCTCATTGCTTTCTTTATCCTAACCCGAGCCACATTTCATGTGGATGACTGGTAAGCATTATGAGTCACAATCATGTTGTAGTTACCATAGCAACAACTTCAATGTTGCCAGGTGATTGGTTGCTACTGAGCAGCTGCTGCTCCAGAAACCACAACTATTCTCAGCAAGAAGTGTTTTGTAAAAGGTTGAATGAACCTCCACCCTGTCTGTCTTCTTTCTGGCCTTGTTTATTTTGTTTTTTATCATTTTCTATCAGGCAGTATACCTTTGTTTGCAACACCTCTCTTATAATTCATTCTGAAGAGACAATGTAAAATTTGCAATGATGGAAATCATGAGGAAGAGGGCTAGGATAATAAATTTATGATCATTCAGATGTTTAATATGGTATTTAGATCACAGAAACTTTGTCTTTGTGATGACTTGAAGATACCTATTGCAAATTTATTATTTTGAAGTTCAAATCCATACAATGTATTCAATTCTGGCTCAAAAGGATAAAGTAAATTTCAGATTTAATTGTACTGTATGGTAGAGGTTTTGAAGCTTGCCTTTTATTTTCACAAATCTGAGATATCAATTGCAACGAAATAATCAAATTTGGCAGAGTTTGCAGATCACCTCACACCGAAATATACAAAGGTCTTCACTGGATTTCCCTTTTTTTAAATGAAATCGGTAAAATTATTAATGTGTCCTTTGCACTAAATCATGGTGTCTTGATAATAAAAGTGGCAAAATCAACCATTACTAACATCCCAATAGTATTTTGTATACAAACCAATTGGGAAAATGGCAGGGTGATGACATTGCTGATTCAGTTAAAGCACATGACTTTAAAATGCCATAATTTTCTCACTCTTGGTCTGATTTTTGTGAGACCCTAAGGTTCATTCCATTCCCCTGATTTATAATCTGTTTTTCATTGAAGTCAACTCAAATAATAGTGTGAGATTGCATTTTATCCTATTGAAAATCAAATCAATACTTTTGTCACTTCTCAGTGGCACCATTTACTGATTTAGGCAAAGATCATTAAAACACTATGCACAGATAGTTCGGGGGTAGAAATTGTGAAGGAGCCATTACTAAAGAAAGCATGTATTTGTTTCTTTGTAATGATTTGTATATATTGTTTTATATTTTGCCAAATAAATGAAATAAATGAATGAATGAATCTTGTCTTTGAACAATCCTTATACTGTACACCAGTGTCCCTTGAGAGCCAAAAGGGCGTATCTTATAACTCTGAGAGCCATTCAATGTAATGTCTTTCTGCTCATCTTTATATTGTCTGCATTTGATACTCCAAAAGTCACAATGAAGGTATGAAGAGCAGGACAGTTCTAACATGGTTAGTCTGTAAAACAACTATCAACACACACACACACACACACACACACACACACACACACACACACACACACACACACACACACACACACACACACACACACACACACAGAAAAAGGAAAGAAGCTTGCAAAGATACATGTACATATATGTCTAGTGGTTTTCCGTCCCCCGGACCACTTATATCTGTCTTATATCTCAGTGGCCTCAGTTCATAAGAAGGTCACTGGTCTTTGCACATCCTGGATTTTCTAAAAAACTGGCGGACATGTTGTATCTCCTTACCCTGCCCGGTGTGCCGGCTCCAAGCGATGCCGGCGATGGCTTGTCTGCAGAGTTCGTGACGCCATCCGTGAGAGTGATTTCGTTGGGCCTGGCCAGGCTGGGGTCCGAGAGGGCATCCTTCTCCTCGACAGAGTCCACCGACGGACTGAGGCTCACGGAGTCTGAGGATAGTGTTCCTGCGTGACGGTAATGCAAAATAATAGACCAAATATGAACTTGCCTTACATTGTCTCAAACGCATGCAAGCATGAAAACCAGCCATCTTGAATTGTCAGACTTCTATTTGTGACACTACATCAAATAAAAATGTTTTCATGTGGTCTTTTGCTACTCTGTTGAGCCGGGTAATATATTGGGGACTATCTTACAGGGCATTCAGACACAAAAAATCTATACTAGAACGGTATAGCTATACCAAAATAGTATAGCTATACGATGAATTTATACGTCTGAATGCTGACTAACGAAACGACGTATAGCGAAACGACGTTCAGAGCATCATTTCGAACTAGAACTCAATAACGAATCAGCGTTCCACCGTGTCCATTGTGCATCTGAACGTATGGCGACCATAGAACGGTATAACTGGGCGGGGCTTAATGGGAGCGAGCACGAAAGGTGACCTTGTACCTGTCACTCATGGCCATAACAACATGCGCAGTGAGAAACTGCACATCTATACAACGTTTTTCCAGAATGGTCAAAATTAGCGTCTGAACGGTCTATCGGCTATATGATGATTCTTTATACGTCGTTTCTTTATCGAGTTTTGGTATATAAACTGGCTTGCATCTGAATAGGGGGTTAGTTAAACAAGTATCATTTTTTCCTGCAATGCATATCAGAAAATAAAGAATTAGCATACTTCCTGTGACTAGGGCTGCGTATATCAACTTTCTCATGTTTGAAACACTTATTAATAACCACTATCAAACCACATTTGCAAATGCTTTTAGGATCGCGTTTCTCGAGTTTTGCACAATTTATCAACTCTGTCAAGAGTCAATATGGAGGCCTTATCACTGTGCAGCTCCACTGCGCAGTTTGACCCAAGGAGCCCGAATGTGTAGTTGGCAGTGGTTGGTGTGGGCAGGTCCAAGCTAGAAAGGCATATTTAAAGCAACTTTGTGTTTATCAACTCCACAGAAACATGTTTCTGGCTCAAATGGGTTTGAGATGACACTTTTTTTCCACATTTCAGAAACTTGTTTCTAACCCCATAATCAAAACAGCTTTACACTAACAGCTGCTGTAAAACTCCCTGAAAGTTGTTGGAAACCTTAATTCTGTGCCAGAAGTGAGTTGATAAATGCACCCAGAGTAATATCAGCTTTTCAAAGTCCATCATTTTGTTTCATACACCTTTGTACCTGGTGAGCAAACTATGTGATGACCATTCTCTGACGAGAAAAAAAGGGGGAATACTGGGAGAAATTCCACCCTAAATCATCAACTCGACAGCACAGCTCACAACACAGAGAACACTCACAAATTTTAGAAACACCCCCTACAAAAAAAATAATAAAAATAAACCAAAATGAATAAAAGCACTACTTGGTGTACTTACTCATTATGTATCCCCCTTACTCAACACGAGCAATCCTTGTCCAATAAAAAATATTGCACATCCATCCACAAGTTTAGTGCAAGGCAAACTGAACGTGATCATCCCCCTAAAAGCAAGAACGGCTGTCAGCGCCCACGTCTCTGCCACTGTGCGGTGAAACGGTGAGACGCAGTGCGCGAGGCACCCGGAGGAAGAGGCAAGAACCCAGATATAGTCTGTAGACCTCTCTCTGACTATTGTTTGGGGGCCTTCTCTCCCCCAACCCCCCCCTTTTTTTTTCTTTACTCTCCCCCTCCTCTTCCATCAGAGATAATAGTTACAGTATAGATTACAAGTGTTGGCTAGATACCATGGATATCTCCCTCATCACGTTAACACTCTTAATCATCCAATTAGGTCAAGTTTGGGGGGCATGGATGGGAAGTGGGGAAGGGGTAAGGAGGGGGTAAGTGAAGAAGAGAGGGGAAGGGAGGCGATAGAGAAGGCACTGACTCCCACTCAGTGGGCCCCTCTCACGTGCTAGCTTTGGTTGCTATGATACGTGAGTACAAACCAGCTGGTGTACACAAATAGGGCATAAGGAACGGTTTACCGTGTAATACAATGCACAGAGATCAACTTGCGACATCATTGTTTTGAGGTCTTTGTTTCAATACGGATTTTTTTTTTTTCAATCTTTGTGTGTCTCTTTTTTCTTTTCCTCTTGACGATCACCTAATACCAAACACAGCTGTTGTTTCTAAATATAATTCTATACAAATATGAAATGAGCAAAGACTTTATTTTAGGAAAAGTACTAGTCTAAGCACAGTACCACATTGTCCTCATTGCAATTGAGCAATTGCTGTATAACTGTAGGCTGAAAAGCAAAAAAAAAAAGAAAAAACACCTTTAAGTAAAAGATACAGACAAACAAGCCAAAAACATCGACTTCAGAAAGATGCTTTATGAATTTGATAAAACCTATATGTACCAATGACTGAAAGAAATGAAAAAAGCGACCAATGGGAAAACCAAAGGAAATGGGAAAAGCAACCAATTTAAGCAGGTGTCCATACTGGACAGGTAGCTTGGAATACAGGGTCTATGAAAACTCTCAACAAGTTTCAATACGGAAATTTCTGTGGTTTGGTAGTATAAGTCATTATGCTATTCATTCGTAGTTTGTATATTTGTTGTTCATTTTTATTTGTTTCTATTGCAGAACTTGAAGAATGTCTTGAATGTTTCTGAACATGGCAAATTTTGGCTAATTTCTTCAATATGAGTTCCTCAATACTTTATTCAGATTAAGTACAGACTTGAATTCAACAAACTCTGTCTAACCTTCCTCCATGAAATAAGAAAATGTAAAATAATGCAGAGATTGCAATTCAATGATGCAGGGTGATAATTCGGCAGCAAAATTCTGGAGAAGTAGGAAGGGTTAACAGTAATATTTCCCAGACATGAAGGAGGAGGGGCATTTATACTGCCCACTACAATCAGGTAGCTTCCAAAGAAGTACTTGATGTAAAGCTTGATCATACAAACCTTTATAATAAATACAAATCAGCTTTGAAATGTCAACAAATTTGTCTATTCTTGTCTTTATCCCAACCTCAACCCCTCTCCCCCTTCCCCTAACATGCATATTTCATCATCAGGGGGTGTTTCATCAACTTAGTCAGCACTGACAATTTAGTTGTCAGTCACTGACAATTTCAGCAAAATCCTTGGTTTTGATTGGCTGAGAGGCTCTGGTCACTGACTGTTACTATGGATATTGTCAGTGAATGGCAACTTGTCAGTGCTGACTAAGTTGATGAACCCCCCCCCCCCCCCCCCCCCCGATCTTGATCTGGTACCCCCCTCAGTCCCAAGATCACAAAATGCCATTGACAAATGGATCATCAATGGTAATGGCAGGGTTTCTCATATCCCTGTGTCCAACACTAAATCTTGCATGTAAAGTTCTCCAGCAAGAGAGGTACAGCTGTAGAATGCTAGAGATATCTGTTATAATGGCTGACCATTTCAGGATTTGTGTGCAGTGTCCTTTTCTCATACAGAAGAAACAAAAAGTTTGAACAACCCTGCAACTGTTGACACGAGCTGAATCCAATAGCTAAAGGTAGAAGGCCATCTCTTCAGAGAAAACACTACGTGATAAGGTAAGGTCACAATCACTGCATCGGTAATACATGTACCCTATTCAGAAGGCTCATCCTTATTGAAAATATATATCAGGAAAATATATAACACTCAAAATTGTAATGTCTGACCTTTACATCCAACTATGGAATCTAAATATTGGGAAAATTGTGACCTTTATGCAAAAACTGCACATGTGCCGTTGGACTGGAACTGTGAAACTGACATCATGCAACTCACAGTGTAAATCACAACTATTACTGTAAACTGTGCGGAGCTACAAAAATTGCACTCAAATGAAAAATTTTTGTGGTGATGTTAAAGGCATTATTTACCATTTGCAGATGACACAAAAACCCAAATTTAGTGCTTCAAAATAGTTCTAAAATGTGAGTTAGGGATAGAAACAACTTATGTAAAACTTTGAATCAATATAATTAATGTTAAGTATCGTTAAATATACAAAATGTGAACAATAGTTGTGATAAAGATGTTTCTAGACTAAACCACCTACAGCTATGGTTTAGAGCAAAAAATAGTGATATCTCCTTATATTCTAGGTTTTATTGCAAAATTTTTACATGGTAAAATGTTTTGTGACACATCTGACCTACTGTACATATGCATCAAATGTGATATCTTGAACATATTTTAAATCACTGCTCCCAATGATAAACACTACCTTTTAGGGAGGTTTTCAGCCCAAATGCACAAGGTTCTATCAAACAATGCCATATAGACCAAACTCAAGTTCCCATGACTTTGTGAAGTTTGTAGGCCTGCTACTTTTTACGAGTGATCAAAACTCCAATATCGTGTGCTTAATTGCAGTCTCAACAACTACTGTTGGGGACCAACATGTACACATGTACACATTCGTGCGTGCGCACACACACACACACACACACACACACACACACACACACACACACACACACACACAAATACATGCACAGACAATTACAGGGAAACACAAGCATTCCAACAAGAATATAAGCTTGAATGATTTTAGTCCAATTGCGATCATGTAATCGGAGGGGGGGGGGGAATGTGCATAACTTTCAGTAGTACTTATATCACTAGTAGCCATGTCGACTACCTCGACAGGGTACAGTTAAAACTATCACTTTCATTTAATGGGAGATGAGTCTGTTGTGTAGAGAAACTTGGCACAGGGAAGGCTGTATTACACAGAAAGAGAAATATAATGATTGGTTATAAATCATCTGTCCCCAGGACAGGACTTTGATAAAGAAATATCTGAAATATTACAAGTGCACATACAGTAAACTCCACAGAGGTATTCTCAAGTCCACATCTAAAAGCATACAATACAATCAGTCCCTGGATTCAAATCACTATTCTTTTGGAATAGATCCATACAGGCGCTCAAACTGTTGTCAAATTATGATTCAGTAATTCACTATGTGTAAGTGTGCAGTATAATATCTAAATGTGGAAATTCTCATTGTGGTCAACTGAGCTTTAACTATAAACTCATAGAACAGGGATGGTTTCGTTGAAACTGGACTTATAAAGTAAGAAAGTCATGGAACTGTATTCTGGTAAAGTTTCAAAGCCTACATGATACTGTCAATAACCTTAGGTCTACTATCATCATACTCTGACGCCTACAGGTACAGCTGTAGATCAAATGAGGCAATATTGAATTGGCACTTGCAGTACATGTCATTATTAACAAATCCTCCGTGTTAAGAAATAAAAAAATCATGGCACAAATGGATTCCACATCATTCAAAAAATGTTGAATACCATCTATACATCAAATTAGTCAACACTTACAGTTCCCTAAAAAATAAAGATACCATGAGTTGCAAAGTTCTGTAAAACTAGCCTGAACACAATTCCTTCCCAACTTCCTTCTCTTTACATACAACGTACACTTATTTTGTATCCTACATGCGTACTATCTCACACCATAGAAATACGCACACCTCTCTATCAACACACACTATGACAGCATACATACAAAGGCAAACAAAACACAGCGCATGCCACAGTTGAACACACTCACATGTCACTGAAATACAAACATTCACATCACACCAAACATATAAGTATGATGTAGCTTTCAAAACCAAGAAGGTATCAACTCCTTGTCCAAACTAACCATACAATGTACCAAATAAACACAGATGCAATGTACACACACTGTACACTAGTAATCACTAAATATACAAACACACATACGTACAGTGTATACACATATTTAATACATTTAAAGTCCATCAACAAGTGTTTTCCCCCAGCTGTGTCTACCACTGGTGCATCCTTCTCACTGATTCAGGGGCACCTACCATTCAGACTCTCTTCAATGAGGTTCAGGTACCATTCCCTCTCCTTCATCCAGTCCGTGGTCCCCAGCGAGGTGTCGAGGTCTTCGTCGCAATCGACAAAGAGGCTGTCCTCCTCCCCATCTTCCATCCTTCCCCTGCACACACCCAAATCTTAGATCGCAACCATTGCCTTTGCTCTCCCCCGAGCACAGATTTCTTTCCCACGAGGTATGAAAGATCTGGCCGTGTTGGAAGTCTTATTCCTTCCTGATCTCATGCGAGAGCTAACGAGCCCGAGTCTCCGGCTCTGAGACTCTCTCCTCCACACTATGACGGATGGATCCTCATATCCACGAAAATAGACTGACGAAGCATAGTCTCCGCGACGCCATTTACCAAAGTGTTTCTGTAGTGACAGACGTTTTTAAAACAGTCTGGGAGGCTTGTTGTGAGAGCATTCATCGATCAAACAACAACAACAGCCACAGCCTCTTGTCGACCAGGTTTCACTCATTCCATCAAAGCACAAAACATCGTTGCACCTTCAGTGTGTGATGAGTAGCCACACATACAGCAGAACATAGGGACACGGACTACTGACTGGCCAGATTTATTAGGCTGTTACAAGAGCCCGTGATGAAGTATCTGCCGACACAACAATGAGAGAAGTAGCCAACGACGCATTCACAGAGAAAAGCGTCAGCCTGATGACCCCGCCTACGTAAACGTGGATGCAATTCAGACACAGTGGTATGATGCAGTACGGTCACGCAAGTTTTACAACATGATGCATTATCTGGGAATAACATGCAGTAATCAGCCTTCGTAAATATCGCCCAGCGGCCTCATATTACCAAGGCAGATCAAATGACAGAGGACGACTGCCGCTCCATGACAGTCCAACACATTTTTTTTTCTCACAGGCGCAGTGTAGATCAGTCTCCCGCCGCTCAGCAACCAAGGCTAGGCAAACTTCCTCGTTGGAAGAAAAACCAAGATAACCAATATTTTGGATCTAGGTAAACAAAGCAAAGTCAATGTTCAGCCAAAGACAGTCTTCATACTTTACACTGCATCCTCTTCTCAATGAAGATAATGATTAGAATTTAAAAAATAATAACATTCAGTTGATATGTGTTATCTCCACGTGACATCCAATTTAGACACAGCCAACAACTGTCATAATCTATGCGGAGAGCTCATAACGTAACCCAAATGAACACAAAGGTGAACATGCTCTACTGTATGAGAAAGTAAGGACCGACATTAACGTGGCAGTACTGGTATGCAATGTAAGAGTGGAAGGCTTTTGCAACAGGTACTGCATCAGAAATCACCATGCCTTCAGAATAAAAAACCACAACAAAACTCCTGTCAGTAAAGACTACGGATGAGGACAGCTGCATGGACAGGGTAGGGAACACAGTTAATAACTTGCGGTGCTAGATAATATTTGTAATTCTACTGGTATCGTTTGCTACTCAAATTCTGTTTCATTACCTTTGTCACAAATACTTGAGGGCATACATCAACCCAATGTATCAGTTTTCTGCTCTGAATGATAAAGTGTCAAAGATCTCGTTTTGGTCAATTTCTGACCCATAGCATTACTTGTACGTTTTTAGATGATACAAGTTATCATTTAAATTTCTTTTCCAAATCTTTACATCACACACACACACACACACATAATATAGATAGATAGATAGATAGATAGATAGATAGATAGATAGATAGATAGATAGATAGATAGATAGATAGATAGATACACACATAGATAGATAGATACACTTGTAGATAGATATAGATAGATAGATAGATAGATAGATAGATACAGTAGGTAAATAAAGATGTAAATAGATGTAAACTACAGCATCCAAGCCAATATTGACAATAAGTGACCAACTGACTGCCCACCCTACCAACCTACAATGTACCACACGCCGATTCCTACACAAGGAAGCCCCTTCGAACTTCATTTCACAGAAGTATGATAAAACAACCCCTTCCCCATTTAAAAAAAAAAAACAATAATAATGATAATAATAGCAGGACTTCACATGAAACAAAATGTCTTTTTCATTTGTAGCTTAATGTATAAATTTAGGAAATCAAACATGCAATACATTGAGTGTATCGTACACACATTGTTACTAACTACATTTCCAGAGACTCCAACTCTCCCGTTTTCGACGGGAGATCTCCCGCCGAAAACCCATTTTTGCAAAATCTCCCGTTCTCCCGTTTGAGATTTAATTTCTCCCGCCCTGGCTCAATGTCTCCCGTTGGAAAGGATTTCTTACTTATTGCTATTGCAAAAATAAGCCTTAGATAACACCAGAGAGCATCTATAACCCTGAACTTCGCGCTTCGCACACATAAACTTGGATTCTCCCGTTTGCTAGGGGTTTCAGGCGGGAGAATCTCCAGATCAGAAGGTGCTTGGGGTTGGAGTCTCTGCATTTCTAGTGCCTTACACAGTACATCAGTGACTGTGAATTGTAAGAATATTTGAGGGTATGACACTTGTAGTTAAAAGTGTTTTCCCCTAGCCTAATGAAGCATTGTGAGGGGTAGTTGACTGCAATAGGAAACAAGACCACAAAGCTGATATGTGTATTTATATCTAACCATCAAATCACTGTAAATATCAAGAACTCATTTAGCCCAAGAAACTACTTTCTGACTTAGGTGGTTTTGGTGTTGTGTCTTTTCATAATGTTGAACGGATGTAGCGTCAGATGCTCAAATAAGTGCAACTCTTGACCATGAAATAGCAACTTCTGTGTATTCATGTGTTTACTGTATTCATGTAATGACAATTCCAACACATTTTCCATGGAATTCAAGTGCACAGACATAAAAAAAACAAAATTCGGCGGATTGGATATTTGGAAAGGCAACGAAAGGGCAACAAAATATTCGCAAAAAAAAAACAACAAAAACAACCAAACAGGAAATTCTAGGAACATGTTGTTGATAAGTTGCACATGAACTGCCATGAGGGAGTTTTGATCTTGACATAGATATGACACAATGATGACATCATACATGCCATCAACGGATGAGAGTTGAGAATATTCAGAAAGCCCTCAGAGGACGTTGCTGTCATGACATAATTTGCAAAACAGTACAAACTTAAATCAAACAAAACCGGGCAGAGTGTAGGATATAGTGTAGAATGACATCTCCCAGATAGGAGACACACCGTTAAACACTAAAACATTCAATTCACATTTGTAGGCTAAAGCCCTTTTTACACTTGTGTTTCTTAACCCCGGACTTTCTCTGACCCAGGACTATCGTTAGTCCCGTACCAATTTTTTCAGCTTTTTACACTGGCAAATTAGTCCCGTACTATCTCTTGTCCTTTTTACACTCGTATTTCATAGCCCCGGACTTTCCAAACCACATGAATATTCATGATTACGCTGTGTACTGTACATGTACATGCACGCACCGGCAGCCCTTGATTACCTTGTTTCTGATCAGTGAGGGTCAGACTTTGTCTCCGTCGCTTAGCCCAGGATTATTTTTTCGTTCTGTTTACACTCACTTGCTTGGCACCGCAATTGCGGTGCTAACCCTGCTATTTTGCAGGGCCAGATAGTACCGGACTATCGGTGGGGCTAGCCAACTTTGGCAAAAACGAGTGTAAACAGAAAGTGGGCTAAGGATAGTCCCGTACCAACGGTGGGGCTAAGGCCCCCCCCCCCCCCCCTTAGCCCCACCGTTGGTACGGGACTAAGCAAAAATTTACAAGTGTAAAAAGCCCTTAATTGGCCTATTCCCATCCTACCTGGTGACCCAGGAGTCCAAATTGTAGGTGTAAAATTAAAGAGAGCAAACTTCTGGTATCACACAAAATACTTCCACATGTTAATGCAAAATGTTTGGCAGGGCACCCCAGAGGATCTCCCATGAATACTCATTTGGGCAAGAGGCCCCATACCTCAAAACATTCAAGTGGCCCATTTATTCCACTTGACCAACAATGAGTTTAAAAGGCAATTCTGGACCAGTTTATAGTTAGCAGAACAGTAAAGATTTGATCAGAATTGGATGAAAGCAGAAAAAAGTTTCATTAATTCTCTCAAACCAGTTCTCAGTTAAACAGTCCTGCAAACAAATGAGTTGATGATGTTATTGCCTTACAACTCGCCATATGTTTTGTACACAAAATCTTCCATTTACCTTTTTTTTTTTCAATGCAATTATGCCCCAGTCTCAAATCCTATAGTCTAATCGATCATTATTTGGACATTTTTCAGCGAGGAGTAACATAATGTTTGACACTTAAAACAGCAGAAAAATTGAATGTTTGTTTATAGTTGATCAACTGAAAGTTATGAGGTTGTGGCATCATTAGCTCACTCATTTGCATTCGATATACTAACAATTTTATAACTTCTCTACTTTTTGATCCAATTCTGATCAAATTTTCACTGATATGCTTATCAGATTTCACTCTTTCTTCTCATATGGGTAACTGACCCGGAATTGCCCTGTATGTTGTTTTGGGCAAGAGGGCTAGTCGGTTTGTCTAGCACTCTTATTAGCAACAAATGTAGTTTCAGCTCATAGTTATCAGTTCACACTGTTGAATTGCCCCTTGCCATTTTTGTAAAATGTCTTATTATCATGTCCAGAAAGTTTGGTAAAGATTGGGTGAGCTGGTAGAATAGATGACTACCGGTACCTTTAGAATCCTGGTGGTGTCGCTTCCTCTATCACCTCACGGTATGATGGCCTATCATAGGTCATGACCCAATCGCTTCTTCTACTGTGTGTACATGCATGTGAGTATGTATGTATCTATGTGTATGTGTGTGTGTGTGTGTGTATGTCACTGTATGTATTCTCCTTCATACTTCTGGGAACAATCTCCTATATGTTATGACCTTCCACACACGGTAATTACAACCAGTTCACTATGACTCAAATCAAGCACTAGACCTTTTGGTACAGTTTGTATATCTATAAACATGATATACTTCTCATCCCACGTATGTAGCCATTTTTGGCTATGAATACAGGCAAAAAAAATATTCTTCTTTACACTCCACTTATGACCAAAGCCATTTTGAGAGTGCAATCTACTCTTTTTGACAGTTGTGCTCGATATAGCTACAGGGAATGGGAATCCCAAATACTGTGTACATTGTTTGATAACTTCATCATTCATGAAATGGTTGTATTTTGCATTTGCCATGGTTTCTAGGCATAGATTTGAAGTCCAATCAAACTTCATGTTTACCTGGGCCCCATTCTATCAAAAGATATAATCGATTATACATTGTAAATTTCCGTAACACACATGCTGCCATAGACTTATGATGGAAATCAACTATATAATCGATTATAACTCTTCATAAAACAGGGCCCAGGTCTTTCATTTATAGATTTATGTAGCATAAAATCATATGAACAAACTGGTGTAAGCTTCCTTGAAAGAAGGAAATGAAATTCTAAAAGTTTTGTGGTGTTGTCTGATTTCAAATTGCACATTGGAAAAAGAAAGCTGCACTTAAATCTCTACATTCAAATACTGATGATATGCAGAGACCCTAATAGAAAGAAAAAGGGAAAGACAATTAAAGAAAAGGCTGAGAGGAAGAACACTTAATCCCACAGGAATAAAGCTATAGCTATTGAGATAGTGTAGCTATAGTACATTGTAGCTATAGTAGATAAAGCTATTATAAACTAGAAAAGCACTCTGAGAGCGCAGACCTCCGCCAAGCATGCAGCTCATTTCCACCACTGATCTTGTTCTTCCATAGAGATATCAGTGATTTCCACCCATATAGATACGTACATATGTAGCATTGTGTGCTGAAAGTCGCCAGATTTCTTATAGAAGCCGTTGTTACGTCATATACCCTCAGCTGCACGGAGCGCCTCACCCTAGCAGAAACTAGAGCACGCGCTTAGTGCGCGCATGCCAACCTCAAATATGCGCAGCCTGAAATCCCAAGTTCATTGACCCTACCTGTACCTGCCAAAATATCAAAAATCCTTAATAAATTCCCCCAAAATTCTCGGATCACTACCAAAAGTTAATCGTTTGTTACTTGAGTCATTCTCAACCTTTCCTGCAAGTTTCATCCCAATCCATTAACTACTTTTTCAGTTATTTTGCACGCGGACAAACTAACTAACTAACAAACTAACAAACTAACTAACTATTACTAACTAACTAACTCATGAACGAATGAACAAACAAACAAACCAACGGTAACGAAAACATATCCTCCTCCCTTGGCGGAGGTAATAAGATAAAAATGCTGCATCATTGAAGAGTGCAGCATTATGTATGTACACTATAATGTCTCCCTTCCTATTGAAAGAAGTGACTACAATGTGAAGCAGCCATTTCCATCACAGCAGCAAACAAATTCACAGATTTTGTTCTCCTGTTCTCAGTGTATGGGGATTTTTGGAATTTTGCTTTCGGTTTTGCATTTTTTTTTCATTTCGTTCTTCTTCTTCTTTTTTTTCGGGGGGGGGGGAACAGTTGTTCTTTCTCTCTCTAACGGACAATGAAATGACAATAGAGAATATAGGCGAGGAACAAACAGGACATGTACAATTGCAGAATGAATTGAGTGTGAGTAAACCATTGGTGCGAGTACACCATGTACATTGTATGTATAGTCTATGAAGGTCAGCACCACCACACACTGACTGAGGTGTATGTGACGATGCACTTTTTTATTTCATTCCTGTCCACTTACTAGATAGACAGAGGCGGACTTGACCCTTTTTTTTTTTGTGGCTCAAGGTCAATTTCAAGGTGTGAATACCTGACATAGTTTTTCCTTGATATTGGGCATGCAGTTTCCGCTGGAAATTGATGGGATGTGGGAATATGACAGGTGAAAGAATATTTGTGAAATGAGTATTCAAAAAACACTGGTAATAATATGATACTTTAAATGAAGGATTCTCCTCCAAACTAACCACAACTGTAAACGTACATGGGTCATTCCATGGGGTTGGGCCTGCTCTAGATTTTCATGTTGTGCAGGGAATAAAAGTCATATTCTGAAAATTTTATCAAATAATTGCTTGTGGTTTGTGGTTATTCTTGGAGAGAGATGTGTGAAGAATTATTTGATGAATAAAAAACAAGCCTGTGTACAAATTTATTTTGTCTGTGACTGTTTCATTGTTGATGTCTCATGGTTTTTTGTGGTACCAGTTGTGACAAAAATATATGCCATTTTCATGGCAATGTAATACAGAAATACACAACCTTTCAGCATTATGCCTATCATAATTAAGAGAGGCAAGGTGACTTCTACAAAGACTATAAGGCACATAAACATGTGTCACAAAATAAGAACACCAGAGCATCTTGAAGCAACCTCATACCGATGTCACAAACGAAGTCCGCGGCGATTTTTGTTGTAACATCGGTATTGCATGGTTTTACATACACTTATAATCATAATATGATCAGAAACTTGATTTCTATAATTAGACTCATATTTTAGGAGTATTATTGTCCAAAAATTAGCATCAAAAAGCTCCAAATAAAAGAGAAAACACAGAACATATTACCGTACTTCCGTCCGAAGTCCGGCCTCTTCGTGTAACATCGGATAAGAAAGTCGCGCTCGCGACAAAAAGAAGAGCTACTAACTTCAGCAATCGTATTTACGTCACTGGCAGTACTTCCCCAACGGCGGGAAGACCACTTACAGCCCGTTCACACCTACCTGGACGGCGCAAGACCCGTTTTTCTGCTGTAGTCCGTGTTACATCGGTACGTGAATTTCGATGTTTCCGATCGGGAATTTCAATGTTTCCGATGTCAATCAGTAAGCTTGTACGCTATTTTACGAAGTAAATAACTTTTGTCACATTTTGTAAACTGTATTGGAGGAAAAAAACGATATTAAAACCACTAAACTGGCCAAATATACGGTGGACGATGATGCTGTTAACACGCTGTAGTCCCACATACTGAGATATTTGTTACTTGTTCATGTTCGTAATTGTGATCGCCAAATTTCCCCTTTTATGCCCGTCTCTGCAAAAGGAGCATGTGTTCTTCTCTTAGAAAACCGTACAAAAGTATGTCCAGTGTATCTTCACGGCAATATAACATTATTTTACCTCCCGATTCTTGTGAATTTTGGACCTCACTTATGTCATTCGTATCTACCAAGTAGATGTGCTGAACGTTAGTACGGTACTATGAAGTTGGAATATGTAGACGTCCCGACTGCGTCTGAGCTAAAGAAAGAGTTTGCCCAATTTTGTTGTTGATATTTTGGGAATTAAGAGCTGTTAGATTCTTTCTCTTGAACAGATTTACAATGTCAGTGTTTTCCTTTCAAGATTTCACTGACCTGTTAATAGCGTTAGATGGCTTTACGGTGCTCTGATGAAGCAGTACATGGGTTCACTGTTTCCATTCCACGTTCACCCACTGTAAAGTCTCAAAGCTAAAATGCCAGTTTCGTATTCATTTTGGGTAGGTAATTGGTAGGAAATAGTTCCATATGTACCGCAATCAAAATTGGCATCTTATAATATTGGTCTATCCTATCCTAAAAAAAGGGCAAAAATTTTGAATTTGATGGGGATTGAGTACCGTAAAAAAAAAGGGGGGCCTAGTATTTTGTTTGAGGTCTATTTGGAATAGGACCGTAACCGTAAACCTAACCCTATCCTTAACCCTAGCCATGACACTGGGGGCAGCGCCCTGCCCTTGGCCTTGCTAGCTTACATAGATGTGAAAAAAAAAAAAAAAATTAGCGTAGAATATTAAAATGATTTTTTACATGCTATATTATTATTAATATTATTAACATTACTGCTGTACATCATTTTAAGCGTAACCCATATTTTTTTTTTTTTTTTTTTTTTTGGTGGATGGTACACATGGAACTGTAGCCAACTGGTATGACAAGAGGTAGAAAGGTAAGCAAAATTGTCCAAATTATTTAATTCCATTCATATACACAGATACATCAACAGGAATATAAAGAGTACACAGACACAAATTTTCTGTTAATTCTTTCATTTTATTTCTCTTCACACCTTTTGTCCAGTTTGTCGATGAATCTGCCATGGATCCTCCTCTGCCGCAGCTACGTGATTAAACTACGTGAAAGAGTGAAAAGGGCACAGCCACAGCACTCCACAAACAGAAAGAGGAAGCTGACAAAGCAACACCAAAGAAGAGTGAACATAACAAACTAGACAAAAAGAAAACTGCACGGAGGGAAAATGGACATTGTAGAAAAGAGCAGAAATTAACTTCAAACAAAGAACATGGAGAAGACAAGAAAACTTGTATGATTTCTCTTTATTAGTTTTCATAGTTGAGTTGACAGTTGATGAAGTTGTTAGTCAGAGTATATAAGGTCAAATTGTGTAAGGCTCGACATCATTCTTCTTCTTATTATTAAGTCTACCTTCTTTCATACCAGAGTTACAAAGAATTGAAGTCTGTGTAACATAGGTATTGTTCCAAAGGTATACAGCAGGTATAATTCCAAAGAACTGTTACATTAGTGTTATTCATGGGAACATACATAAAGTCTATGTGTGTAGGTTTTAACATCTGACACCACAACAAAGGAAATCAGTTGATATGTCGTAACGTACCTATGTTACGAAGACATGTACTGTCCGTGTAACATAGGTAGTATACTGTGGACAAGGTTGTAGTACGAAAACCCCTGATGATAACAATAAAATCATGTTTTCACTTGAATGTCCATACAACTCACTTGCCTCGACTGTAGTTTTTTAAAGAATGTTGTTATTGTGTCACTCTTGAGGAAAAAATGAAACCTTTGGTTAAAATTGTAAATGGTTTGTAGAAAAAACATGTAAATAAAAGTGTCTTGCAGTTGATATCAGAATGGACAATCTTACTAATAATGATCTCATGTGCCTGTCAGATAATATGTTGATGTGTTATGGTGGAAAAAAAAACTGGGATATGTTCATTGTTATCATTTCAGAACACAAAATTATTGAGGATGTCACAAAATGAAGTCCATGTAACGTAGGTATTTGTCATACCTGTTTACCCATGCTGACTGAAAGTGTGCGAAGTAATAAACAGATTTCTAGTGGAATAAGTTGAAGAATGGGAGTAACAAATCAGGGGGAAAAAGAAAATTTCAATTTACCCAACTTGAATTTTCAACTTGTATGTCACAATTTAAAAACAAAATTATTGAGGATGTCACAAAATGAAGTCCATGTAACGTAGGTATTTGTCATACCTGTTTACCCATGCTGACTGAAAGTGTGCGAAGTAATAAACAGATTTCTAGTGGAATAAGTTGAAGAATGGGAGTAACAAATCAGGGGGAAAAAGAAAATTTCAATTTACCCAACTTGAATTTTCAACTTGTATGTCACAATTTCAGTCCCAACCCCATGGAATTACCCACATACAATCATACAGATGTCGACTGTCAACAACACGTAGGCCTATAGTTTACCCAAAAGAGGTCATTGACTATTTCCGAGGTCACTGACTATTTCCAAAGTCAGCAGGCAAAAGAGCAATGGCAAAAACATGGAATTTTCTAAGAGCAAAATTGAATATCATAAAAAGTCACACGCTGAGTATCAAAAAGTAAAAATTTTCCATATTACATTGTATATGAAGAGTTTGTTTGCAAAAACCGATAAGTCCATATTTGTCAAATGGAGATATTTGTGATGAAAGGTCAAGAAAAATAAAGAGAATAATAAGAAATTGTTTTCTTCTTTTGACCATAACTTCAAAAATGTACCTTTAGAGGAAGTGACCAATATATCATTTAAAAGGTATTATTTTGTACTCTATGACAGAGACCATACTTCAAACTCTTCAAAAATGGACTATCGGTTTTTGCAAACAAACTCTTCATATCTTTTTTTAGAGCACATAAAAAATCTCCTTCAAAAGTGATGATTACTGAGACTGCAGAATAATTTGGGCTGAGTAATCATAGAAATAAAACTGCTTGTGAAATTTCAAGAATATCACTTCCTTTTAAATAATTGCAGAATAATTTGGGCTGAGTAATCATAAAAATAAAACTGCTTGTGAAATTTCAAAAATATCACTTCCTTCTAAATAGACACACTCTTTTACTTTTACCAGAGACATGAGATTCATGAGAACACCACTGTCTCAATTTGTCCCAATAATGATTCAAAGCTGTAGAGCAGATTTTATATGCATTATCATGATGTCACCACTAGTTAATTTTTGCTTATTTTTGCTTATTCCCCATTGAGTATGTCACTGACATGGTGTAATTCTATCACAATTTATATCCATACAAAGATTTAATGATCATACCTGTACAGTACCATTACCACACCAGCATGAGTGTCCCCATGGGACAGCCTGGGTGTGAGGTTTACATCAAACTAATGATTGATATGCACGAATCCTAAAAATAGCCTAAAAAAGAACAACAAAAATGTAGAGCTTGAAGACTGACACCCCTTGTAGACAGACTTTAACTGTTAGTTATGAAGTGACCTCTGACCTCTCAGTGATCCGTGGAGACAAACTCTTGCTCGTTATAAAGTGATGAAATCTTCCAGACCCATTTCAGACACACAATGAGGTGATGGAGCCAGAGATGGTCATGTTTTGCAAAGCTTTTATACAGTACCGACAGCGAATTATTTTCCACATATTCGCAAATGTTTGCGCATTTTAACGCATTGCGTACATATGCGCGCATATTTGCACATCGTTAATTTGTGAATATTCACAAATATTCAATTATTCAATTATTCAATGTGTCGATTATTTCCAAATATTCGTGAATGTGCGATTTGCGAACATTCGGAAATATTCCTGAATGTCCGAGTGGAGAATAATGTCAGTGCCGTAAATGCAAATGGGCAGCATGCATTAATTTTTCACAGCGTTTCCAACAAGAAAGTTTTTGCAACTAATGCCTCCCATCACATCATTAGCGAACAATCGCAAATTATCTCATGAGAGGACAATGATATTTCATTCAAATTATCCCTGACTTTTCATTGAGCAGATACATCCAGGAGCATCCAACTCATATAATTCTTAGTCTGGAAGGGATATCATCATGCCCCCCCCCCCCCAAACTCCAGGGCGTAGCCGCTTTCGCATTGAGTTCACCCATTCCTAGATACAGGTCACCTGCTGGGAGCGGGTCAGTGGTGTCATCCCAATGCCTGCTGACTCACCAGCAAAGTATCGGGCGATAAACTTACAGATGAGCACATAGTGAACATACATTGTATAGCATGCCAGAGGCCTGAAACCAGACTTTTGACTGGTCTAGAGGAAAGACCTGTGTCTTGCTCACTGTCTTTCTGTCATGTAAAGTCTTAAATATCTGCCACTAATTTTGCTAAACAGCAGTCCCATCTAACATGCCGGTGATGGGTGCAAGGAATAGCATAAACTTTACTACCAGTATTGAAAGTCATTATGTGCTACACAAAACACCCCAATACATCCGGTAGAACCATAGCAAGAGAGGACCATGGCTCTGTCACACAGTTATTAATTTTGCTTCTGAATGAACGGTTGAGTGCAGTTGTGCTATTATTCATCTTCATAAAGAGTTTACAAAGCTTGGAAAATTTGAGACCGAGAGCTCTTGTCTTTCAATAGTAATATCACTGCAGAAGAGAAACAAAAAGTTGTGTTGTTCAGTGCTACAATGTGCTACAATGTACATTGTATGTCCGGTTTAGATCATACAGTTCAACTGGTTTCTATCAAAACAACTTTTCCTCTGGTACATTCTCAGGGTCCAAAGTCAAAGTTCCATTGACAATCTGAGTACTTCCAACGTTAAAACAGAAAACAAAAAAACTTCAATTGATTTGAAAACACAGCTGCCTGGTATTTCTGGCACATTCAATCTTTAGCTAGTTTGTCATGAATCATGCTTTCTGTACAATTTCTTTGTTCATTTTTTTATTTCCCAAAAACATTTTAAAATATGTAGAAACACGCATTTTCAACCACTTACCACAACAAAATTCAGCCACTTCATTACAAATGTATCGATATGCATGATGCAGCAGAACTTTGAGTCATAGTACTTGTTTGTTTCTTTTTTGCTTCCATGGTAAAAATGCCAGTGATGTAATCCAAATGAAGACATTGCAGTTCTAAATTATAAATATATGACATCACGTAACAAACTCAAACTCACAACTTTTGGGAACTTTTTTCCTCAAGATCAACAATTTGCTGGATTTATAATAGTGTAGCAGGACAAGCACTGGTTTAGAAAAAAAAAATGGGCACTGTTGAGTGTTGATTCACTCATTTTCTCAAAAAAAAAAGAGAAATCATGGGAAAACAAACTCTGCGTGACCGGAATGGACAGGATATGGGGGGAACGTAACACCAATCGGAAGGGGATGCTGTGTGACCCAAAGTCCAGTCTCGCACGTTCCATAGGTACGTAGGCCGACATGTACGCCCATAAAAACGAGCCACAATGCACTGTTGACCTTACCATACATTGTATTGATCATCGAACTACGTAGGTGAAAAACAACAATGATGATGACTATCTTTATATAACCTTATCTCCGGAAATTTAAATCAACACGTAAACAGCAGCATAAAATTTGAGTGAGCAAAAATTTCCAAAAATTTGGCAGGCTGGTATATAATACATAGTCAAGACACTTTAAACATCCCATAACACCACGATGGTTCGTACACGTGTATGTGGCAGAGCTGTCCATAATCTCAAGTTGCCATCAAATTATGTTTAACATCTTTGTTAGTGAGTAGATCCTGAAAACCAAAGAAAGTGCAATTCTAATTTTAAAGAATTTTTGCAGTGATCTGTAATGAGGAGAAAGTGAAAGACTGTACAAAATGTGTAGAGCCAGTATCTGGAAGTGTGTTGATGAAAGGGCATTAATGACATAAACTACTGTACAAGTTGAAATTTTCGCAGTGGTTTTATTTTTGCGAATTTCGCGAATCGCCTTTGAACCATGAAAATAACAACATGCGAAAATAACAACGCGCAAATAGTTACGTTTAGTTAGACCGTCGCAACCACGAAATTAACAACACGCGCAAATGTCCTCCAAGTAGCAATTCGCGAAAATATCTGTGCGCGAAAATTTCAGCTCGTACAGTAGATCTCAAACAGGAGAATACAACATTTCTTTGACATGTTCATGATTTAGCATGAACCCACATACTTGATACAAACTTGTCAACATCTTTGAAATTCCAAAAAGAAGTTCTGTGTATACCAAGCATTAGATCTACCAGCAAATCATACACGGAATAAGAATTTAGCAAATATGTTCAAAGTAACTTTGAATAAACTTGAAAATTTGAATGATGAAAACTTTGGCAAATTAGTCAAATAATCTTAATGTGTCCTCATGTATTCAGCTGTCTTATACATAAAAGAAGCATTACTGCCAATCAAGAAATAAAAGTAAAAGCCGTTTTGAGGATAAATAAGGAATGTGATTTACCTTGATATGAATTATGATTTTACCTCAAGTATTCAACTTTTTTGTGCTGGGATTCTGTGTTCCTAACCCTCTTCTACTATCTGGTTTAGCTGTGAAACACATGCACAAAGAAACAGTCAAGGGGTATCAAAGATTTGCAGATAGTATAAAAATTCCTTTAAATGTTTGAATTTGGTACCAGAAATTCAGCATCCTCTGAACCCTGCCAAACACCAAAACACTGAAGGTCAAAATATGTAGCTATATGATCTGGCAAAAGAGTTTTGCAATGTGTTTCACAATGAATACAATTTGTACATGGATGACCAAAAATAGTAGCAGCAATATAAAGCTAGGTGATCAAAATCGGAAGGATGAGCTCTACATGGGCAGGATGATGTCACAGACAAAACATGACAATGACGTCACATGACGGCAAGTTTTCTCTTGACCGACATTCTCACCAGGAGTGACACATGAGCCATATATTGTATTTCATCATAGGCACCACTCGAAAGTCCAACTAGCTGATAAATTCTGAGATTGGACAGACAGGCGAGATGTGCACTGGGTGACAACGTACTGTAGTGCGAGATCTCAAGAAGTCAACTTTTACAAACAATCTAAACAGGCCGACCGTATATTGGGATGCCAGCCATCTTGAATTGAAGTGTACCAGGCAATGAGGCAATGATAAAAAAGCTGCATGAAAAAAGATGATGCCATCTGATGCCACCTATTGTAATAAATATACAATTTTAGAACAAATGAATCATTTACAGTGAATATATTTTTCCTTTAATGAGGTGCACCATAGAATCAGTGGTTTCACCATCATTATCTTCACGTTCTGTTATCTCAATAAAATGTTTTTCATTTTCTCTCAATACTCCCACTTTTAAAGGGACTGTACAGTACTGGTTGAGGTAGGGATTCATGTTTTGAACATTCCTAAGTGAGATAATGAAAAGCCGTTATGAAATATGAAAGAGCATGTAATTTTAAGAAAGATTCATCGTTTATTTGATGAAAATTGGTTTTCAAATGGCTGAGATATCCCAAAAAGTGCTAATAATAAAAGGCGACATGCCACAACTTTATTAGGATCTCTTTGTTTCATGAAGTTTTTGGATATCTCAGCCATTTCAAAACCGATTTTAATTGAATAAACTTTTGATACCCCTTAGAACTGCATGCTCTTTGACATCTCATAGAGTGGTTTCTGAATATCTCGCAAAATGTTAAAAGCTAAATCTACACATCGACCAGAACTGTACACATCCTTTAAGTTCAAAACTCTCTGTGCATAACGATTAAAGAGCTACAGTAATTGGTCATTACTGTGGAATTCTAGCTCATGGTACAATGAAAAGATAATGTCATATCTTCATAACTGATGATACTCTGAAGATGGTTGCTTGATCTAAAAATAGCAATCATGGTAATATTCCTCATCTATTGCATTGTATGTGCAATATTACCGAAAGTACCATCTTTAGATGGTGATATCTGACAACATTACTGGTGACTTCGAACATCAAAGTAGTATAGTTCTTTATCCCCATTGTTTATGAAGTTTTTCAATTTCCATTCTTACTAGTCTGATGTCTTGCTTCACTTCTTTAGAAATCGGAATTGGTTTTTGTTTTGGGGTTGTTGTGTGTTAGTTTGTGTTTGTTTGTGGGTTTTTTGTTTTTTGTAGGGAGGGGGAGAACGTTTCCTGAAATAAATGAACTCCAATGAATGCTGGCAAATTTCATTTGTTTTCTGTCTTTATTGGGGTATGAATTTTCACAGCTTTCTTTCCCCTTAAGTTGGATTCAAATGTATTAAAATTTATTGATACTTCTTCTCCACGTGGGACATACTTTATGTGGCAAAACCTTGTTTATTCAAGTCATGTAAAATGGCCCTATCAATCCTTCTGTTGCATTAGTCAGGTAAAGCCTCAGGCAAGTGTTCTATCTGTCAGTAACAACTTTTGTATCACAGCAGAACATTGAAATTTAAGTCAGTGAAATCTGTTTTATTGCCATGGGTCTACTCGAAAGACTGTTTCCCTTTTTGTTTGAAGGAACCATCGCTGGCTCTTGTAGGCTTGGTGCTCCAAGTCAAATGTCAAAAGCTCCTGTTACGATGGTCCCCTTGCCCCTTGACACTCTGACAGTCGGCGATTTACCAACCTTTCTGGGGACTTCTCATTCTCATCTCTGTGAGTGCAGCAGCATCTTGCGGGCATCTCTTACGACACTTCCTCCTCGCCTCCTCCAGGCGTGCTCGACCAAACGGAAATTGAACGAAAACTTCGGGACAACACACTCATTTATTCGCACCAACGGGCAAGCAGCTTCGAGTGTTTACGTGAGGATATTCTTGTCCTCTTAAGCTCTGTTGGAGCAACACCATCCTCATCACGGGAGACATAATGGGGTGAGTCACATGGCAGGGGAACTCCACACGCTGCTCAGTTCTCATCACTAAACCAGGGGCAGCTTCCCATTTTCGCAGAAGCAACAGACCATTTTTTTTTTTCGTGTGGTGTACAGAAGACCTCTGGATGTACAGTAACAACTCCCTAAACACTGCTAATTTTACACAATATGATTTCTTGGAATCCATCACATAAACTAAACTTACATTCAATTTACTCTTCACAATAACATTTAGGGCCTACACACTTGTTCACAAAAAATCCCATGAAAACAAGTGTTTGCAAAACTCTCCAAATCAACTTCATGTTTTTCAATCCTTCTTTTTCAATGCCGTATTATTGTAGGCCTATAAGGTGACTTACAAAACTCCAATTAAGGAAACTTGCTTAAAAAATACTTTTGAATAAGCTTAAAGGGGTGGCACAGTTTTGGTTTTGATGGCGTTGAGGTTTCCAATGTTTTTTGATGATGATTTTTTTTTTTTAGATAATGACAATCTAACATCTTATGAAATATGAAAGAACATTGGATGATTCTAAGAGGAATTCAAAGTTTACTTGATGAAAGTTGGTTTTGAAATGGCCAAGACATCCAAAACAGAACAATCCCAATGAATGGTAGGACCCACCTTTTATTACGACCACTTTGTTTTACTTTGTTTTTGGATATCTAAGCCATTTCAAAACCGATTTTCATCAAGTACACTTTGAATTCTTCTTGGAATCGTACAAATGTACGCTTCTTAACATTTCAGAAAGTGGTTTCTAAATATCTTGCAAAAAGTTTAAGGCTGAATTCTCACCTCAACCAATTCTAACCATCCCTTTAATACATGCCCATCATGTAAGTCATTAAAACACAAACTTTCATTTCACGGGTCCTATACCTGCTTTGCTGACGGGAACGGCGTAACCCTGCATTTCTCTCGATGCAGGAGTAGGCAGATGACATCATTTCCGGAACCCTGTCCCCTTTTCCTTCCTTTGTAAATATATCACTTGTAAATATTAAAATAAATGTGATTAGTTTTTTTTTGTAAATAATTAGAAGTAGTATAGGTTTTGTAATTGAATTTAAAGGTATATTTGAATAATTATATTTTTTGGAGCAGATTGCCCACCCGGCAGAGAGTTCCAATAAATCTAAAACAACAACAACATTTCATTTCACTCTACAACTACATTTTGTACCAGTGGTGACTTTCTTCATACACAGACAATGTCGATGGCTTTCTGTGGTGGCGGTCCTGAGAGGGCTCTAGTCATATTATTGCAATTACTATGGTGATAATGTTGTATTCTTCATTGTATGCATAAGGTTCTTCCATGGGTAAATTGTGAAAGATAACTGGGTTACATCATAACATTTATTGCCCATTTCCCTCACAGGCATTGCAATGTATTGTATTGGCAAGTGTCCTTACAGTCATTCAACAAGCAAGAAACCACTGATTTGACAAAGCAGTGAATCTTTAACTGCCCTGAGCAGGTGGGCAAAGCGGGTTAAATTCTAGCATCCTGAACTAATAAAAAATGCTCAGTGGCAAGATCACATGGACCTGCACTAACTGAATGAATGAATTAATTTATTTATTTCTAAATAAATGAATACTCGTGTATGAATTAATTAATGTCCAAAATGACTGAATTGATATGAATGAATATGAATGATCTATATACAGTCTGTAAACGAATGAATGACTGAATATTACAGTATGTAACTAAACAAATGAATGAATGAATGAATGACTAAATGAAAATAGCCAACTTTTGCATATTTTTTGACTTGGGAGATTTTTATATTAAAGCAAATTGACAATAAACTCAGTCTGGGGGGGGGGGGTGGGAGTAATACTGACTGCTTTATCACGCCCTAATCATTAATTTTATTCATCATCCAGGAACTTTCAGTCATTCCAGTCACTGCATGACAACAAAAAGTAAAAATGTACACTATTACTATCCCTATTGCTATCACTACCAAAATAAATAAATAAATAAATAAATGACTGCTCATTCTGGTATCTACCTACGTAATTGGCACTCTGATTACACACAGCCTGGTTGAATTTAGGTGAACTGTATGACTGTGCCAATTATCACCAGGATTTCCCTTACAGCTGGAATTGCCTGGACTGTTTGAAACATTGCAGATTGGGGCAGTGGCTGATACCTGACTGGCAGAATCCACTGATAAAAACACATGATTTGACAATTGAACCGAGAATACGTACCAGAGGAAAGTAGCTTGCATCCTGTTTTCACTTGACTAACCAAAAACAGTACTGTACGTAGGTTTATAGAACATACAATCTTTTTGTGCATCACTTGTAGCAATGGCTGATACCTGATTGGCAGTTATCCATAGATAAAAACGTAGATCATTAGAAAACTGAACCCAGAATACATGTACAGGTACCAGAGGAAAGTTTGTGGATTATCATCACTGGTCACAAATGACCAGACAAAATGTATGATGGCACAGATTTATGTTACCACTGGGTCTCACGAAAAGGGAGGGGGGATTGCAGGAGGGGATGAAGAGAGGCAGATGAGGAGAGAAAAGCCTCCGGCTTCATATTTAGTATGCACATTTTGTAAATGGAGCAAATCAACATCCATTCACGATATTTAACAACATCTCCCCTGGTTCCCTCCACTGTGGGACAGCACACACTCCCCCATGATGCATCTCTTTCCCTCTCCATCTCTCCCTCCCCCTCTCTCTCCTTCCCTCATCTCTCTGATCATCAGAGATCTGAGGGAGTAAGGAAGCCAGCCAGCCAGGTCTGGAGTAAGCAAATACAGCCATCAAACAGTGGTGGCTTATGAAATATGAGATACCCTCATCACTCAACACAAAGGACTCCGCGTGCCCAACTCCAAGCTGAGACAATCTTGTGCCCCGGTGCCCTGCGACAACTGTTCCCCCGATTGTTAGCCCTGCATTTTGGCAGTTAGTAAATTTTCAAATAGATACAACATACAAGTCTGTACAAAGAAGACTGCATGCTTTTGCTTTCTAACATTTGTGTGTTGTATGGATGATGTCTGACTAGCAAAATATGTTGTTGTTTTTTTGGCCTCCATGTCACACACATTTTACATAACATCACTCAAAGTAATCTTTTGATTTTTGTGCATTTGTTGTCCCATTTTTTTCCAATTCCCTCTTCCCCCCCCCCCCCCCCAAAAAAAAAAAAAAATAGGGGGGGGGAGAGGGAGGGGGAACCTGGTAACTGTTTGAGAAATAAGATCTGGCCATTAAAGATGTTTGCTTCATCCCAAAAATAATTTTGCAAATTGACAAACTGCAGGAGTGCAAGTTTCTGCAGCAGTCAAGCAATTTGTGCAGCAAGCCCCTCTTCTGACAGTGAAGGCAAGAAATATCTCTAGCATTTGCTTTGCTTACCCAGGGGAAGACTTACAGAGTACACGTGCACCATTTTGTAGACTGATAGGGACTCATATTGGCCACAAAACATCACCAAACAATCAAGGGTGGCACTGCCTGCTCTAGATGGTAACAACAGGGGGAAAAAATAATTTATAAACAAAAACCCCTGGCGATATTCAGTTTGTAAACACACTACTATATGACCAGCCAACAAAGTACCATCATGTTTTTCAGAATTCTTCCAGAGTCTCGAGTCAGTATCAACCTCACGTCACGCTATACTGTACCTCCATGTGCAATGGTGTACTGGGTTTGACCGTGTTTATGTCAGCAAGGACACCTTTGACTGTTACCTTATGCTATCAAAACGGTCGCTGAGATCTGATCTGTAGTACGTGTGGCTGCGGTGATCACGTCACAAAGAAAATCTCTTTTGACATCTGGATAATATCCTGCAGTTTGATCATCGTGTTTGGGCATTGTGTATTAAAATGTTCATTGCAGAGTTCACTGATAGAAAAAGACCTTGAAACCAGTGGAAGAGGAAATGGTATGGAGCCAGGATTTGTGCCATCAAAAGCACAGAAAAACAAATGTTCTATAAAGGAAAAGCTCACTAATGATATGATGCCAGCAAAATGGTCAATACAGAAATAATCCAACTGTATTAAGACATGATAATTGCTGTTGATCACACAGTATTATATATACGTAGAAATCCTTATTGCACACTGCAGTTGGAGGTTGTGGCATACAATCAATCATGACAAAAAAAAAAGACATAATGTCATCTACATACAAGTGTAGGTCCTACTGTGCATACATGTAGAATACTGCAATGCATTATTACTTCTTTCCTATATTACTGGGGAGCAGAAATGTTTCACTAGAAAAATAACCAGACACTTTTGTGATTCTAAAAGGCAAAGCATTGTCCACATAACCAACCATAGAGATATTTTACATTTGTTTTTTGCTTTTTATGCCTCTACAGTAGAGGAAGTATTCAATGGTTAAAAGGTTGTTTGCTGTACAAAAGCTGGAGAAGCTTTACACAGGGCCTGGATTTGGCAAGTTTGGAATGGTTTCGTCTCCGCTCTGAACTTTCGCTTTGAACAGATATCAGATTCACATCCTCAGTTGATAGGGATTGTAAATCATCAGCTACTCATTACTTTACATTTATCCCTATGGTGATCATTGCCTCTTTTTTTTATTCTACTATACTGCTACTCAGTTCCCATCATTGAACTGAGAGAGAGAGAGAGAGAAAGTAATATATATGTACTCCATATACTCCATCTTCACATCTTATTTCTTGTCCCCCCCCCCCCCCCCGCAGGAAAAATGAAAATGAAATTTAAGTTTATGTGAACAAAAATTAATTTATTGACATCTATCTCTCAACAAAGAATGTGTGTATACATAAGATATTTAAACACACACACATACACACACACACACACACACACATATATATATATATATATATTCACGTATGTGGGTTTTTTTTTTTCTTTACCAACATCTCTTTATTTCCAGCATAATCCCAAAAGGTCATGGTGGGATAAATGAGATTTTGGTGGTGATCAAGATTAATAGTCTATAGGTCTTCAACCAGGATATTCCTCTCAATATGCATGGGATATGGAGAGGGAGTGTTTCAAAGCACAGCTCAGGAAGAATGAGCTAATGAGATGAATTTTGTTCAGTTTGATGAAAGACTGATTGGATTTGACTCTTTAGACACAGTGATTCCTGGGATTGAAGTCCTTTTTATGTTTCATGCCAAGAATGTGGCATCTTTTGTGAAATAATACTCAGTTGGTGTCATTTTGTTTTGCTTTGATTTGTTCTGTTTTGTCTCGGACCCTAGGGGTGGTCGCTGTTGCAGGCAAGAAAGGATACCATGGTATTTCAAAAGAAGTTTTTACTTGCACTTTTATTTTGCCCTCCTCTTTTATTTTTTATTTTTTGGGTGTGAACACTGTATTATGCACTGCACGTGTTAACGTGACTGCGCACCTCACTGCACTCAGTACGACTATACTCTACTAAGAGGGATGTACTTTAATGGAAGAAGAAGAAGAAGAAGTATTATATGAACATCATCACTTTTAAATTGGTTTAGAGGTGCACTGCATGGAATGACTGTAACAAATGGCACTAACATACACGGTAACCCAGTATTTACTGGGTATCAAGCTGGAACATACCTGCATCATGCCTGGTCTCTGTGGTGCTGTTTACAACATCATCTGTCGTACTTGAGCTCTCATAGCCTTGTTCACTCAACTTGTCGCAGTCCCCTATGGAGGGCGAGACCGGTTTGAAATTACTCCTGCAGCTCAGTATTGCCAGCTTTTTCTCCGTTGTTATGTGCAGGTCGTCTAGGCTGCTGCCAAACGACCCAGCCCGCACGAGCACGTCGTCATCTCCTTCGTTGGCGTAATCTGTGTCAGATCCATGGCTCCCGGTCTCATTACCAAGAGAACTTGGGCTTATGGAATTGTGCTGATAGGAACCCAGTATGAAGGCCACATTTTCGTAATCGTCTCCGCTGTCGTCGCTGTCATCGTCTCCGTGATTTATTGGGATCGGGGTCCTGATCGATCTACTAGGCGCAGGCCTCGGGGGAACAGCCGGAATTGCATCCAAGCCTGCGTTGACGTGTTCGTGCTCCTCGTCGCACTCATTGTCCGAATCCCCCTCCAATATTTCCTCTTCGCTTTCTTCCCCTCTCGACTTCAGTCCATCCTCACTGTCAAGGTCGATGCTGTGGGCATCGTCAGAACCAAGAGATTCTAGCCCCTCGTTGGCCCGTCGGATCCTAATGATTTCTTTCTGGATCCATGTCTGGCAGAATTTCTCTCGTCTAATCTCGCTCCTCAATTTAAAGATGCGACTTCGCGTGAGTTTGAGGTCATCCTCTAGCAGCTGGAGGTCGGTGAGCGCACGCTTGCTGGCGAACGGGAGAGCCGCGGCGACAGTCGTGTCCAGCAGAAATATGAGACCCGGCGGTGGAAACTCCCCGAAGTTTCTTCTCCATGCTTCCATAAAATCCTCCTTGATCGTCATTTTTACTACCGTCACCGTGGCGAGGCGGCTACGTATTCCTGCGAAAAATGGTCCTGTCACTTCCACCTAGCTTAACAGGCCGCTTTTTTGTTCTAATACTTGGTACAATGTACTTAGGAACTCTCCAACTCTACAGCGTCTCATCCAATACGATACAATAGAATGGTGGGTGATTATACCTTTTCGCTGCATGTAATCGCGATGTCGGATCGGCGGTACACTGGTAAGATTGGCATTTTCGTGATAGTGGCGTTTGGTGTCGTCGTGTGTGTGAATGAAGGTGTGTATACTGCATGCAGTATTATGCCTGAGTGTGTATGCAAAGCAAAAACAACCTTGCAGCATTTGGTAGGAAAGCTTGGCTGGGAGTGTGACGATGAGGCGCTGGTTCCAAGAGGTGGCGGTGTTTACTATTGCACCAATACACTTGCTCGTCTGCTAACAGAATCAGGATGCGGTGTACAATAAACCACTCATTGGCTTCGTACAAAGTTTCAATGAACTTTATTCATCACATGCATGACACGGTGGTTCACACCACAGAACTCTTACTGTGGTTCACACTCATACGCAAGAATGTTTACGTTGTGAGTGCAGAACCGAAAGGGTTCGATTAGAGCTCAGCCTGGCCTCCACCTGTCCAGTGACCCCGCCCCATATCGATATCAATGCCCCACCCCCGTATAGCCAATAATATTGCGTGACGTCATTATATAATCATGTACAGTGTAATAACTACAGCAAATAACAACTTCAGTAAATCCATTAAGGTTGATTTTACATAATCGTGACATTTTTCCGCTTTACGTGCCGCTGTAAGCATTGACAAAAACCGATTCTGTCATGGTCTTTTGCATAATCGAATAATTTATATATATATACATGTATATAATATTATATTATTCTTATTATTTATGGACTTGCTAGTTTATTGTGACAGACAAGCTGACTGTGGTTATTCTCAAGGAAGAAGAAAAGAAGAAGAACCCATAAGAATGGGATTGCTGAGAAATAGTTTAAAAGAAATTATAGAACGACATTATTCGATGAGCCATATAAATAATACTCAAATGTACCACGATCTGCATAGAGATTGGGAGCAACCGCATATACACCAAAACAAAAATAGAACTAGAGAAATAAAGGGGGTTTAACTTCCGTAAGATAATCAAGTTTGAGCCTGTGAATTTGTAAATTCCTTATACTGATGAATCACAAGGAGGATTGCAGGATTTCTTTATTTTTCATGACACTATCAAACTTTGCGATAGTATAATGGAAAGGAATCCAAACATCCTGTTCTAGTTTCGAAGTAAAACAAATTCCAGTGATAATGTCTGGAAGAACATTTTGAGTTGGCAAAAAGCCTAGATTCCAGCACAAGCCTGTGTGTTGGGCCATTTCCATTTTTTTTTTCAGATTATCATCAGCCAACACCTCAATGACGACTGTGCGCACTACTGGTGACACGACATTAATAGGCCTATTCCTGCAGTTGCTCCGGTCTTATTTTCTCCAAGGACGAAAATGGTTAGGGTTGTGATAGGGTTTTACGTTTAGTTTGATGTGAGGATTAGGATTAGAGTTAGAGTTTGTGTTAAATGTAGGTAGAATTTATGTTTGGCTTAGCGTGCAGGTATATTTCATGGGAGCAATTATTGTCGCAGGAGCAAATGTCAAGGAACCATGTACACTATCAATGTTTATTTTCAATGAAAATCAATACTGTATGTTCACCGTTATGTCGGCAATGTTACACACTGCAGAACACGATAATGTATACAAGGGGTTATTAATCTTTGTTCATTCTGTTTGTCTGTTATCCCCCACGCGGCGCTTACACACACACACACACGCGCACACACACACACACACACACACACACACACACACACACACACACACACACCTACACCCTTCTCCACACTTGGTTAAATTGTCATGACTGCATTTATCTAATTATAAACTTCTATTAAATTTTAAAGGGGAACTATAAACCATTCCGCATTGTCTGGCTTTAATGAGACAAGTCACGTGAACATATTTGTTATTTGAACTTCGAGCATGTATCAACCCATTTCTGAGTCTTGTATATCCCCTGTATCAATCAATAATCTTATCCCCACAGCTTATACCCACAGCTTAAAACATGTAGTTATAATGTTCACACACTTCTAAAACAGACACAGGACGCTGTTTCTCTTCCACGCCACGGCTGCTTAATATCTTCTAGGCACACTGGCCGTATGGAGGGGTCAACTATTTCGATACCTTGACTTTCATCGTGATTAAGAACTACCCAAGGCACATTCATGTTGACTAACAGAAAATAAAAAAGTCAAACACATGAGCCTTGAAAGGAATGTATATTTGTCACTACAACAACAAGTTTATAGCACCGAAATATTTCCAAGGTTAGATTGGTTTGTTCAAAGCATGCATTCACTACAGTAGTAATCTAACTTTAACGACTGCTTAAATATTTGCTTTTTGTGTTGTCTTATTTTTCGTAGTGAAATTCTGTCCAGTCGTTTTGAGTAAGGTTTATCTGATAACTCTGGTCCTTTTTTTTCTTTCTATTTTTGTTGTCTTTTTTCTTTTGGCGAATGTAAGGTAGTCCTTTGCCTTTAAAAATGTTGAACCACGTGCGTGAATCTTCTTCCTCTACTGGCATGACCTTCCATTCCTTTCTTTTGTTACTACGATACATTGCATTCAAAAGTACTTCTTAAAATCACAAATTATCTATTCATTTGTTGTGAATTGTTATTGATGAATTACGTTCGAGCTTAATTTAACTACCTTCTGAATTTTGTATATCCTCTGTATCAACCGATGATCCAGATAATGTCTGTAGCATGCCTATACTTTTGTATAAAAAAACAAACAAAATAAACACGAAATCCCTGTATTTGCTGTTCACACACGTCTAAAATATAGACAGTGCGTGGCTCCTCCTCACCACGGTAAAGCTATAGTCAATATTTTACATCGGTCTTCTAGGCCATTTTTGCTGTTCGTTCGGAAGGGTCAAATACCTTGACACCTGGACTTTCACGATCAATCTGTGTTGGTTTTATTGTGACGAAGAACAACTGAAAGGCACAGCTGCGTTAGCTTGTTAAGAAGAAATGATAATTAAAGAAAAAGAAATAACAACATTTGACGTTTTAGCGTCGAAAGGAATGTATGTTTGTCACCACCCTTCAGCAGCTAAATAAGGCTGCCATGCATGCAGGAATGTTCCATTTTATACCCTGTCTTGCCCGTTGGATTTAGTGGCAGGCATTATCCTTTGATAAATAAAGAGAGTTACATAATTTCTGATTGAAAATGGGCTGCTTTCAATGGTCAAATTCACCATCACTGCGGCCGGGTATGTCAAAACACATTCCAACCCGGAGCTCTTTGGTTGATAATTTTCCTTTTTCTTACAACTTATTGTTACTGAGCAAGAACATCTGAAGTCAACCAATTGTCAGCTAAGCTTCCATACATTTTTCCTTGTTTTGATATTCAACCATAGAACTCAATTGTGTATTAGCCTCACCACATGTGGCCAATTACGTGTCTTGTGCATGCGTAAACCAATGTCAGGGCGAGGTTTCCCCTCCACGCCTCTGCTATCCGACCTCTTCGTTGATCCACTGTGAATCAATGTATAGAGATTCACTTCATAAATTATTATATTTAAAGAAATCACATTATATTGTAAAGATTTTGATAACCGGTAAGGTGAAAAACCTAATGAGAAAAAAGGGAAATCAGTTTCTGTCATCACTGTAGGGGTACACAGTTCAAATCGACAAGGTTATGTTCATCCGCCACCAGCCTGCGAGCTGAATGTTAACAATTAGTACCTTACGTTTTCACGTATTAATTGTAAAGCCAGAAATGTTCACCTGCCTGTTTCCCTTTAAGTTTCAAAACTTTTTTGAACCCATATCTCCAACTTTCTGAATGAAAGTTACTAATCAATTTGAAGTTTACTGATAACTGGCAAACGGTTTTTACAAACCTCCATACTTCCTGTTATTGAACCTCGATTTTCTCAGTATAGTATCCCCTGCACTGCTTTGGCAGGCATTTATCCCTGTACTTGCCCAACAAAATTATTTTGTTTTGCAAATCATCTTTGTGAAAGTCAGAGGTGTTCCCACTGACGTAACGTTCTTATTCTATGCATGTGTACTATCAGAATTTTGCAAGAATGTGTAATCGTTCACATGTTTAGTGTAGATACTGAGCGTGGCTACTCTTTCACACCACGACCTACTTATATCTCTGTATGTTAATCAAGCCACTGCAAGTGGCACCTGTGTCTGACGCATGTTGAACGGGTTCCTGTTTGTACACCCTGATTTCCATTCAATATTTGTACAGTATTTTTTTCTTCGACGTGTCTTTTAATGGGTACTGAGTACATGGTTAAAAGTCTCGTATTTGATAGTCAATACAGAGATTGCAAGAAATGTACCTTCACTCCCCCTTTACTCCCCCCCCCCCCCCCTCCCCTCCCTAACTGGACAAGGGCCACGGTCCTTTGGTTTTCATATAAAGGAACTCTAAAGTTTGTAATGAATTTGTATAATGAATTTGTGTCAACCAATGATTTTATTCAGTTATTTCTGCAACGTAACCATAATTATATATAAAAAAAACAAACAAATGTGTAGTCTTTACAGTTATCCACACACGTCTAAAATATAGACACAGGGCGTGGCTCCCCTTCCTCACCACGGCAAAAATTATATCTAATATTTTATATCGGTCTTTTGAGCCATTTTTCCTGTTCGTATGGAGGGGTCAAATACTTCGACACTTTGACTCCCATGATCAACTTGTATTGGTTTTATTGTGGCTAAGGATCATGTAAGGCACAATGGCGTTGGTTGAGTTAAAAAAAATAACAAATAAAGAAAAAATAATAATTTAACACATTAGCCATGAAAAGAATGTATGTTTGTCACTACCTTCCAGGAACCATTAAAAAGCTACCATACAGGAAGATTTTATTTGCCCTGTTGGATTTATTGACGAGCATCGCCTTTGACTCGTAAAAAAGTTACGTAATCTTTGATTGAAAATGGTTGCCTTCAATTGCCAAGTCCACCATTACTGGGAATGGGAATGTCAAAGCACATTCCCATCCGGAGCTCTTTGGTTGACAGTTTTCCTTTTTCTTACAACTTATTGTTATTGAGCAAGAACATCTAAAGTCAACCAATTGTCAACTAAGCTTCCATACATTTTTCCTTTTTCGATATTTAACCGTAGAACTCAATTGTACCTTGTAACATCACTACAAATATATGTGTTGTTAATTACGTGTCTTGTGCGTAAACCAATGTCAGGGCGAGGTTTCCCCTCCACGCCTCCGCTATCTGTCCTCCTTGTTGATCCACTGTGACTCCCAACGCTGTGTGTAATGAATGATAGAACCATGGTTTGTTTCAACCATTTTTATTTCCTATTATATACATTCATATGTACATATATATATATATATATATATTTTTTTTTTTTTTTTTTTTTTTTTTTTGATGGCGGTTATCAAAAAAGTTTAACGGGAAAAAAAGAAAACCTTTTTCGGTCATCATTTTAGGGATACACGGTTCAATTTTGCAAGGTTATGCTCATCCACCACCTGGTCATTCTCCACAGTATGGTGACAGTTTATAGTACCTCATTTTTTCACGTATAGATTGAAGCCAGACATTTCTACCCACATATTTCACTTCATAGTTTCAAAATGTTTTTGAACCCATAACTTTAAATTTTTAAAGAAAGTCACTAATCTCTTTTAATTTATAACTGGTAGATGGTTCCTTTAAACCTCCCACACTTTTTGGTATTGAACTCCGATTTTGTATTATTATTATTATTATTTTTAGTACAGCACATCCCTCACTGCTTTGGCAGATATTTATCCTCCTGTGAACTGTCCGGAAAAAAAAAATCCCTTTGTTCTACGAATCACCTGTTGAAACTCCGAACCCATTGATAAGACGTCCGTATTATACATGTACAGTAAGCAGTTTCCATGAATGTATAATCGTTCACATGTTGTGTGTCGACACGAGGCGTGGCTGCTTTTTCGCGCCACGGCCGACTGATCTCCAATGGTAATTAAGCCACTGCAAGTAGCACCTGCGTTTGACGCATGTTAAACGGGTTGCTATTAACACCCTGATTTCCATTCAGTATTTGTACTGTTTTTTTTTCTGATACGTGTGTTAATGGGTGCATGGTTAAAAGTCCCACATTCAATAGCCAATACAGATGTTGCAAGAAATGTACCTTTACTGTTTACTCTCCTTTACTCCCCTCCCCCCCCCCCCCCCCCCTGTATACGGGAAAGTCTCCCTGAACTTTAAATGGGCAAGTGTCACGGTCCTTGAATTCTCTGTCTGTACGTGTTTTAAAACACAACACCTTTATACTGAGTGGTCCGGCTATCCCCTGGTGATCTGTTGTAATTGCGTACTAGTAATTATTGTAAGTGTGACCAAGATGGGTCTAATTGTACCAAATTTTGTATTGTATATTGAAACCCCACACACATTTGCACTTTGCACACACACCTGCACAGTAGTATGCACTTGCAAAATGCACATTAGCACCTATGCAGTTGTTGTCTCTCAAATCTCCGGTAATTTACATCTCTGTATTACGGAATGGCGTCGTCACATGTGAATACCCCCGATATTCCTGCAGACATTATGCCTATGCGCGACAGTAAATATTACACACCCCTTGAATTCAATGATATTGTATCGTATAGTTCAGATAATATTTCACTTCTTCATATAAACTCTAGGAGTTTGAATAAAAATTTTGAATATTTGGAAAATCTTTTGCACTCTTTAAACAATTTTGAATTTTCTGTTATTGGAATAAGTGAAACTTGGTTACATCAAAACTCCCCAGATATCTTTAATTTACCCAATCATAAATTAGTTAGGGCTGATCGTCAAGGAAAAAGGGGTGGCGGTGTTGCGTTTTATATTGCGCAAAATTTACAGTTCAAAATCCGTTCTGAAATCACGTTAAGATATGCAGAAACGTTATTTATTGAAATTGAGAACCCAATCTCTAAAAACGTTATTATAGGTTTAATTTATCGACCTCCTGATCTGAATTGTGAATTATTTTGT
This sequence comes from Diadema antillarum, assembly GCF_040938485.1. Classification (NCBI taxonomy): domain Eukaryota; kingdom Metazoa; phylum Echinodermata; class Echinoidea; order Diadematoida; family Diadematidae; genus Diadema; species Diadema antillarum. Next base: position 374,459 of record NW_027271626.1, read on the forward strand.
GATGAATTGGATTTATATCTCCATAAGATAGGTAATGAAAGCAAACATGTTTTTATTTTTGGTGATTTCAACATTAACTTTTCCCCTACATCCGATAACAATAATTCCCTTAATTTTATGCATTTAATGTATTCATACGGTTTTATGTCGATTATCAATAAACCCACCAGGATAAATCCACACTCGTCAACTCAGATTGATAATATATTTTCGAATGTGTATAATAATACAATTATGGGGGGTATATTATGTTCTGAAGTTTCTGATCATTTACCAATATTTTCAATTTGTGAATGTAAAGTGGGTCGTAATAAATTACATGATAAAATATGGTACTATAAAGAGTCAAAACGTAATGTGGAATTATTGAAACAGAATTTATGTTTAGAGGAATGGACAGATATTTATAGTATTAACAATGTTAATTTGGTATATAAATGTTTTAATGATAAATTGTTGTATTATTATGAAAATAATATTCCTTTATGCAGAATAAAAAGTAACCGAAATAAACCAAGAAATCCTTGGATTACAAAAGGTATTTTGAAATCCATAAACACTCGTAATTTTTTGTATAAGTTACATATTCGTAACCCAACTGAATCTAATTTGAATATGTATAAAGTTTATCGAAATAAATTGACAAAATTGATTCGTTTATCCCGCAGATTATATTTTTCTGATACAATGAAAAAGGTTTCTTCGAATATTAATGCAACATGGAAAATTATTAAAGAGGTCCTAGGTAAAAAGCCTGATTCTCCGCCAACGGATGATATCACATTAAACGGTATTAAAATAAATGATCCTAATATGAATGCTAATTCATTTAACTCATTTTTCGTCAATATCGGTCCGGAACTTGCTACTAAAATTAGCAATACTTCTGCTCATTTTACAGATTATCTTTTTGACCAAAATCAAGAGTCTATTTATTTTTACCCAACAAGTCCCAGTGAAATCATTAGTATCACTAAATCTTTAAATAGCTCTAAATCTTGTGGTTCTGATAAAATAAGTATGATGTTATTGAAAGAAATAGTTTATCCACTCGCAGAACCGTTAAGTTATATATTTAATCTTTCTTTATCACAAGGTATTTTCCCTGACCTGCTGAAAATAGCGAAAGTTAATCCTGTACATAAAAAAGATGATCCTCATGAAATTAGCAATTATCGTCCTATTTCTTTATTGCCTAGTATATCCAAAATCTTAGAAAAAATTGTTTATAATAGACTTCTTAAATTTATTAATAAGTATGATTTACTTATTCCCAATCAATATGGTTTCAGAAAAAATTATTCAACTGATTTAGCACTAATACAAATTTATGACAAAATTACGAGTGCTTTTGCAAACAAAGAACATGTTGCAGGTATATTTTGCGATTTGAGTAAAGCATTCGATACTCTTGATCATTCTATTTTACTCACCAAACTTAGTCATTACGGTATTCGAGGACAAGCACTTTTATGGCTTAAAGATTATCTAACTAATAGAAGACAATATGTTATTTTTAATGGTTGTGAATCTGACCCCCTTTTAATTAAATGTGGTGTTCCTCAAGGCTCAATTCTAGGCCCATTATTATTCCTTCTTTATGTTAATGATATCATAAATACATCCTCTCTTCTCTCTTTTGTTCTATTTGCTGATGATACGAATATATTTTATTCTCATAAAGATCTTAAGATTTTAAATGACACTTTAAATATTGAAATTAGTAAAGTATCAAATTGGTTTAAGTCTAACAAACTTTCTTTGAATATAAAAAAGACTCATTTTATTCATTTCAAACTTCATTCTCATAATGAAGATACGTTGATACATATTAACATTGATGATATCCCATTAGAAAAGAAAATGAATTCAAAATTTCTAGGAGTATATATAGATGAAAGTTTGACTTGGAATGAGCATTTACATTATGTTACAACGTGTATTTCTAGAAATATAGGGATAATTTCCAAGCTGAAGTTCTTTCTTCCTCGTTCAACTTTATTTCTATTATATAATTCCTTAATTCTCCCATATATAAGTTATTGCAATGTTGTATGGGGTACTTGCGGCTCTACCAAAATAAATTCTATATTTAAATTACAAAAGAAAGTTATACGTATTTGTACAGGATCGCATTTTCTGGCTCATACAGATTCTTTATTTCATGAGCTTAAAACATTGAAGGTTTTTGATTTGAATATTATTCAAGTAGCAGTAATTATGTTCAAATATATACATCATCAACTTCCATCATCGTTTGATAACATGTTTAGGTTCAATACTTCTGTCCATTCGTACCCTACTCGTATATGTAGAAATTTCCACCTTTTGAATCCCAAATTATTAGTGACACACAAATCTATAAGACATTCGGGTCCGGATATTTGGAATAATCTCCCGGATAATATAAAGTCTTGTTCAAGTATTTATTCTTTGAAAGCTTCACTTAAACGATATTTGATACAATTATATTCTCCAAACCAATTGAGCTAACAAATATTTATAGTATAGATTGTCATCTTATTGTCAATCTCAATTTTCTTCCTACAACTGCATCTTGCACTCTCACCTGCAACTGCACTGCACTCACCTGATCACCTTCCTCCAAGAGAGTTATGTCGTTGGATAGTCATTTTATGAGGCCTCCATCCATTTCAAGCTTAATCGCTTATGATGGTGGTCTCCTGCATTCAATTATCTCTGTTGTTTACTGAAAAATACTGTATATTTTATTTTATGTTTCTGTGTATCTACGTTGCTCAATGCAATCACCTATGTGAATCTATTTATGTACTGTTATCGATTTATTTCACTGCACTTGTTATTCTTTGTCTTTGTACTTTTTGAAGTTTGCATTCAAATTGCATCTGATTGAATGCAGAAATAAAAGCAAACAAACAAACATACAAACCGTAAAGTTTGATTATAAAATCACATAAAAATACGGATATACTGAAAGTTAAAACACTGACGGTGATCACATTTTCACGATGATTTATGCAAATTAGACAATGTGATGTCATCATATCTCTCCCATTGGTTGGTTGGTCTGTGCATATGGCTTAAGTCCAGCTCTGGCGTAGCTGAATATGGGCTATTCAGCCGTCTTCTCAGATGGAAATTGAACAAACAAGCAAACAAACAAACAAATGTGATACGAATGACATAGGCCTACGTACATACCAGGATATTGCAATCTGTTTTCTTCGAATTTTTTTTTTTTTTGGGGGGGGGGGGTTGTCCAAGAAGAAAAATAAAAAACTAAAACCTTTATCGATAAGATATCTTGCAATGACATCACTACCTCGTGATGTGTAAAACTGACTATGACTAATATCACTAATAAACCAATAAACACGTCAAGTGAAACTTTGAAACGCCATAAAGTTTTGCATCATTATGAAGTTAGTAATTGACCTGCTTTATTGACAGTTATCGTTCCGTGCGTTTGATATATTGCTCATTTAATCTAAGGCAATTGAATATTTGAATTGAATTGGTTTTCACTTCAACCACGAATGATTGAGATTGAAGAAGATTTAGACGACATTATACGTCAGTTCCTATTCCATATGAACAAAAGTATGCTTCATTCATAGCCAGTGATACAGGTTATTCAGTAAAGCGGATTGGTCATTATCAATTTGATGACATGATGAATGTACACGTATTTTGGAAGAGTTTAAAGCTGCCATTAATAACCACAACCAGTTTGTATACGCGTAATTTTGGGGTTTATTCGTTGTTCTCTATAGCTTGTCTTTTTAATACTCTTATTTTATCTAGTGTTGTTTTGCTACCTTTCCTTCATTTCTTCGTGATATATAATATTATATATATAGTGCGAAGACCGTCGGTAGTAGCGGTCTCCGTGCGCCCAAGGTAAATGACTTATATATATATATATATATATATATATATATATATATATATAGACATATATTATATATATATTATGTATATATATATATATTATATATACATATATATTATATATATATATATATATACATATATATAGTATTTCGTAGTGTTTCTATATCTCCGTATAGACTCTCCAATTGTGAGTTTTGCAGATGTACCAAGTGAAGCAGCGCCAGTCTTTCTGAAGGCCTATGAACGAAGATCGTTACTTTCGGGATAACCGGGGTTGTCTCAGGATAAACCCACCGTGAATGACGAAACGATCGGTCGCTTCAGTGATTCTCTACACTAGGGAGAGCCAAAATGTGACGTCATCGTCATGGTCCCCGAGTCTAGGGAATTTCTCGTAACAGCGTCCAGTGTATAATCTGCGGTCTCTGTGGCCGGGCATAATATTTCAATGGCACAGGTGACTCTTGTATTCTTTGTAAATTATTTCATTCTTCGTAAAGCAAACACACACACACACACACACACACACACACACACACACACACACACACACACACACACATATATATGCGAATACTCCCTGTGTATGCCGGGCCACTAGCTACATTCTAAACAAAAAACACCAGACTTTATAATTATGCGTGGTGAATACCAACATCCTCCTCTGACTATAGTGTTACTTTTAGTATTATGATACGAAAACGCCAAATGAAAATACCACAATGCCTGATTACACAGCACTTTTGGTTTGCTCATGCGGTAGTGCATCGTATGGTGCAACAGAACCATTTTCTTATGATATGTGTATGTAATCAGCTTGATTTGATTTCTGCCTTTGTCTATACAATTTGAACATAGGGGCCTACTTTGATACATGATTTTGAAGAAAAAAAAAGAGAGGAAGACGAAGGCGCAATCACAATAATTATTATTAAAATGGCGTTATATATCGATTGACCATAAACATCAACGAAAGTATATGAACGTCTAAAAGTAGTTAGAATACACATGAAATAATTATATAAGCATACAGTGAGAAATTTTGAAACCAGCTTCTGAATGAGGGGAGAAAACGAGAGGCGAACTGGGATAAAAGTGTAAATGTATTAATACATGAATCAAAATCAAATATTGATGTTAATGGTCTGTTTTACTTTCAGGTCATATCTACTTTATGTCCTTGTCCCTTTGTTGTTGGGTTGTTAACATTGTTGTGCTGTTTGTGTGGTGTTTTTTGTTTGTTTGTTGTTGTTGTTGTTTTTGTTTTTGTGTGTGTGTCATGTGTGTGAGGATCACAATGTTAAGTTTTAGCAGACCATGTTTACAGCGTTTACCGTCATTTCTTTGATTAAGTCCCACATCGCATATCATTTTCTTTCGATCATGTATGTCATATTCTGCCATGCTTGATTTATTGGCCACCCATTACAAGTGCCTATTCATTACCATGCAAGGTTATTCTAATTTGTATTAACTTATACATAATAGATCATGCTTCAATGTTACATACAACTGCTGATATACAATATATTGGCCATACAACTTCGTCCTTTTGTTTGCAGTTTTCAATCGTTCACCCTTTACTGTTTCAGAATTTCAGCACAATATTATAACGTTTTTGATTGAATGAAAGTAATACGGAGACCAAAAATTACGAAGATTTATATTCAGCCATTGTCATCGTCTTTGAACTGAATGAATATTTATGAATATTAAAAAAGGGTAGGTATTTAGTCACTAAAAAAGAATGAAGTTCTGAGATTCGACCGTCATGTTTTCATACCACTTTCGGTGTCTTGACGTTTTTTTTCCCCTTCATGTTAGCATTTGCTTTTACAAAGTTACGGATAGGTCTTATGATATACTCCAAAAATGTTGCAAGCGTTTACAGGTGAATGATATCAATACAACTACCACGAACGAAACTATTTATAATGTTTGTTATGTAGACAAATGTGATAGATATGTATAGGCCTACAGGTACCACGTAAAATTGTCAGGGTCAATTTTGTCAAAGTTATTTATGACGGAGATCAAAATGCCACAGATATCAACAAGCATAATTTATGAAAGAAAACATGAAAATACATACACTAGTCCATGCAAAGTAACCGTAACTATAGTGACTGTCGAGCTTTACCTTTTGGCATGGATGATTACACCTGTTTATGAAACTATTGCCTCTGACACCATTTGATACCTCTGACATTGCTACCTTTCTTTGATAAGAGTCTTATTTCTGACCATCCTTATTTCATTACATCCGAAGTCAAGCACTTGAAAAGGTACATGTATTATGAAGATGACCATGATTTTGATGGGTGACATAGCACTTTATTTCTGCCATCCTGATCAAACCTCAAGGATTTTGATAACCTGTTACTGATGTAATAGGACCGAAATAGAATAATTACTTGATGATGCTGGTCGAGCATGTCTCACACACACTCGCACGTATGCACACGCACACGTACACGCACGCACTCACTCACACGCACATACACACACACACACACACACACACACACACACACACACACACACACACACACACATGAAATAAAATCAGCCACTGAATTTTGGTTCACCCTGAGAGTGGATGAGAGCTGCTATGCAAGGGTGTATATAGCATAACAATAATGGTAGCCGATTAACAACTTCCTCTTTCCAACTATATAGATGCAGATTACATTCTGAATTTTGAGAGGTTTTTGGTTTCAGCAATCTGTAAACAGAAAACTGAATAGGTTCTAGCTCATTTGAGGAAGTAGTTTCTGTTATCCTTTTACTTTAGTTGTCTCATGCCATACAAAGTCAACTAGAAAATAATTTATTATGGACATTCTGGCGTATCGCGTGATTTATTGTGATAGCGATTTGAGACCGAAACAGAATGATTCTCCCCATTTCAATGTTTGGCTGACGAATTATGTTTCCATATTATTTCGTTCGTTGTTTATTGTGTTGTTTAATTATGCTTATTGAATGTTGCTATGATGTTGAAAAAAAAACACATCACTTCCTCTTTCCCCCTAATTTCTTGTTCTAAAGAAAAATCTCTTTGAGTCGGGGACAGCTTCCAACAATAGAGGGCGTTATGAGAAAACGGAATTACGACTATCATGGAAGAACTGGGGGGCATTTCATGAAGCATTTTGTCCGACAAAGTTGTTGGACAAATTTGCTCTCAGCCAATCACATGCAAGGATTTCAGTAGCTTGAAACAGTTTGTCAGAAAAATATCCGACCAAAATGCTTCATGAAATGCCCTCCAGAGCATCTGTGCTTTGTCATCCCGAAACGCGTAATAAGACGATAAACAAACGAACAGACCTATAGAGAAACAGCACCCCTTCAGGGAAAGGAAATCTGTAAAATACACGAAACATCCGACGTGTCTCACTTCTGGTATGCAAGTAAATATTTCCCCACTTTCCTCCTGCAGATAAGATAAACATTATAATGGGAGGGGTTCTGATCAAGCTGCCTATAATGGATTGTGGCAGATTAGGTCTGTACCAGTCAGCTGTGCTTGTTTGAATAATATTGTTTTACTCGAAGATTTTGGAGTGATCCCTGAGGTCGCTCCAAATTTAGTGAAAATGAGCATTAGTGAAAATGAACGTTTTCGCTCAAAATTCACTCCAATTTCACTCGAAACTCGCTCTTTTCTGTTATGAAGAGTGAACATTTTCACTCTCCTTTTTTCTTAGAGAGTATATGGAATTTCAGTCTATGGAGCATTGAAAAAGAGCTGATGCACACTTAAGAAGGATCTTTTGAAGTTCAGTCCTCTTTCTATCGCCATAATTTGGTCTCGAGATTTATAACCCACTACAAAGCGTTCTGTCTTTGATGGCTGAGTATAAAATAATGGAGGATTTTTTATGCACACACACCAACTTTTGTATGAACAGATAGGCAACTTGCAGTATCAATGTCACTGTCTCGGAAGGCCTTTTTTATTCGGAAGCGTCATGCTGCCTTTTGGTTTCGGGGAAAATGCTTCTTAGTAATAGTTAGAGCTCTCTTTCCTCGGAATAACAACACGAATTTCAACGTCACGTCATTTCGGTTTCCGAGCTTATGTCCAATGGCACGATTTAAACGGCATGTTACTTCTACAATGACGACTGTATTGTCTATAGGTGTCAGATTGACTATACTATATCGTAATGGGTTTAGACCACTTTGTGTATTAGGCTCGTTCTCGAGTCGAACACAAAATTACCCGGAACAAGTAATTCAGATGTTCTATACCCGCTTTCATAAAGATGTGTTCAGTTCGTATAAGATCAATGGAATTCTTTAGATTATGAGGGATTTCATCAGATGGGTCTGGATTTAAACGGATCTGAAATGTATATCATACCATAACGTATATCATATACAATAAACATGTTTCCCTGCTGAAACGTTTAAGTGAATAGCCAATCTTTGACACACAATAATGAGGATTTATGATACATACACTAAAAATGCTTTTTCTTCATTTTTTTTTTCATCTGAATGATCCACAACCGGCAAGATTTATTTTCCTTGTTTGATGAAATGTGAAAGAATTGTGCATCATGTCTGCATCAAGTATAGATGATTCAACAGATTGTATATCGTGAATCTCAATGAATGCTATATATTGCAGCTATAACCAACAAAACAGCTATGAAAATAGTAGCACGATCGAACAGTACAGAAAGTCACGTACTCTGGGAAATTACCTGGGTATGATTGGTAATGACCCCCTCTATTCTCTCTCCCTCTCTTTCTCTCCTCTCTCTTCCGGCATGACCGCGACTTAGTTTAGGGATTTGTTCAGGGTTTTTGTTTCGGATCGGTTAGGTTAGTAATAGGTCTTTTTGTCTTAGTTTCTTTGTTTCATCCATTTTCAACGGATATCAATCAATCGATCATATTATAATTTCTTGTATTACGTGAGGTGGGAATGCACCCTACAAGCCCAGGTTTTTAGCATTCCTCCCCATTTCCAACATTTTCGTATACTTACAATTTTTTTTTCTAAACTTATCCTTTATTTTGTATTATGATGAAATTTATGTACTTGTATTCAATTTCTGTAATACATTTATATGTTTTATTGGAAACGAAAAATGAATGAATGAATGAATGAATGAATGAATGAATGAATGAATGAATGAATGAATGAATGAATGAATGAATGAATGACGATCCCCATTCTGCTGTTTGGTTGAAGATAGGCCTTTGTGACAGGGAACGATATTTTGCTAAAATAAAAACCGAGAGCAGGATATAAATGATGATATTTCATCGCTGGGCAGTTCTCCGTTCTGATGCATTTCAAAATCTAAATAGTTTGTCACGCGAAGTTACCGAATATCAGTAAATATACCTGCCTCTTCTCTCACTTTCTCTCTGAATCTTTATCTCTATATACCTATATCTATCTCTATCTATCTATCTATCTATCTATCTATCTATTTGACTGTCGTATAACTCTTTATGTTTCTTATATATGCTTTCTGTATGTATGATGTTTCTCTCTCTCTCTCTATCTCTCCTTCTCTCTCTCTCTCTCTCTCTCTCTCTCTCTCTGTATCTATGCATCTTTATCTATTATGTGTTTATTTTGCTTATAGCACTATATCACTGTATATCTATATTGCTATCCAAAAGCATGCCATATTTATATACAAGAATCAAGGACAATTGATGTTGGCACATAATACAAACTTCTGTAAGGATTCTGTGAAGAATCCAAGTTCATTTTGTTTTTGTTGTTGTTGTTGTTGTTGTTGTTGTTGTTGTTGTTGTTGTTGCTCTTTGTCATCGATTGAACGGTAAACGTAAATGCAAACCAACATCACACGGTCGATTTATCGCCAGAGTAATGTTATACATCATATTCATCACAGTATTCAAACAACTACATGTGTATGGACTTGACAAGCCTGCAGCCAGGGGATTTTCGATTGCTTTTTAGAATACAAATAACAAAAACAAAAAAGGAATAACAGACAAGACAAAACGAGACAAGGCTAAACAAGTTTTAAGACTTAGGTAAAAAAAAAACCGTAAACTTAAAACTTGTTTAGTCTTGTCTCATTTTGTCCTGTCTGTTATTCCTTTTTTGTTTTTGTCGTTTGTATAATTGTTGTTTGTATTAAAAACAGTAATCGAAAACCCCTGGTTGCAGGCTTGTCAAGTCCATACACATGTAGTTGTTTGAAAACTGTGATGAATATAATGTATAACATTACTCTGGCGATAAATTGACCGTATGATGTTGTAAAAGATTATGCTTTGCATTTACGTTTACCGTCCAATCGATGACAAAGAACAACAACAACAACAACAACAACAACAACAACAACAGAAACAACAAAATGAACTTGGACTCTTCGCAGAATCCTTACAGAAGTTTGTATTATGTGCCAACATCAATTGTATGATTATAGTTTTGTTTTATCTGTTTGTGTTTTTTTTTCCTCCCGGTTCAAATGAAGAGTTTGATAACAAAGACGGGTTAAGTGTCATCTTTTTTTAGCATTTAAAGGGAGGTTCATCATTTGAGGATAGAGCAAAACCAAACCTTTAAGTGGTATACCTCACTTGTTACAAGATAAGGAATACTCTTGATGTTATGTTAAAAAGATATCCCATATTTTATCAATATTGTCTGTGTTTTCCAACTGTTTTAATCGCAAACATCTCAAATTAACAGTTCTGCCATCAAACGCTTCAAATAAAAATGAAAATACAGAGTATAATGTATAGACAAAGTAAGAGATATCAATCAAGCTATAAGTTTACAAGGCATTCAGTGACATAAGTAGTACCTCTTAAGTGGCAATTGTGTCTAGAAAAGAACGTAAGGATTAATCGTAGCAAAGTCTAAAGAAATTAAACGCAAGGAGACTGAGAAGTGATGGAAACTATGTTCAAAGGGAAAAACATTCAAAGATTATGGATTGAGTAAATGTGCAATAGCCCTGTAGAACATTATCAGTGAAGTTTGAGGGATATTGGGTAGATTGTTAAGAAAATTATGAATTGAACTTCGATGCCGCCATCGTTGGATAAAAAGACTCACTAATTCGTGACGTCAAGCATTTTATAGACAACAACACAAAGAAAAGATTCCCACAGATTTCTAATTTGCTATAAACGTCATGAAAACAGTTGTTGTTGTTTTAAAGAACGAAAGAAGAGAGAGAGAGAAAAATAAAACAGTTCTCCCTCGACTTAGGTTTTAATGACATATTTGTTAAGGATCTTATTGTTTCTCCTCTATACTTTCTGAAATAGGTGAGTCATGTGATTTTCAGTACGTTATAGAAATTAGATTAATATTATGTTGAATTATCTTCATATCTTATTTATACATGTATCATTAATCCAGCAATTGCAGCACCGAAACTCATAACTTTTGAAAGGATTATCGATTTTCCTCAAACTTCAGTGATGTGTTCTACTGATGTTATTGCATTCACTTATTCATTTATTCATTCATTCATTCATATTTTATTCATTCATTTATTCATTCATGTTTCATTTTCATTTCCAAACAGTATACATGCAAACGTCAAAATGATAGTATATTCTTGTAACATAATGTCACTTGATCAGTAGACATCTTGTTTCATTAAAGGACAAGTTCACCTTCATAAACATAAGGATTGAGAGAATGCAACAATATTAGTAGAACACATCAGTGAAAGTTTGAGGAAAATTGGACAATTGATGCAAAAGTTATGAATTTTTAAAATTTTTGTGTTGGAACCGCTGGATGAGGAGACTACCACAGCTTGTGAGTCATTTGCGTACAACGGTATAAAGAAAATGTATAAGAAAATTCAACATATTTTCACTTTTTTCGCATAATAAAAGAGCACTTGACTTGCCTCTTTCTAAAGGCAGGGGGAATAATATTACCCATAACATTTGTCGGCAACGACTCAGGGGAATGTGTACTTTTTTCAAAAGATGGAATTTTGTAAAATTCTCTTTATATTTTCCTTATATTGTTGTACGCATGTGACATCGTACACTGCAGTAGTCTTCTCATCCAGCGGTTACTGCACAAAAACTTCAAAAATTCATAACTTTTGAACGGATTGTCTGATTTTCCTCAAACTTTCAATGATGTGTTCTACTAATATTGCTACTTTCTCTCAAACCTTATGTTAATGAAGGTGAACTTGTCCTTTAAGGACTTGATGGAAATGAAAATTGAGGGGCTGCTAAAAAGCGAACTTGTAGAGTGCAGTCCCCTCACTTATACTCACTTTACATTCCTACAATACATTTATGCAAAGCTTACAAAACTACAATACATGTACAGAACAATGGTATGCCTGCATTAATGGCTTTCATTCTCGGTTTTAAAGTAAATGACTGACATTACAAGCAAAGATTGAATTTGATGATTTGACAGTCTGCCTATCATTTTACATTACAGATCTGAAGGGAAAGCCCCCCCCCCCCCAAAAAAGAAAGAAATATAATTATATATAATATATATATATATATATATATATATATATATATGAAGAGTTTGTTTGCAAAAACCAATAAGTCCATATTTGCCGAACGGAGATATTTGCGATTAAAGGTCAAGAAAAATAAAGAGAATAATAAGAATTTTTTTACTTCTTTTGACCATAACTTCAAAAATGTACCTTGATATGTAGTGACCAATATATCATTTAAAAGGTATTATTTTGTACTTAATGACAGAGATCGTACTTCAAAATCTTCAAATATTGGTAAATAAAATTATATATAATATATATATATTTCTTATTCATCATGTGTATGTTCTGGTAAGTGTCTTGGGTGCTACTTAGACGAAATTGGTGCATCATTCAGTTTAGGTGAGAGTGCACAAGTAATAATCAAACTCCGCTTATGAATCATTGGTCCAATGCATTTCCAACTTTAAGTGATACTGCATAATATTCATGTATATTCTTTACATTCAATTTAACATTTTGTTGCATGTTTTTCGTTATACGTTTTTTTTTTCTTTTTATAAGCTGTATTAATGCGTTGAAACAATATATCTATTTATATGATTTATAAAATATCGTCAAATTTTGCTTTACATAGTCATGAAAACACGATGCAAAAATAAACTGAACTGAACTATGCTGAACTGAACAAGATGCGTAAGTGAAAGATGATAATAAAGAGATTTCATATGCCGGGTGAAAAGCTTACTACACCCATGTGGTGGCTGTGCCAGAGCTCAGAATTAATCCAATTTCTGTTTTGAGTATGTTAGTCATCGTGCGAGATTATTATTGTCACACGTTTTAACACTCTGCAGTTGGACTTGATTCACTGAGATTCATAACCATCATTCTACTTAGTGATCAGTCAGTGTCAGGAAGAAGAATAAAACATGTTTACTAATGTGAATAACAGAATGATATACTACAAGTAGCGAAGAAAAGAGATTCTAATCAGAACCCTTCAATCAGTGGTAAACGGAACAATAATTAGGAGTGATAACCAAATGTAATGTTTGCTTCTCAGAAAATCCCAAAAGGAGGATAAAATTAGCACTAGTGCACGAATTTTCTATATAAATGTCAGTTTTAACCTCTACGGCCGTTTTAATATGATTTCATATTAATGTACCATATTAAATCGTGTTACCATTTCGATAACGATAGGCAAACTGGAAGAGGGAATGTGATTTTGCACTCATGACCCCACATAAGGTTGAGTCAGAAAAGTAGCACTTCCATCCTTGTGCATTATTACCTATCTATTACGTCTCACTCGCTGTCGCTGGGAAGCCCCGTAAGTGATTATATTCCTGTTTATTTATTTCTTCGTAAAGAGTTATTATCGTTTGGATGTCGAATTTTCGAACAAGACTGAATTTTGAATAATATCGTTAGTATACGGTTCTGATTCATCAACACATTAAAGGTATTTTTGCCTCATAGACACCGTCAATAACCATGATAACGCTAGCTCTGCTCTGTTGTCTGTTGCATTCAGAACACATGCAATAGATGCTGTAGGTACATTGTAGGCCTACTGCGCTGCGGTTATCGCGTTGACGATACTGTATGTGTAGTGTATTACTACAATGCCTTTCCAAAAAGCCAAATGCAAGTCTACCTGCCCTGAGCTGAGTGCATCATGTACGGAGACCTAACATTAAACCTCTAACTAACTATTCAGCCATAATCATCACATCATTAAATCACTGAACCCTTGAGTACCAGGTAATAGCAGCACGTGTTTAGGTATAATTTGTAGTGATCTTTTTATGTGCACTTTTCATCTGTGCACTTGACAAGGACAAGTAAGGTAATGTGCCAATGGCAGTCTGTACAATTGTACTTGAATAGCTGGAAGACAAAGAAGTCAGAAGAACCAACTTGCCAACTTGCCCTGGCCTGGTAGCCTTGGCAATTATGTAAGCCTCACTCTCACCAGAGAAAAATACATGTAACAATAAGTGGCTACTCGCTTGTTCAAGCGTACACTTGTGTATGTATGGGGACCTTGACAGAATGCCTATTTTCTATACCACTTTTCTTTTCTAGTTGTTGTAATGTCCTGATAAAGTTAAAGATAAGATTGAAGCAATCCAATGACCTGTGATAGCCCACCTTGCTTCCTGTACATGTACATCTACATACAAGCACTGAGCTGAGTATGTTCTAGACAACTGTAAAATTTTTATCATTGTGTGAATGTGCCTCAGCTGGCTCGATAATGCACCAGTACCGTTTGGTTCAAACTAAAAAGAACTCTGAATCTCAGAAAGTCATTTATTCATGAGAAGTGCAGTCATCTACAATATTATGTTGTCAGATACAATTTGTATGACACATACTGTATAGCCAGGTGCCCGCACCTCGTCAGGGGCCCGAATACCGTCACCCCGCTTAAAATCGTTTTGAGCGCACTGAACAAAAATGTATGCCCGGGACTGTGTTCTGTACGCTTGAAACTTGGCAGGACTACCACAACCAAGCAAATTGTGGTGAAAACCGAACAGTTTTTCGCGAAAATCTGAAATTTTAATAGGGCTATAGGAATACGTGTTATATGTCACCCGCACGCATCTTTTACGTGTATGTCTATGGGAACATCACGGTCACACGCACACGTCTTTTACGTGCTAAGTCTATGGGAGAGCGGGGTGACGAGTTGCGGGCCCCTTCCTTAGCGCGCAACTTTTTCGCATCGTTCGCCTTTGACGACGATAGCTGCAAATTTTCAATATCGATCAGTGAACTTGTGATTCCATTGGAATTTTCAGCATTTTTCCTGTATGTGAGTTGGATTTCAAAGAATTTCAGTGGCGAAATGTGATTCAATTATGGGCAAACATTAACTATGACGAGGTGCGGGTCACCCAAGTATACATATTGACTCAAATGTACATTAAAATGTACAATCTGTAGAAGTTGAAGTAAATAGTACACTGATCTAACATACTATATCACAGATTATTTCAGAACAAGTTTGTACATGTACTATACATGTACATGTAGATCATATGTAGATGACTGGAGACCTGTACTACATGTAGTAGGGTCTACAAACAGTGTCCAGAAAAGTGTGTCTTGTACGATAAGTTGAAGAAATCACCTTGGGAATAATGTACGTGTACATTGTAAGTTTAACCAGGGGCGGATCCAGGAATTCCGTAAAGGGAAGGCGCCTTCGCAAAAGTAAAGGAGGGGGGGGGGGGCGCACGCACCCCCCTCTCCCCCGATATTTTTCTTTTTATTTCTTTTGTTTAGACCAAAAATAAAGAGGGGGCGCGTGCCCGGTGCACCCCCCTCTTGATCGGGCACTGTTAACATACAACTGTATACGTGCGGTGTACATGTACTGTTAAAGAAAATGAAAACTTTTATTTTCATAAGGCCAATGATTTGATTGCTTCACCAGTGATAGGAATGTGCATTATACATGTACATGTACATGTGTACATGTAGTGGAAGGTAGCCTGCATGGTTGTTACTACAGAGAAGTTACAATGTACATTGTATGCACTGGTTTACAGTGTACAGTAAGTGCCATTGTATGCATAATTTTTAACTCTGTGGACAAACTTGGATTTAGAGAGTGAAATGAAATGGTATTGATAGGAACTTGTATGTTCTGTACAGTCAGAAAATGCTGATATTTGACAAGTACTCATGAAGGAAGAGAGAGTGCAAGTACATCGTAACTTGCAAGGAATCAGCCCAACTGAGGAATATGCAGTATTATAACAAGCAATTTCATTCATGTTTGACTTTTCATTTTAGCTTCAGTATTTATTATCGTCATTCCTTTTTTTCAAACCCCTCTGCTGATCTGTAGGATAACTCTCAGTAGCGTGGTGTTAATGTTTTGAGATCACTTGTATGCATTGCAGGAAACTTTCAAACCATTTACTTTGTATCAGTGTCCACATATTCTGCTATCTAATTGTGTTGCTCTCTGTCCCTTTGCAGCTCTTTTCGTCCTTGACCCAAGAATAGTGCCAACCTAGAAGATGTCAGATTTCTTTGAGGAAGAGGCGGAGGTATCAGAGGAAGAAGACGTCCAGCAGAGCAGTGATGATGAGGAGGAGGAGGAAGAAGAAGGTTAATATTGACCCCTTATGTTGCTTCCATGGGTCCTGTAATACATTGTAATGTTTGCCTGCTTAACCCATCCAATACCTTTCATTGTGTTGATGCTGTATCTTTTATTATAGATTGTGTCATTCATTGCTATTAAGTACTTTTATACTTCATATAGGAGAGAATAAAAGCTTCCCTTTCATTTTAGTTGTACTTTCATCATTGTTTATGTCAATTGCAGCATTATCAAAAGTATTTTTAATCACTAAATTCATGACTAATCTGTAAATTGACGACAGTTTTCTTCGAGATGAAAATGAAGATGTCTGTCTCAGGTGATTTTTGTGCAAACTTGATGAATTTACATGTAGTTAGTTCAATCTACATATAATCTCTCCTGAAGAAGAAGCAGAAAAAAAAGAGTTTCTTATCCTTGCAAGTACTGGTATACAATTGACATGTGTCTGAAAGTCAAGAATTGATTGATAAAAAGGAAAAGAAGATGAAGATTCAGAGCTACATTAATGCTGTTTGTACAAATGTGACATCATTCTTTCTTGACCAACACATTCTTGTTTTTGCAGATGAGGAGGAGAATGTACCGGACCTAATAAACGATGACGTTGAAGATGAGGAGCAGGAGAACTCTGACTCAGATGAGGGAGAAATAGGCCGTAAGAAAAAGAGAAAACACAGAGGTTAGTGCGTAGCCCTTCTTCTCTGTACTTTGCACTGAATTAGCTGACATTTAGGTTTGATTTTGTCAACATTCTGTATCATAGTTGTATACCAGTGGACAAGTAGTTGTGTTGTACAGTGGTTGTCATGTGTGATGCGTATGAGATGTGTGGACTGCCCATCCACGTACATTTATGGATGGGACTATTTCCTGCGCACCCTACACAAATTGTAGGCAAATTCACTTTATAGAAGTAGTAGGCAAACAAACCTGTTACCCACTGTATTTCCTTTTTAATATCAATTACAATCACACCCTTGATGAAAGCAGTATACCGTAGTTGTGATAGTCCGTCCTATGTGTATACAGCGCACATAAAGAGCATGTAATATTTGTCACTTTACTTATAGAATAACAGAGATATCATTATGAATTTGTACTTTTCTTATCTTTGTGCCATTCAATTCCATTAATGACATGTGGAAATTTGGCACTGTCAGCCTATTTGAATATGAACAAGTTTCTTTCAATTCTGATTTTTGACATTATACAAAATCTGTAATGTGGCTTTATGCTAGCAGCTTTTTTTTTTCTCTCTCTCTCTCTCTGAAGCATTGTGGGTATTCCTGTAGAGAAATGCAATTCAAGGTGCTTGAAAAGATGGTTATGGTGAACTTAACACCATCTTCAGATATTGGACAATTTCCATGTCTCATTTGTAAGGACTTTGGGAGTTTTTATTTCAAATTAACACATGATTTCGTGCCACAAGACTTGACATCTAGAATGAAGGAAAATAAGATCTCTCTTTGAAAGTATATCATACCTTGATAGACAAAAAAAAAAATGTCCATCTGTGTGCATGTTTGTTATAGTACTACTTCAAGGTACATTGTAAATTGCTAGATTGAAGAATTTTTATTTCAAATTCTTACACATGATTTCATGTCACCAAAAGAAAAAAAAATAGACCTGCTCTCTGTGAAAGATATCACACTTTGATATGTAAACTTCTCCAAATATGTGCAAGTTTGCACATAGTACATACAATATCAATGTACAAATATGAGTCTGTCTGTATGATTTTGATTGGCATACTGGATAACTACAGTAAAACTTTAAGGTTATCAGATTTATGACAGAATTGACTTCTTGAGCTGTATTCAAATCATAAACTTACTTTGTTTGACATGTTGTGTATTGCTGCAAATTCCTCAAAGAAACAATATTTAAAGTGTTTAATAGTATTTAAAAGGGCAAAGACAAAAAGAAAAAGGAGAAAAAGATATGAAACTGGAAGGTTTTCTGAGCTCTTTGTATACTATTTTCTACATCACCTTGCAGAAGAGTATGATGAAAGGCTGACAGAAGAAGATTACGACCTCATTGAAGAGAACCTTGGGGTCAAAGTTGAGAGGGTAAGTGCAAAACGTCTTGTAAAAAGTATAGAAGAATGCAAAGAAATGCTATTTGCAAATATTTATGTATCTTGCATGGTTTGTGATTTGTTGATTCTCTTGGGATAATTGGTTGTTCGTCTGTTTTGAGGTTGGTATTTGTTTGTTTTTGTTTTTGTTGCTGTTTTGTTTTGTTTTTTACTCTGAGAGATCTTCAATGTACATTCCATGGTGGTAGGAGTTATAGTTTACTTAAAGAGCCCCTAGATTTTTTACCACACATTTTGAAGCAGTCAGTGGTCAAATGCTGTGTACACCTTGTAGTGGTGAAATTGGTACATTTTGAGTGTAGCTGTATGTTTGCACAAAAAAAAAGAAGAAGAAATTAGCTGGAGAGTGATCCATGTTTTTAGGATGCCAAATATTCCAGTTTGAGTCATTGATTGAAGCTGAGGTGTATATAGCCTGTACCATGGCTGAGATATATTGTTTGAAATCTATTGAAATGAATGTATTCATGAGGTATTGCCATTGTGAGACCTGTAAAACCTCCTGTGAGTACACATGACACTTACCAATAACAGAAATGGCCATTCTGGTCATAAATGATGTAAGTTGTATGCACCATTTATTTATTGAGTTTAATTTTTCACAAATCGGGACTTCATGACATTTTGCAGGGGGGGTTTGATTTGCAATTGTGGAGTACAGTAATATTGCGTTCCTTGTTCAAGCACTGTGTACTGCATACATGTACCAATACATGTTTGCGTGTGCGTCAAGTTCACGTCGGGATCAGAGTTAATGATTTCGCCAGTTCTTGAATTCACGAATAGCACCCGACTCTTGAAATTTCTAAAAAAATGAAATATCAAAATACATGGTGTATACAATTGTATGTTGAAGTAAGACCGTTCATCAAATGGCAAACTCTTTCATCCATTTTGAATTTGCAGAAGAAATTCCGGCGTGTGCGTCAGATATCTGATGAGGAGGACAGCGGAAGCGAGGATGGCAGGGCAGGCCCGATGAGGGAGCTGGACGACGGAGATGTGATCGCCAAGGAGATTTTTGCAGGCGAGGGAGAGGAAGGAGAACTGAGTCCCACTTCCGCTGTGAGTCCTTACATTCTCTCTTTGTCTCTGAGTCGTAAAAGGTGACGTTCACCCAGTGAGAATGTCATCTTTCTCAAACTTATCTTATTTTTAGCTCCTTTATCTAGCCTCCTCTCCTTTGACCATTCCACTCTGGACAACAGAGTAAAAGATAACTAAAATGAAGCTTTTAAATTCATATCAAGCAAACTTATTTTAATGTTTGGTACTGCTCCTTAGGTGTCCCTGCAGTTGCTTGTCCGTAAGGTCAACCAAGAACATGCTCTTTATGTGCATATCACTGTAGGGAGGCTCAAAGAAAACTTTGTTAGTTCACCATCAGGGAATGAAACTCCCTCGATTGGTGATTCACTCTCAAAATATGTTCTGAACAGGATTGTAAAATTTTCACAATGTCATTACCTGGCAGACAGAAAATGAGCAAGTGTACAAAAGTTTATGTTTCTTCTCTTTGTGCATTTTTTTTTTTCGATTTTGCTAGGAGATGCAAGAAGAGTTGCTTGAGACAGTGGAAGGTGACCAGTATGCGGACCTTCAGGACTCAGAGGAGGAATCAGGTACGTGGAGCAGAAGGACAGTTGAATATTCAAGTGTTTGCATGCGTCCTTGGCTGGTACAACTCTCTACCTGTTCCCCGAGTCTGAACTAACTGAAAGGAATATTGATTTGAAATTAATATGAATTTGCAATGGTCGTTCACAAGTCTTGGTATGTTTAGAAAGATTGTGCATTTTGCTGCAACTTATTAACCCATTGAGGATGAGTCCCGAGTATACTCGGGCAGGTGTCTATGGGAAATGCGTGTTGTAGCAAAATCAATCCGTCCTCAATGGGTTAATGTGATATCATCTGTGATGTTAAACACTTAAATTCTGAAAAGTGGAAGTATATCTATCTATCTTTGCTTCGTTTATAGTTTTAGCCTCAAGCTATTTGTAATTGTCTCCAGTCTGCTCTGGGCTATTCCCTGCTAGCTGTTCAAAAGTTGGATGAATATGTTTTTACATTAGTGGGAGTCTCACCTGTCATACTCTTACATTAGTCATTTTATTTTATTTGTTTACTTTGTTTATTTGTCTGTATGTACTTTTGGGGGGGGGGGGGGGGGAGGGGGAAGGGGAAAAGATGGGTATTAAGGTTGGATACCTGGTAAAAATAGTAATCAGCCTTTAAACTCAGGACAAGCCGTACTGACCCACGCGTGGAAATTCCACCATATCAAAAATGATCTTTCTTTGCCTGCTGTTAGGATTGTATGCCATACCTTTTTGTGCTCTTTCACAGATCCCGATGACTTCATCGTCGACGACGCAGGCCAGCCAATCACAAAGAAGAAGAAGAAGGGGCACCGCCCACGATATACCGACTCGTGAGTGTGTTTTCATTTTCATGAATGCATTGCATTTTGATAACATTTGTGACAGGTGTGATGCCCATTGCATTTTGATGAGGTTGATATTGTCTATGACCTGGATGCCTACTAATTGAATGTCAGAACCATAATTTTCCAGAGGGTCTGAAGTGACATCACAAACTATTACATCATGTCTCTCAATCTCAAGTAATGTGTGTATCACCTGCCATTGAAGAGTGAACAAAACAGGAATCTTATGACTCTCTCAAAGAGATGTTCCATACATGTTCCATAGGAACTTAATTCTTGTCACAGTTGCCATTCCAGTTTTTCACAAAGTTTATCTTACTGTGACTAGATATTATGTAACATTACATAATAATGATAATAATAGTAATAATAATGATAGCAATACTAATAATAATAATAAGAACAAGAAGAAGAATGATAATAATATTAATAACAACAGTAATTATAACAGCAACAACAACAACAACAACAACAACAACAACAGTATGATAATTGCATTTATATGGCGCTTTATACAGGTGATTCTACGCGCACTGATGCTATTATACATGAAAACTAGAAAACACAATAACATAAAGAAAATGCCAAACCAAAATAACAGTAACGAAAAGAAGAAGAAAAAAAATACATGTGATACAGTAATACAATGATGATAACTGACTGTGTGGGTCGTATGTTTGTCATAATATATTGGTCATATGTGTGATCTTCCTCACAATATTTGCGTTTGTTACCCCTAAACAGTGCCCTCCAAGAAGCTCAGGACATCTTTGGCATAGACTTTGACTTTGAAGAGTTTGATGAGTATGGTGATGACTACGAAGAGGCTGAGGAAGAAGAATATTCTGAGGTGATTGTCGATATTGATTTGATTTAAAATGATTTAACTTGATTTCTAGGAATCTAAATCATCCACATTTTGTATAAGGAAGTGTGCAATAGTAGATTTCGAATTATACATCAAATCACAAGGCTGAAATGCCAGGCACAGAAGTATTAAAGCAGTGAAGTGAATATGATCAGGGACAAGCTAAAAATGCGAAGAGCATCATGTTATGAGGTTAGCCTACTGATATGTGCATAACAGCAGGCATATGTTGCCTCTTTGTTGTGAATACAGCAAGGTTTGCACTGCCAACATAGGATATTAAGCTTTTAGTATTCTTTTGTTGGACATTGAAAAGTGTTTTAATTGCACAGTAGACTTGTCGTGAATTTTTTATGCTTATGATTTACATAATTCAGTTAACATTCTACATAGTTATAACGTTGCATATAAATCAGAGTGGTTGACAGTGTATTCCAAAATTTGTGCAGAGCAAAGAAGTAATTGAAGAAGAAAATGAAAAAAATTAATAAAGCAAGCTTTTTGAACACTCATGCATCTTGTAAAAATTGATTCCACCTACAGTACGAGGAAGAGGATGAGGATCTTGAGGAAGAGGGAGAGCCACGGAGGAGAGCCAAGCGCCCTGGCAAGAAGAGACAACCAAAGAAGAGCATCTATGAGGTCAGTGTGGGGACAGTCTTTGTGATTGATTGATTGATTGGTTGATTGATTGATTGATTGATTGAGTGAGTGAGTGAGTGATTCAGTGATTGATTGATTGATTGATTGACAGATATTGATTGATTGATTGATTGATTGACAGATTTGGATTGATTGATTGATTGATTGATTGATTGATTGATTGATTGATTGATTGATTGATTGGATGGTTGGTTGGTTGATTCATTCATTGGTTGGTTGGTTGGTTGGTTGATTGATTGATTGATTGATTGATTGATTGATTGATTGATTGATTGATTGATTGATTGGATGGTTGGTTGATTCATTCATTGGTTGGTTGGTTGGTTGGTTGATTGATTGATTGATTGATTGATTGATTGATTGATTGAGTGAGTGATTCAGTGATTGATTGATTGATTGATTGATTGATTGATTGATTGACAGATATTGATTGAGTGAGTGATTGATTGATTGATTGATTGACAGATTTGGATTGATTGATTGATTGATTGATTGATTGATTGATTGACAGATTAAAATGTGACCATCCACAATTGTGTTGGTGTCTTTTGTAGAGCTGCCAACTGATATCTTTCTTTGATGTCAAGTTTGCTTTCTTATTCATCATCGAAAATAAAAAGATGTTTTTTAAATAAAAGATGTGTGTATTTCTGACTAAGTATGCATTGTATGTGTAGTTTTACCATCCCAACCCAATGTGTGATGTTTGCCTTCAAACTATATTGCACAAGCCTCTTTTTGTTTAGACCCCATGGGAGTCAGCTATTGCAGGAGATTTCATCTTGCTTGCTCTCTATCGGTAGCAGGGGCAGATCTAGCTTTTTATAAAGGGGGGGGGGGGGGGGGGGTTGGGGCGGTATGCGAGGGAGCGTAGCGACCAAGCCCGAGCGAGCGGAGCGAGCGAGGGGGGGAGAGTGTGGGAGGGGGGTGTCCCCCCTCCCAGAGTAGGGAGAATTTTTGAAAATCTGTGTGTGAAAATGGCGTTTTCTTGCATCTAAAACACCACTATTTTTGGTATAGAGGTCATTGCCAAATTAAAAATTACAAGTTAAAAAAAAAAAATGGTCCCGGATTTTTTTTTTTTTTTTTTTTTGGGGGGGAGGTTGCAATCCCCCCCCCCAAACCCCCCCTCTAGATCCGCTTCTGGGTAGTGATCAAGAGTCCACCGGGTTACCTTGTTTCAAGTCTGCCTTTCTCTATTTGTGTCCAGGTGTTTGAGCCAAGTGAGCTGGAGAGGGGTCACTTCACGGATCTAGACTCGGAGATCAAGACGGCAGACCTTCCAGAGAGATTTATGGTGAGACTTGGTGCCAATTTTAGCAATGTACTGTAAAGGCCTGACACTAATTACGTGTAACAACTACGATCAATTATGATACTAGCAACAAGAACTGCCTTTTTGTCATCTGAAAATGGTATCAGCAACTGCCTGTGAGGCTTTGAATTCCACAAATATGAACAACTGCCTTTGATTAGAGCTTGATATCAATATTTGTAACTGCTTTTATACTAGTACTATCAATTACCAGTAAGGCTCGGTATACGGGTTGGCACCTGCCATTAAGGCTCACTACTAATAAAAGCCAAACCTTCTTAGCCATGTTTTCTTGCCCTTGCTCGCCCTTGCTCAATATTATGCATAATACCAAAGACATCGTGGAGCACTTTGACGAGTAAATTTTGACTGGAATATTAATTAGATATGTTACAAATGTTGTATTCACAGTTAGTTAGGCAGTAGGGATCAATGGGGGAAGAGACTCTGTGCTGGGACAAACTTTAACAACAGTAGTATTGTTTGTGCTTGATTCATATGTCAGATCCTGTGTCAGGTCCACTTTTGAGTGCCCTGTGCAGGTTAATAAGATGTAAATGATTATTTGACCAATGTCTTCACTGTGATGCAGGTTAATAAAAAATGTGCCTTTCCCTGTAAGTAGCATGTTGACTTTGCAGATTGAAAAAACACTTGATGCTCACTGTATTGAAAGCCATGAAAATGGAAATATCTGACTGTATTGTTATCTATCTGATTTCCTTTGGGGTCCCACATACTCTCTGTAGTTGAGGGTTGTGCCGATGACAGAGGCGGATGACAAGGAGCTGGAGGAGGAGGCTGAGTGGATCTACAAACAGGCCTTCCTCACCCCAGCTGTCTCAAATCAGGTATTATCAACTCCATAATCTTTGACTGATGCTTTTCTTTTGCCATGTGTTATTCATATTGTAGTACCTGTGTACTTCTGCAGAAGAGAATGATTTCATTGTTGAAAAAAACCAAAACATATTGTACATATTTTGTGTGGAATGTGTGCAAAGCTGAAAAACAGGATGAACATTCTGCTCTCAGAAGAAAAAATTATGACTTCAATTTTCTATTCTTGTTGGGTGTATAAATGTATTGGTATGTGCAGAATACACACTTGAACTATTCTTACACCCCTGATTACTTTGGTGGCTGTAGTTGACTTGATACTTAATCCTCTATGTGCTCATGCACTTGAATAGTAGTTACTTACTGTGTGTGATTTCATTAGCCTTTGGTTAACCCCTTACCCCTGCTACCCCCTCCCCCAGTATACCAATGCAAGAATCCATATGGTAGGCCACATATGTACCATGGTGAGAAGGATTGATTGATGTTTATTCAATGAGACAGTCTTTGTGCAGATCATCTCTCAAAGCAAGCCAGTAGATGTGCCAAGCTACTCCTGAAGTAAAGTGAGGATTGGCAATGCAAAAAAAAAAAAAAAAAAAAGGACCAGTATTATAATGTTGGCAACAGAAGGGAGTGTAATTACTTTGAGAGCTGTTCTTGTCTGATAATTACACTGCCTTGTGTGTCTGAACAGGACTTTGGAGATCAGGGTGACGGTGCTTACGGCTCCAGTGGCTACGAGAGGAAACCGCCAAAGACCAAGAAAAAGATCAGGGAGGCGCTCCACTTCATGAGAAATCAGCATTTTGAGGTGAGGAACCGTCCACATGATGTGCCAAGAAGTAATTCTTTCAGCAAAAAAGGGAAAATAACTGATGGTGCTAATAATGATATATGATGATATTGATGAGGATGATGATAATAATAGAAGTAATCCTAAAATTATGATAATAAGAAAACAGATGATGGAGGAAGAGGAAAGGAAAAGAAGATGGAGGATGAGGAGAAGAAGAATAGTTTTGGAATACTGCACTTCAGATTACCAGTCTAAGGTTGTAATGCTGTCATGCTGTTCATAAATTCATGCTAATTTAAAATCCTCCCTTCCATGCTTCCTATTCTCATCAGTCATGGTAAGACTTCGGAGATTGAATAGTGAAAAAAAAAATGTATTGATTTGTTCAGATGCCAATATTATCACCAAAGCCAGCAGTGGGTACAGTGAATGAATCGAGATACTGTGCAAATTATACATACAAATGAGTGGTACATTAGATACTTGGGGAGCTAGAACGTATGTTTTGCCATGGTTATGTGAAAAGAAAAGACACAAATGTGCTATTTCTGCATATCTGTGGCACATCTCAGATTGTTTTCAAGCATTTTTTTTTGTCCCATTCTGTCCTTGTTTCAAAAATATGTTTCTCTACAGGTGCCTTTTATTGCCTTCTACCGCAAAGAGTACGTTGAACCTGAGCTGAACTTCAATGACCTGTATAAGGTTTATCACTGGGATGAGAAGGTGAGGTGCTGACTTTCCATTGTGGCTGCCAGAGAAAAAAGCCATGTCAGAATTGGCACCATAATTATATACGGGGAGTTAAGTGTGATGATGATTATTAACAGTATTTTCTGACCACAATTAGTGCTCATTCATTTGAAGAGAGGTAAATCTAGGAGGTAGGACGAGCGGCAAGTTGCATTCACACAATATTATTAATGGGCTACAAAGCTCTCTAAACCCTGCCACACTTCCAATCTATCTACGTGAAGATGGAGGTGTGGCACTTCAAGGTAAATTCAAGGTAAATTCAATATAAAGTAAAGATCAATGTGGGATGTCATTACCTGGTATAATCCACCACACTTTACCAATGAGTAATCTTCCAGTTTGACAAACCACTATCAGGGTCAGGATGTGACAAGATAAGGACAACTTACTGGTGTCTACTTCTTACCACTGCGTGACTGGAAATTCAGTCTAACTTCTGTTTTCGTTATGGGCATTTGGATAATCGTAAATTGAATTGTTGTTGTAATTCATAATTATATTGATAATGAAAGGCATGTTTGTTTGTATACTGAATTGCACACTTCAGTATCTGTTAAATCTTGTTTGTACTGTAATCTAAGCTTGCTTGTCAGATTATACTAATTAGCATATCAACCAATCACCCACCTCACTGATTACCAGAAAAGAAAAGAAAAGAAGAGAGACAGCTAACATTGAAATGTATCTGTCATTCTTCTTTGACTGCTTTATAAGATGTACGTGTAGATCAGTAGTACCGCTGTTTGTTTGTTGTTGTTTTTTGTACATGAATGACAAGGCATTTTGTATACAATATCGATGTAGTTTGGTGGGTTGTCAAGTTGTTAAACTGTTTGTAAATTCAGAAGTGGTTTTAAGCCTCTATGTGCTTTGATAGCCGAATTGTACAGTAAACCACATAGCATTCAATGCACAGTCCAAAGTCCGTGGCACAGAAAGGGTTAAAGCCTTCTGCTCCTGCCACCGATGACATCATCCTTCCCTTTCTCTTCCTCTCTGTTTGACCCTCCTCTCCCCACCAGTGGTGCCAGCTGAAAACCCGCAAGGAGAATCTACGCAAGCTGTTTGAGAAGATGCAGACTTACCAGTTTGACACCGTGATGAAGGACCAGGAGTTCGACGCTGAGCTGCCGGAGGACTTCCGGGCCCTTTCCAATCAGGACATCGAAAGGTGTTTTTGAAAGGACAATTCATGTCTTAAAAAGAAAAAGATTATGAAAAGGATGAAAAGAAAAAAGATAGTGAGATTCTTTCACATAGACCTACGTTGTGGACTGAAGATGTGTGGGCATACATAAGATTGGAATTTTTCATGCCTTATACCATTGCAATAACACAAAATCCTGAATGCAAAAGTTACTGGTGCTCTGGTATATTAAATTAGCAATTATTTGGGGGGTGGAAGCTGAAATTTTAGTGACAAGTCATGCTTTCGCAGGCATTTTTCATCATTTGCGAACATCTCCTCAAATAGCGAAATATTTAGGTTTAGATGTGCTTTCCAATATGCCAAACCTTGAATGGTTCCTATCTCCTCACAAATCACTCATTCTGTTGTCATATTTACTTATTTGCTCGTCAGAGG
Source organism: Diadema antillarum (assembly GCF_040938485.1). Taxonomy (NCBI): domain Eukaryota; kingdom Metazoa; phylum Echinodermata; class Echinoidea; order Diadematoida; family Diadematidae; genus Diadema; species Diadema antillarum. The sequence goes on from NW_027271626.1 coordinate 402,302, forward strand.
TCATAGTATTGTGTCAAAAGTGATGTTTGAGCAGAATTGTGCAATTTTTTTTTTTTGTGGCATTGATTATGCAGAATAATGTGGGTAAGGTTCTTTTCCATCAGATATTGGTGTTTTTTCCTTCCATTTTGGGTAGCATTTACAGTGTATGGTATATGTTATACACCGTAATGACATACATGTATCACATCGACATTATCTTTTCATGTGACTCTGTGTGGATGTTGACTCAATAGTATCTCATTGAAAGAGTAAGCATTAATTGCAGCCTCTTGCAGGAAACTGATTCCTCAGATATTTGCTGTTAGTTGCTTTTCGGTTGATTGATCTGTATTGATTCACCTCTTTCCCTGTATGCAGAATAGGTTCTGTGTGCTTCCTCAATCGACATAATTTGTATTTGAACAGTGCTAGATATAAACTCCAGCTTTAAACTCCAGCTTGAAGAGGGAGTGAAGGGGAATCATGCAAACGATGTCTCAAGTTTTACTTGCTTTTGATTTCTTGTTATGTAACGTTCTTGTTTTTGTTTCTTTAAATGATAGATTAAATGCAGTAGACTCGACGGAGAGCTTGAAGGATGTGTACATGCACTTCTTGCTGTACTACGGCCGAGAGGTGCCCAAGATGCATAACAGCCTCCGGGCCAAGCCCAAGGAGAAGAAATTCAAAGTCGTCACCATCAAGCGCAAGGTGATGGTCAGAAGGTGGAGGAAGAAGAAGAAGGAGAAGTCGCCGCGGAAGGAGCGGCGGATAGAAGACGATGACGATGACGAGGATGAGGACATGGACAGCAACAAGAAGCAGGCGGAGGAGGAGGACGCGAAGAAGCAGGACGCCGCGGCGACGGGAGAGGAGGCAACGGAAACGGAGGAGAAGATGGATACGGAGGAGATGGAGAAGAAGCGGGATGAAGAGGATGATGGCTTTGAGGAGGGCGAGACCAAGGACAAGGAGGAGGAGGAGGGAGGAGAGGGGGAAGGGAAGGAGGAGGAGGAGCAGGGGAAGGAGAAGTCTGACAAGAACAAAGAGGATGGGGAGGTGGCAGAGGAGGATGAGATGGAGGAGGTGGAGGTGGAGACGGAGGTCGAGGAGGAGCAAGAGGTGGAGGTCTCTGACGATGATTATGATGAGGAGGCCGGTGTAAAGAGTCATGAGATTAAGCAGGCTAGCAGGAAGTCTATGTATGCACTCTGCCAGGATGCCAAGCTGAGTAAGTCTGAGCTCTGTCTTCATTCTTCCCACTTCCGTGCTCCCAGATATTAACCCTTTGGGTCCTTGGGTAGATTTGTTTGCGCAATCATCATTTTGTCCTCTTTAAGTTCATCGGCTTAGAATGAGAAGGGTGTTAAGTTGCCTCTAACACTATGGGTGTAGTAGCAACTTAACGCCCTTATTGTTCTAATTAGACGAATTGGCAACTCTGAATTTTACTGCCTGTGCTAGATTGGAAAGGGAATGAAGAGGATTAGTGGAGTCCATTAGACCGGCACAAAATCAGAGAGAAAAGAATGCAATGCACAAGAGAAACATCTATATCATTTTTTTTTTTCTGACATTCCTTGTAGCGGGAAGGATTTAGGAGTCTATGTGTTGACAGATTTTCCTGGAAAGAATAATGTAGCTTTTGCGTCCACAATTCCCCCTAGACCTTCCCACTGTAAAACAGAGGATGTTGCCAGTAATGATCAGTGTGCCAGATGTGCCTACCAAGCTACAACCCTCTTAACATTACATTTAGTATACTTAAAATCATCAGTGATTGGCAGAGGGAAGGCTTGATGCTGGCACAGCTAGATCCTTACAGAGTCTTCTAGAAAGTCTGCCCCACTTGGCAGATTTGTACGAAAAGCTTAGATTCTTAGCTCATAATTGGGGGCTGTGTTGGTTCCTAAGAGAGCGTGGGGAGTGGATGCTTTATAAATGCTTTTCTTTTTGTTGCTTAGTAAAATACACTATATATGCAATATATATTGCAATGTTTTTGTTTTTGCAAATTTTGTGAGTGGACCTATGTTCCTGGAAAAAAACAACTTTCAAAACACTTTCTATCATATGGCAGATGCACCATCTTTTGTCCCTGAAAGGGATATTCAGTAATTGTTCTCTCAAGAAGTGGTCATACCTCTTCTCAGTCCGTCATTGTTCTCTATGGCGAATTTAACCACTCTGGAAGTAGTCTCGCAAGTCACAATTCACAAAATACCATCCTGCAAAATATGTGGCATGTACAGTTATTAAGTAGAGGAATGTTTCTCTATTTTTATATACAGATGTAACTGGTCCGTACGTTGCTACACCCAGCCGTTACCTGGCAACAGGGTGTATGCACCTGCAATAGTGTTGTATTTGCACAGTGTGTTATTGTACAGCGAACGAGGAGTCTTTCTATTTCTCTCTGTCTCCTGTTCTTTCTCACCATCTTTCATTATCGCTGTCCCCTTCTTCTTTATTTTTCTTTCTTAGCATCACCTGCGTACATGTCCGTGTATGTTTTGTTATGTAACTGTTTTTGTTGTGTAAAACTAGTTTGTCTTGTTGTAGTTAAGTGAACCGACAGTTGGTTGAAACTGTTTATTCATTTATCTGTGTATGAGGCCCCAATATCAAGCTCGGCTTACTGGGGATCCTCCTGTATGGTACCTTGACTTTTTGTTTATTATCATTATGTCTTTGTTCTTTGTCACTAAGATTTGTTTACCTGTCATGTGCAAAATCAGCCATGAATTATTATGAATCATATGTTTATTTCTGAAAGTGATCAGAGTTGATTATATTGTGCCATACAGAAACAATAAATGAAATGAAATGAAATGAAATGAAATTGCATGAGATGAGATGCTGCGAGAAAGGACAGATAAATTGTTAAAACTTTGATATGTGATGTCTTGCTCTACAGCTGGTCTCGCTGCCAAATATGGCCTCACTCCGGAGCAGTTTGGGGAGAACTTGAGGGACAACTACCAGCGCCATGATCCCGATCAGCATCCAGTGAGCACCAAGGAGGCGGCTTCCGAATTCGTCAGCAAGTAAGCTGTGACTTTTTACTCAGTTTTTCTCAAGATATTCTTGCATCTGTCTCTTTTTTTACTGAAATCATCATGATTTTGATAATGATAATAATAATAATAATAATTGTTTTGGATATAAACTCCAAATTTTATTGTCCGAGAATGGAAATTCTTTTTGCCCAATTGATCGTGGGCCCGGCAGCCACTGAGCAGCGCCAGATCGACATTGCTCTAACCTTTTCAACTGTTGAACGGCAAACAAGGTAGCAGCAACTCCCATCTTTTAACGTCTTTTGGTATGACGCGGCCGGGGTTTGAACCCACGACCTCCCGATTGTGAGGGCAGCCGCTCTACTCACTGAGCCAACACATCGGTCATGTGTTTATGAAATTTGTGCGGAAAATCTCATGCTGAATGAAAACTTCCAATTGTGCTGAATATATTTACTTTATCATGGAAATGGTTTACACTTTGCCGTGCACCAGTTTACACAATCAACCCTCAATATGCATTTGTTGTGCATATAATCTAGTATTAAAAGATCATTTTAGATCACTTACCTCTTAATTGATGATCAATCGTCTTTTTCTTTGGAATTTTCCACAGCAAATTTCAGTCAGAGGATGCAGTACTGAAAGCGGCCAACTACATGGTGGCGCTGCAGATTGCACACGACCCACTGGTGAGGCAGTGTGTACGACAGACGTACTACGAGAGGGCCAAGATATCCATCAAACCCACCAAGAAAGGAATCAAGGTGACTTACAGTGAGATGTATGCTGTCCTCCCCATATCTTTGTTTCTTACTGGTATTATTCACACAAACTCACAATCGGTACATTGTGGATGTCTGTGTGTTGTGTGTGTTGGTGTGTGTGTGTGTATTTGTCATCGTGCAATTTTTTGTAATCTGTAAGCATTTGTCTGGCTGATCACACAAAAAGAAAAATGTAAAAGAATAAAAAGGCTTTATAGATTGTTGTGCTGTAGAATCATTCTACCCTTAATTTTTTTATTTAATCTCTCATGAGCAGTTGGAAAATTGATATTTCTGTTCTTTCTGTTTTGCTTTGGTAACGTTTGAAAAAAAAAAAGAATTGAGTGAGTTAATACGAAACCTACATGCTGTCAAATTTAAGGTTTTCTTCATTTCTCAAAACTTTTAAATGCATTGATATCTTTTACTCATTTCTCTTGGGCAATCGTAGGAAATCGATGAGAGCCACCCCATCTTTGGAAGCAAGTACCTGAAGAACAAGCAGGTCAAGGACCTCCTCGGGGACCAGTTCATGAAGCTGGTCCAGGCAGAGAAGGATAAACTCATCGAGATGACCATGGGCATTGACATGGCACAGGGTGGAAGGTCAGTCGGTGCTTGACTCTTCTTTTTAGGCTGACATTATTAGGGTGGTAATAGTCCTTAGAAATTTCCCTGTGGTAAGATTATATGGGAATTTACCTCCCCCCCCCCCCCCCCACATTAAGGTTTGAAGGACCACATTGAGGTAGAAACCATATCAGGGCAATTACCCCCCAGGACAGTTATCCCCTCCCCCCTGCTAAATACAGGTTAGTGGTAAGATTAGAGTAAAGATTAGGGTTAGGGTTGAGAGTTTGGGTTAGAGTTAGGATTAGATTCAGGATTAGGACTAGGATTAGGGCCAGGGGAAGGGTCCATGGTAATTTCCCAGGGGGTAATTGCCCTAGACCCTGTAGAAACAAGAGTCCATTCACAAGAGGATCAGTTGGGGTAACAATGAACAGAGACAATGCTATCTTTCAAATGTGTTCAACCCCGCGCTTTGTAAGTTGTTGCACTTTCCAGCTGTGCAAGCCTCAGCCAGATTCAGTTTACTGTCAAAAGCACTCAGTAAGGGTAGGAAAATGCTAATTAAGTAAATCAAACAAGTTTTTAGCCCACTGCATTCTTTTTTCCATGATTCCCTGCAGCTCATGCTTGTCCCAGACCCACTCTTCCCACTATGACACCAATTCAAGTGTTCTGGTTCATTAAAAAAGAAGAAGAAAAAGTTAACAATCTTGGGTTGACTATATTACACTTTCCATTATTGTCATACGTCCCATCTGCACAGTACTGAGTACTAGAGGGTTGATTCATTATTGTCACTCTTGCCATCTAAAAAATACATACATGTAGTATTTGACATGATTCAATGTAAGACCTTTCCCGCCGCTTCTCTCCACAGTTCCTACCAGTCCCAGACCTACTATGACGAGATCAAGCAACTGTACTATGTGGACGGCTTCAGCACCGTGGTGCAGGACTGGAACAGGGGGAGGAGTGAGGCGATCAAGATGGCCCTCAACAACATCCTTTACCCTCAGTTGGCCAAGGAGTTGAGGGCTAAGCTCATTGTGGAGGCCAAGGAAGGCATCATTAAGGTATGCCAATAGGAACCACACAGTTTCCTATAAATGGGACTGAGAGGCTGTGTTGAATTGTTGCCATGAGTGAAGAAATAAGTAAAGCAATATTTACCGGCACATTAATGAGGACTGTAGATGCTGAGCTACAGTGCCGACCGCGGGAAACGTCACGAAAACCCCTAGGGCAAATGCGGGAAGCCCTTTCGTCCGGGCGTACTAGGTAATACGCGGGCGTTTGGACGCGTACAGACGAGGGAAGTCGCCCGCACTTTCACGCTCGTCTAAACACCCGCATTTGCCCGAGCGCTCCAGCGCGGAATTAATGATATGAAAATCAAACTCTCCCGTCAACCATCGGCTACATGAAGGAAATTAGCTGAAATCGATCCGCGAAAATCTTTTGAAAAGTATCAGTAATTTGCCGGATGTTTGCTTTTACGTTCGAAAGTAAAATAATAACCATAACATTCAGCTCCCGAATATGCTAAAGCAAATGTCGAATGATCCCTTTGACGTTTGGAAATGAATAACAATAATACTCCGTACGATGATTAAATAAATGTCGGATGTTTGCTTTTACTTTCGGAAGTAAATAGCAATAACATTCATCTCCGGAAGATGCTAAAATAAATGTCGGATCTTTGCTTTGACGTTCGGAAATGAATAACAATAATATTCAACTCTGTACGATGATAAAAATAAATGCCGGATGTTTGCTTTTACGTTCAAAAGTAAATAACACTAACATTCAGCTCCGGAAGATGCTAAAATAAATGTCGGATCTTTGCTTTGACGTTCGGAAATGAATAACAATAATATTCAACTCTGTACGATGATAAAAATAAATGCCGGATGTTTGCTTTTACGTTCAAAAGTAAATAACAATAACATTCAGCTCCGGAAGATGCTAAAATAAATGTCGGATCTTTGCTTTGACGTTCGGAAATGAATAACAATAATATTCAACTCTGTACGATGATAAAAATAAATGCCGGATGTTTGCTTTTACGTTCAAAAGTAAATAACAATAACATTCAGCTCCGGAAGATGCTAAAATAAATGTCGAATGATCCCTTTGATGTTCGGAAATTAATAACACTAATATTCAACTCCGTATGATGATTAAACAGATGTCGGGTGTTTGCTTTTACTTTCGAAAGTAAATAGCAATAACATTTGGCTCCGGAAGATGCCCAGAAAATGGCAGATGATTGCTTTTTACGTTTGGAGGTGAATAGCAGTAACAGTCTGCTCCATATAATAAAATAAATGTCGGATATTTGCTATTACATTTCGAAATGAAGAACAGTAACATTCAGCTCCGTACGATGCTAAAATGATTGTCGGATGTTTGCTTTTAAATTTGGAAATGAATAACGGTAATGTTCTGCTCCGAACGATGCTAAAATAAATAACAGATTGTTGCTTTTACATTTGGAACTGATTAACGGTATCAATCGGCTCAGTTAGATGCTAAAATAAATAGCGGATGTTTGCTTTCACGTTTGGAAATGAAAAAGGATAACATTCAGCTCCGTAAGATGCTAAAATGAATGTCGGTTGTTTGCTTTAACATTTGAAAATGATAACGGTAACATTCGGCTCCGTAAGGTGTCAAAATACTAGTAAATGTTGGATGATTGCTTTTGCGATCAGAAATGAATAACGGTAACTTTAGCCTCTTTACAATGCTAAAACAAATGTCGGATAAATCAGATAATTTTGCTTAACATTCGACGTCGTGCGATACCAAGTTGATTGCATAAACCTTCGACACTTCGTTGCTGCTCAATTTTATTTGATCTCGACATTATGGACGCTATACCTATTTGATTTAATTGTCCTTATTTTATCAACTTTCGACATCAGCCGCTACTTTATAGTTTTCTCGATCACTAACGTCGGACGGTATGACCTAATCAACTTTGGACATTGGTCGCTATTTAATAATTTCATCAACCTTATACATCGGTAGCTATTATTCCGATGTTCGTTATTCCGAAGGCTCTCTAGTCCGAAGATTCGTTATTCAGAAGGTATATTGTTCCGTTAATTTCATTTTCGGATTCATGAATCTTCAGAATAACGAACCTTCGGAATAACGCCACAAACGTTCGAATTAACGAACCTGTAGGTTTAGGGAATTTGTGTGTTTCGAATTTAACGACCCTTCGGAATTACGAACCTTCGGAATATTACGAACAGCACCCATCCGATTATCAACCTTCGACATCGATCGCTGCTTACTGATTTTATCAACCTTCGACGTCGACCGTAAATAACGTATTTGATTGACACTTTCGACGTCGATCGCTGCACATTAGATTGGCAAACCGTCGAAGTGTCGATCGCTGCCTATTTATTTACTGGTTCCCCAATTTCTGACTTAGTTACTGATTTAATCTACCTTCAACATCGGTCGGTCATTATATTGTAAGTGGCCACTTATTGTCTCGAGCTTGATATTTCCCAATGGCGTCCACGTCTACACACACACACATAAAAAGAAAGAAAAAGATCTGAGTCTTAAAGGTCTAACGAGGCGTGAAAGTCCTTGTGTGATGCTTTTAATTGTGTCATTCACAATAGTGTCACGGTCCCTAAGATGGATGAAAGAGGCGCAGATCTTAAGAAGCCACTTGAGTTGAAGTTTAACACCGTCTGTCTATTCTTAAAGTACACGATTTGTAGGGGAAAAAAAAAGACAAAGAGAGGGAGAAAACAAAGAAAACGTAGGAGAGAGAGAAGGGTATGGCGAAACCACCAGAGTGGCATTATGTAATCAACAAAGCTGTGTTTAACTTCACTCGAGTCCCCGAGAAGTGGTACTACACGTGCATGCATAATGTTTATCTTGGATACATGTACTGTAGGTACCCTTCTCTCCTTTCATGATAAATTGTTTATACGTATCACATAACTATGTCAATGCATGTTTACGTCGCAATTTGTCCAATCGGGGTTTTCCCTCTTTAAGGAGTGCTTGCTTTCCAAGAAAAAAAAAGAAGGATGAAATTAATGATTATGAGCAAAACTGAATGCATTTAAGCAGCGGAATCGCGCTACATCAATAGCACTCCAAAATCTTCGAGTGATCCCGGAGGTCACTCCGAGTGAAAATGAACATTTTCACTCAAAATTCACTCCAATTTCACTCTAAATTGACTCCGTTTTAAATGTATCCACCCCTTCAAGTGTGAATGTTTTCATTTTTTTTTTTTTTTTTAGAGAAAGAGAGAGAGAGAGAGAGTAGGCCTACTGTGCATTGGAATACGAATCTCTGCTGTGCAGCGATATCATGATCGCTATAAAAACGATCAGTTCGATGAGCAAAGCACGTGCTTGCCCTGCCAGCAGTGAGTGCGCCATGTGGTTCCAACATACTCATCTTGTGTGCCCAGCGTGTTTTTATCACAGAACTCTTGTGTGTAGAGTTCTGTCGTTTTTACGTTATGGTCAATTCATGACGTGTGAGTGCTTCGACTTGACGCCTGTGAGATTGACAGGTGCCGTTTACGAGAATAAAAACTGTCAGTAGTGACTATCAATCCCAAAATCAGTTGCTATATAATAATCAGACTAATTACTTAAATGTAGAGTTACATGTAGTTACATGTATTTCGAATGACAATGCGCACATCCCCTTTATCATCACACTTTTGATACGGCGGACAGAAGGCCGTTAAATTTCATTTCAATGATTCGATACAATCATAGCTTTTAAAAGGTCCAATTAAACAAATTGGATATGAAATCACGGTTACAGCTCGTTATTCCGAAGGTTCGTTAGTAAGGTTCTTTAGTCCGAAGGTTTGTTAATCCGAAAATGAAATAAGGTTCGTTATTCCGAAGGTTCGTTAATCCGAAAATGAAACAAAGCTCGACTTACTTCGAAGGTTCGTTACGGACCCTATATCATTTCGGATCCTATATCATTTCGGATCAACGAACCTTCGAGATAACGAACCCTATTTCATTTTCGGATTAACGAACCTTCGGAATGACGAACCCTATGTCATTTTTGGATTAACGAACCTTCGAAATAACGCCGCAAATGTTCGAATTAACGAACCTTTTTTCGTTTTCGGATTAACGAACCTCTATGGTTTAGGGAATTTATGTGTTTCGGATAAACGAACCTTCGGAATAACGAACCTTCGGAATAACGAACAGCACCCGAAATCACAACGTCTTTATCTTGTTAAGATATAAGACAAAAAAAAAAAAGGTCCCTCAGTTCATGAACTTGCAATGTTTCTTTATTGCGTGTGTTTCTAGCTTGTATTTGGCACTCACGGAATGAATGCGCGTACAGTATATGGTAGGCTACATACTCGTGCTCTTGTTGTTGCTGAACATTTCCCCTTCACAGTGATTGTGTGGCATGATCGTTCAGTATGTTCAGATGGTGTTAGTGCGTTGATTAAAATGTTACCACAATAGATGCACGTGTGCTATAACAACGATCTGAGGTCTTTGCTACGCGCTGCTTTCTTGTTTACAAACATTGAATCTTGGTGAACTTAATTCACTATCGTCCCCATGCTAACATGCAAAAGAAGAAAACGCTTTTGTTCTTGTTTATGTGTACCATGCAGTGAACAGAAGGTAGACCTGTAAACTGTGCCGCTAGGCCCTAGCTGTAGTTTGCACTTTGACGGATTGTCACTGCTTGTCTACTATTCGAAGCGAAATGAAAATCAAACTAGAGATCTCGTGCTGTATACTTTCTCGTACTGTGTACTATATACCATATTTAAAATGCAATTTGTGGTAGTACTTGTCAACGCTGTGTTTTTGGCTCAAACTTTTCTCTCTCAAACTTACTTGGTTACGCAGGGGCGGATCCAGGGAGGACCGCAACCGGCGCCCGCCCCCCCCCCCCTTTATTTATTTTTTTGTTGTTGTTGAAACAAAAGAAATGTAAAAAAAAAAGAAAAATGGGGGAGGGGTGCGTGCGCCCCCCTTTAATTTTGTAAACGCGCCCCCACTTTACGGAATTCCTGGATCCGCCCCTGTTACGGGATAATACCTATCAGAATTGTGATTTTGGTGCAAGCTGCATGGCAGTATTGATTTTGAGACACTTCTATGGTCCGTCAGCACCTGATTCTCTTTATGTGACGATGTGCACGTGAAAAGCATTCAAACTTTCCCATGTTTTTGCTCTTGCGTTAAAGGCGTATTAATTCACCACGTACATGAAACAAAACCCCCATAGTTCTGAAATGTGAGTTATAGGGATAGAAACAACCGCTGGAAAAAAAAAATTGAATCCGTATGATCGAAAATACAGTACACTATGTGAACGGTTACAGTTTGCTATTCCGAAGGTTCGTTAATCCGAAAATATGAGGTTTGTAACTTGTTATTCCAAAGGTTCATTTATCAAAAAATGAAATAAGGTTCGTTATGCCGAAGGTTCGTTAATCCTAAAATGAAACAAAGGTCCTAATTCCGAAGGTTCTTTACAATCTATAAGAGAAATACTGATATCTCCTTATATTCTAGGCTTTATTACAAAAAATTATGTAGGATGCTTTGCACAACGGACCTATTATGCATCACATGTGATATCTAAAACATCTTTTAAATCACTGCTCCCAAAGGTAAACATATGACCTTTGTGTATCTACTCGTTTGTGTGTATGTGGGTGCGTGTGTGTGTGGGGGGGGGAATAGTTTCCTCCTTCTTCTTCTTTTTTGTTAGAGTTTATCTTAGTTGATCTTGATACAGTGTACCTCTTTCGGTGCGCCCTTTCTCTTGTTATGTCACTTCATCTGTTTCTACATTTTGAAGCAAAGTAATTTGTTCAAGCATTGTGTATGTCCTCGTAACCGTAATGTGTCATTTTGCTGCGATGAGTTGGTTCTAGTAGGCCCTATTATCGCTGTGAGATGTAATTTTTGTAATAACGTGTTGAGAATAACAGATTTTTGTTTCTGAACGAAAGGAAAATGACGGAATTGTTTTGATAACCAATGTGGATGACGTGTTGAGAATTCTGATTCCTGTTTCTGAACGAAAGGAAAATGACGGAATTATTATTTTGATAACCAATGTGGATGACTACCTTCTATAAGTGATTTTGGTGTGAAAAGAGAGTTTGCTCAAAGAAACGCTTCTCATGAATGGTCAACGAAACAAAATACATCATACAATGCAACGTGACTCGCGTGCATTTAGCAAACGAAATGTCTAGACCTTTAAGTTCAAGTAAAATGCATAAAACACAGAATAAGAAAGCAGACAAACTAACAAATATGGAATTAATGACCGCAGACGTAACGTAGGAAAACCTGACACCTATGCTTGAAGAAATTCCCACAAAAGCAGAGCGCAAGATAAAAGAATACATGTGCGTAGTCCATACAGGTCGTGATGCGCTCGGTCGAAATGCGTATGTCGCAGTAAACGAAATTTTAGGCACGTCTACACATGTATATATAAATACTTGAATTCTACATACATTGTATAGTTTTATCTTTACAATAATATATAAAACAACCCCTTTTCGCATCCCTAGAAGTCATAAAAGAAAAAAAAAGAAAATCGCCCTTAAAGTTCAGGTTATGTTCAAGCTCACAACCCGTTCCCCCCCCCCCCCCCATGATGCAACAGTCCTGCTTAGCGACGGCGTTAACGCTTCATCGCACACACATAAATGGCGACAGCTTGGGTGTGTGAGAAAATTCATTCTTAAATGGATGCACCCCCATGGCACTCAGGATTATCACTGACCCTCCTATGCCTTTTGTCTATCCACCCTCCTGCTTTAATCCCCCTCCCTTCACCTGTTGGCCTCCTTGCCCATGACCTCCCATCCTCTCCTTTTGTTTTCTTTGTTCCGTGTCCCTAGCCTGTCCCTGACTGTTCGTGTTGTGTGAACTTCTTTATAATGTGATTGCTTTCCCTGCCTGATTATCATTTTGCCTCTGACGAAGATTCTTCTGGAATCAAAAGCTCAGGCCCCTTTAGAGTATAGACTCCATTTTACTCCTTTGGCACGCCACTGATATTCGATAAGCAGTTTTCAGCATTTTTGTGTTTGTTTGTTTTGTTTTTGTTTTGTTTTGTTTTGTTTTTGCTACAGATAATTAGCCAATCACAAGACAGATATAATTCGATTCTAACCAATACCAAAATACGGTTGCCTGAATGTAAACTTTGGTGTGTTTGTGTTGTGTGTCGGCTGCAGTGTAGTTTGAAACAACAGAAACAGAAAAAAAGAAAGAGGCACGCAATGTGTGCTATATACGAAAAGCCTCATTTACCGAGAAAGTTGATCGCTTCCATTCTCCTCCCATGGCATGTTGTTGTCAATGGAAGCTAAAGAGAATGCTTTTAGCAAGTATACCAGTACCTAAAGAGGACCTGAGGAACCCGTTGTTTTGAATGCTGTGCTCGGTACGAGTTCAAAACGCAGTCGAAGTTATCAGAATGCCATTATAATAGAACTGATAGCTCTATAGAAAACTTGTTTAGGTCAGTAAAGGTTGCTGTAATGCAATCTTTGTGGAATTGACTCATTACATCTGAGCATTTTGAAAAACGTGTAGAGTACTTTCGTTTTGCATATAAATGTTAAGAAATAGTTTGAACTATGAAAATAAAAAAGTATGGTTACTTCAACGATGTTGAATAGTTCGATTAGCCGTGATGCATAAAGTGAATTCATGAATTCATCTGACTAACCTTACCGATTGATGATCACTTCTATAAGCCAACAGTTAAGCTGAACTGCTTTGGAGTGATAAGACAGGTAAACGATGAAAACTTGGTACATGTTGTATGCTATTATAATTATTATAAAATCCTGTAGCCAGAACTGATTTTACGATCATCTTTAACCTTTCAGAAAGTTCCAGTTTTCAACTTAAATAGTAGCGATAGCTTGTAAGAGTAAATTAGCATCCCTCTGACTATTTTTGGTCAATATGCATACTCTTAACCCTATTCTAACTGGGTGGGGGGGGGGGGGGGGGGGGGGGGGGGGGGGGTCAAATGGGTCAAATTGACCCCCCCCCCACGTTTCGCGTCACGATTCTGCAACGCGCAAAGATTTTGCCGCGTCGTTTCACAACTTTTTTCATTGAAGTCTTCCGCATATTTTGAGACCAAATTTGCGACGTCTGAGTACACCGTTCTGAAGTTACCTAATGTTATGCAAATGCATGTCAACCGGAAAACAGCTCAAATTCATGATATCGTGTGCAAATTGAATGTAAATTGTGTTTTTGGGGTTAAATTGATATAAATTATAGTATTTCATCTTTGAACCATTGAAATTAATCAATTCTATATAGTGTAGATAAGCCTGAAAAAGTGCCTGCAACAAATTTTGAAAAACAACAGAAAACACAAGGTCGAACAATCAATAAAATACATAAGAAATTAACAAAACAATAAAAAACAAAAGAAATTGGTTTTGACTGTGCTTTATTTTTAAATGAAAATTGGTTTATATGTCTTGAGGAATTTTGACACAAAAATTTAGCAATACTTCAGTCTTTTTTATGGAGTTATAGGTGAAAATATGATTTCATGCACAACTTTGCATAATCAATTTATTAAAAATAGAAAGGCAATATTTTTCTATTGTATGACCATGTAATCTTGTAGTTGACATCCAGCTCTATCTTCAGGAAAAATTTCGCAGCGATCGCGCGATCGGTGGCCGAGATCTGAAGGGGGGGGGTCACCCCCAGTAAAAACTCCTCCCAGTTAGAATAGGGTTAAGCCAGCTGGACAGAGCGATCAATGGGCGCGATTATCACCACGCGTGGTTAACCTAAACAATGCTCGGCCGGCTTGTTCGGTTTCAGTGTTGTTTATTTCCCCCTTTTAAAAACGAAAGTTCCTTAGTCCAGCCATTGTTTTCGCTTCCTGCTCAAGACATTGAACAGTTCAGCAAAGCTGAAGTTTAGATCACTAAACGGCGACATGAACTCATGATGATAATAGGACTTATAGATCACAGCCGAAAGTGCGCTCCTTCATTACTCTAGAATGAGAAAGAATACCCTGTCTGTGTTCAAAGTTGGGTTACGGACGATGAAAAAAAAAAAGGTTTGAATCATGAATTGTCGGATGACGTCGGCAGATTGATGATATAAATATTAGCGTATCATGGGAAAGATTAAGTAATGATGAGCCCAATGATATCGCAGGGCTCCAAACTAATTTTTATTTTTGACCACCAAAATCATTGATTTCTATTTTTTTTTTGGTGGCCAAAAAAATCAAGAAAAACATAGGAAAAACTAAATCGGTCCTACTAAAAACAATTATTAAGCATTACTGACGTGACAGGTACCCATGTCTAAAATAAATGAATACAAAAGTAGATCATCTCAATCACCATTATTCTGAATTCTAAGATTTAGCAAATAGGCTTATAGATAATTATAAAAGTTTATGCCTATGCTATTAGGGAGTGGTCATAGCTTACTTTTGGGATGAGAAAGTGGGAGCATTTCCAGATTGTTTGTTTTAGCATTGTAAAGAGCCGAAAGTTACCGCTATTCATTTCTGATTGTAAAAGCAATCATCCAACATTTACTATAGTATGTTAGAACCTTACGGAGCCGAATATTACCGTTAATCATTTTCAAATACACTGTATAAAAGCAAACAACCGACATTCATTT
This sequence comes from Diadema antillarum, assembly GCF_040938485.1. Classification (NCBI taxonomy): domain Eukaryota; kingdom Metazoa; phylum Echinodermata; class Echinoidea; order Diadematoida; family Diadematidae; genus Diadema; species Diadema antillarum. The sequence continues at coordinate 417,353 of NW_027271626.1, forward strand.
TAGCATCTTATGGAGCTGAATGTTACCCTTATTGATTTCCGAATGTGAAGCAAACATCCTCTATTTATTTAAGCATCATACTGAGCCTATGTATACCATTAATCATTTTCAAATGTGAAAGCAATAATCTGTTATTTATGTTAGCATTGTACCAGAGCTGCCAACCGTTCCGAAAAATTCGTATACGAAAAATCGAAGGGAATACGACAATATGAAAACGTCCTTAGAAAGTACGAATTCACAGTGGGGCAAAAATAATGGGTAAAAATATAGCAAACGCACGTCGCATGTGCCATGTTATTACTGTATTCAGCTGGGATATCGATGCAACGCGTACGCACCGTATGTGGAAAGCGCTGAATAGAAAAATGTGCGCACACGCATATCGCTGCTTGCGTACTGTGTACACCGAACAGAACTTCGCGCGTGTGAATCCCTGTCGCCTACGGACCCTGGATGTTTACATGGATCGCCGTGGTATCCCAATTAGCCAGCTGCCACTACAGTACCGTATGAGGCGGGGTGAAAGCGTCCCGTTGTGCAATGTCTGCTTCTTTAACTCTTCTTTTCATCCTCTTGTCCCTTGCCTCCCAAGTACGAAATGATTTTTAGAGTGTTGTCTGTTTTTTTTTATAACGCTATTGCATCATTTTCTGCGAGGAAGTTGTAGAGGTGAGTTTCTGTTCGTGTATTGATGACTGATGTGCACTGCCCTCTGCAGTATATGTGCAGGTGAAAAGCGTTCGAACTTTCTTTCCAGAGTATCGTGGAAACTCGATTATTTCTAGGCCTATTAAAGGAGATCTCATATAACAGAATACTTATAACAAACTATTTTCCCGTCAAAATGAATCAATTTCCTTTGTTTTGTATCGTTTATTGACTTGATCCCATAGGATCTCGTCGCAATACCGAGTTTTATATGTGTGTTTATTTTCGCGTAGCTTTCGGTGCTGCAAAACTTTTGCTAGGGCCTAAGCTTACTACTAAACTTCGTTTTATTTCCGTCGTTTCTCACACCTCGTTTAGTACGATTTCTTACATTTTATATCACTTTATCTGTTCCCTTTATACTTTGAAGTATTTAAACGTAATTCTCTTAGTGTCTCGCACTGTTATTTTCGTAACGGCGATATCTCCGCTTCGCTGCAATCGAAGCGACGGAGTTTGATCCCAGTCGCTTCGATGTGCTATTTGCTGTCTTTTCTAAATGTTTGTGTTGTTGGGAGGTGTTGATACTTTGTATTTATTATTGAGTTTCCTAGGTATTTATCTCGAGGGATTATGCGTGTTTCTTAATGTTGATCATAGGAAAAGGCTAAAATGATCTTGAGTGATGTCTGATAGTGATGATAACTATGCTGGTGACTGGTGTAAAAAGACGGCTTCCTGTGAATGCTCAGCGTACGTGACGTTTGTTTTATTTCCCTTTCCCTCTAGTCTTCTTTCCCCCTTACTCTTCTTTCCCCTCTCAAGAATGATTAAAAAAAAAAGAAATTACGTACACCTCACAACAAAACGAACCATGTGCTATAGCAACTTTCGTAAAGTTAAATCTAAATGTTCAATATCAGCAAAGAATAAGGCGAAAACACGAATGACAATAAATAAAAGCGAAGAGATTGTGTGTGCAGTCTCTTCGGCTCGAAGAAACTTGACACCCCACCCCTCTCCCTTGTGGAAATTTCCACATAAGCAGGTGCCACACCCAGGTGCGTGCCAGACGAAAGAATGCGCGCATTGGAATAAACAGCGTGTAAGTATCCTGGAAATATCGATCGAAGAACCAGCTCATTAGTTGAATTAAAGGAAAAATTCCAAAGATATCATGGTTCTATGTCTATAGCCTTTCTTTTGGCGCATAGTAGGGAACATCGAAGAGTCGATTATAGTGTACTTGATCGAATATCTAATGTTCCCTGAACAATAACAAAAGGATTGATTATTTAGTCAATTAAAAATGCAATCACAGAAATACATGAAAGGTCTCGTATGCCCAGACAAATTCACTACGAGAAGGTCCAATGAGATGCAGTCATCACCTGGTTAGACAGCAAAATACAACGTGTAATGACAATTAATTTCAGTTCACGCGCATCAAAACTGCTTATTACTTTTCAAAGTTTTGGCTATCAACATTCGTTCGTGGGTGTATTTTGTTTGTTTGTTTGTTTGTTTTGTGTGTTTTTCCCTCGTGAAAGACGTAATGATTTCTTCATATCGAACGTAAATTGCATGTTTACCGTAAACAAGCCATTCAGCTCAGCTCAGCTATGGCGCATTCGATCCATCGAACTTGCAGTAACCTCTTATAGGCAGGAGCACATGGCGCATTCATTTAAACTTGAAAATGAAGCCACGTGTTTGCACCACATCGGCGCTTCCACACACAGCGCGGCATTTTGCGATCATCGTTATAGCAGACTTTCCGATTCCAGTCAGGGGAAAAGGAATTGGAATACTTCGAAAAATACTGATGTTTAAAATCCAATAAAATGAAAAAAGCCTGAAAACAACGCATGATTATGTTTTGATAGTACATAATTGGAAACACAGAACAGAGTTTTGCATCCGCTCACACAGAAGCTCTCTTGAGAAGATCAAGCATTCCCCGTCCCCTGCTAGAAAATGGAAGCTTCCATAATCAGCCCAGAAAGATTTTGGAGGTACAAACTTGCACTTGTACACATTGCGAGAAAGCAATCAATCAACGCTGAACATTGCGTAGTTTAGAATCTTTATCGTGCTGGTGACCAACTGGATGCTTCGGCATGTGTCATAACGTTATGTTTAGAGCCTGTAGGCCTCATAGCAAAAAGAGGGAGATTGAAAAAAATACGAATTCTGGTGGAAAATACGAATTTTGGAGCTACTGAGTACTAATTTGTGCTTCGAAAGGTTGGCAGCTCTGTCGTATACGGAGCAGAATTTAACAGTTAGTCATTTCCAAATATAAAAGCAAACATCCGACATCTATTTTATCATCGTACGGAGCCGAATGTCACTGTTGTCCACTTGCGAAAGTGAAATGAGTCATCTGACAATTATTTCATCATATCGTACGGGGCCGAATTTTGAACGTCAAGGCAGACATCAGACAGTTTTGTGTGTGTGTGTGTGTGTGTTTTGTTTTGTTTTTGTTTTGTTTTTTACCGTCAAACGCAGCCAAATGTTGCTATTCATTTCGAAATGTAATACACATGTAGCAAATATCCGACATTTATTTTAGCATAGTACGGAACAGAATGTAACTGCTATTCACTTCCAAACGTAAAAGCAATCATGTGACATTAATCATTTTGGCATCTTCCGGAGCCGAATGTTATTGCTATTTATTTGCGAAAGTACATAGCAATATAAATTATAAGCAAGCATCCGACATTTATTTAAACATCGTACGGAGTTGAATATTATTATCATTCATTTCCGAAAGTCGAAGGGAGCTGATTGTTATTGTTATATTTCGAGCGTAAAACCGAATATCAGACATTTATTTTATCATCGTATATACGGAGTTATTTTGGTTATTCATTTCCGAACGTCACAACAAACATGCGTTATTTATTTTAGCATCTTCCGGCGCTGAATGTTATTGCTATTTACTCTTGAACATAAAAGCAAACATCAGACATTTATGTTATCATATACACGGAGTTGAATATCATTGTGTTCATTTCCGAACCATCGAACGCAGCTGAATGTATACTGTTATTCATTTCGAAATTTAAAAGCGAACATCCGACAGTTATTTTAGCATCGTATGGAGCAGAACATTACTGCTATTCACTTCCGAACGCAAAATCGTATATACGGAGTTGAATATTTTTGTTATTAATTTCCGAACGTCACAGCAAACATTCGACATTTATTTTAGCATCTCCCGGAGCTGAATGTTATTGCCATTTACTCTTGAACATAAAGGCAAACATCAGACATGTTATCATCGTATACACGGAGTTGAATATTATTGTGTTCATTTCCGAACCATCGAACGCAGGTGAATGTTACTGTTATTCATTTCGAAATTTAAAAGCGAACATCCGACAGTTATTTTAGCATCGTATGGAGCAGAATATTACTGCTATTCACTTCCGAACGTAAAAGCAATCATCTGACATCTATTTTGTCATCTTCCGGAGCCGAATGCTATTGCTATTTACTTTCGAAAGTACAGGCAATCATCCGTCATTCATTTTATTATCGTAAGAAGTTGAATATTTTTGTTATTTATTTCCGAACGTCAAAGGGATCATTCGACATTTACTTTAGCATCTTCGGGAGCTGAATGTTATTGCTATTTACTTCCGAACGTAAAAGCAAACATCAGATATACATTGTATATTTTATAAACGTATATACGGAGTTGAATGTCATTGTTATTCATTTCCGAACATCAAAGCAATCATTGAACATTAATTTTACCACCGAACGCACCTGAATGTTACTGTTATTCATTTCGAAATCTAAAAGCAAACATCCAACAGTTATTTTAGCATCGTATGGAGCAGAATATTACTGCTATTCACTTCCGAACGTAAAAGCAATCATCTGACATTTATGTTAGCATTTTCCGAAGCCGAATGTTATTGCTATTTATTTTCGAAAGTAAAAGCAAATATCCGTCTTTTATTTTATCATCGTACGGAGTTGAATATTTTTGTTATTCATTTCCGAACGTCAAAGGGATCATTCGACATATAGCCTACTCAAGCATCTTCCGGAGCTGAATGTTATTGCTATTTACTTTCGAACGTAAGAGCAAACATCCGGCATTTATCTTATCGTCTTGGAGTTGAATATTATCATTCACTTCCGAACGCCAAAGCAAACATTCGGTATTTATTCCAGTATCATACGGAGTCAAATGTCACCGTGATTCATTTCTAAAATCAAAAGTAAACATGCGACATTCATTTTTGCGTCTTACGGAGCCGACTGTTACCGCTGTTCATTTTCAAAAGTAAAGGCAAACATCCGACTTTTTTTGTAGCCCGATTGGGCCACCGAATTTTCAGCAATGAAATTTTGGTGGCGCAGGTCGTTAAAAGTCGTGAATAGCGAGATGATCGTAACCGATGTCGATATGTTCTAATAATTATTGATACTTGAGTGATGAACGCATGTGCACAACTTCCGCAGGTGTACTTCTTTAGAAAGTAGCGAACAATCAAGGCAGTGGACATCAGAGTGTGATTAAATCGAAAAGAAGCCCCTGAAATCGGAATTTGATGAAAATGGGCAAAGTCGGAACTCCATGAAATGTATTTTGATTGAGCGGTCAAAATAAAGCTTAACGGGAATGTGCCCTTGAATACCCTCGTCCACCCTCGTCCACCCTCGTCCAACCCGCGTCAATCGAGACGCAAATTCCCGAGGATGGATTATCCGTGCGGGCGGATGGACTCGTCCACTGAACGCGTATACCCGCGGGTACCCGCGGGGATACGCGTCAGTGGCCTCGTCCAGATCTCGGAAAAGCGTGACGTTTCCCGCGGTCGGCACTGTATGTGCACAGTGCAGCCACACTAGAATCCGTGGGTGACTTCTTTTCCAGAATCTTCTCTTGATTTTCTGCAAAGTTTGTTTTAGAGTGGCCTATTGTATTACACTGGTATTCTGAGAAGTCAACTGGAAATATCTAACAGTTAGTTATTGTGAGTGAAAATCCATTCATATTCTTTAAATGTGTTAAGCATCTTTTAGTCAGGAATATTTTTAGATTAAAGAGATACGTGAAAATCGAGATTCATGAAAATCCATTCACATTCTTTAAATGTGTTAAGCATCTTTTAGTCAGGAATATTTTTAGATTAAAGAGATACATGAAAATCGAGATTCATGAAAATCCATTCACATTCTTTAATTGTGTTAAGCATCTTTTAGTCAGGAATATTTTTAGATTAAAGAGATACATGAAAATCGAGATTCATGAAAATCCATTCACATTCTTTAATTTTGTTAAGCATCTTTTAGTCAGGGATATTTTTAGATTAAAGAGATACATTTGTTTACCATACTGATTTGTCCAATCTAACCGTGTGAAGTTTGTTTTTGCTTTTCTTCTTTTTTTTTGTGACAGACCCTACAGCAGTTTGTGGTTTAAGAGGGTCATTGTCTATTTAGAGGAGTGGAATAAGCCACAACTTTCATACAGACTAAGAGTAAAATCTATTTATTTTACATGTTATCTTTTGAGCAATTAGGGTGAAATTGTTTTATGCTCTTTTGTGCGTAAATGTCACCTGACCCCTGACAGCAATGCTGCGCCAAGATGTTCAACTGGCTGAAGGTGATGCCCTTCCAGGTGGACCAACCCATGGAGGAGGATGATGAGGAGTATCTGGAGGGCCAGGGACGGATGGGGCTGAGGGTCATGGGCATGGCATTTACCAGCGAGAGGTGAGTCTCATGGGTACCATGCTCACCTTAACCCGTTGAGGACGATTTGATTTTGCTACAACACGCATTTCCTATAGACACCTGCCCGGGTATACTCGGGACTCGTCCTCAACGAGTTAAGGATGTTATAGTATTGGTTGACGTGAGAATTCAGCTTTTAACTTTTTGTGAGATACTTAGAAATCACTGTATGAAATGTTACAAAGTATACAATTTATATAGGAATTCAAAGTTAATTTGATGAAAATTGGTTTCAAAATGGCTGAAATATCCAAAAACAAAGTAGAACAAAGGAATCCTAATAAAAGGTGGGTCCCACCTTCTATTAGGATTACTCTGTTTTGGAGATATCAGCCATTTCAAAACCAATTTTCATCAAAAAAAACTTTGAATTCCTCCTAGAATTACATGTTCTTTCATGTTTTATAAGTGGTTTCTCATTATGTCAACAAATTATCAAGAAAATAAGTTGGAAACCTGAAGCCCCACCTCAACCGGAACTACCATCCCTTTAATGATAAAATATTTGTCCTTGGGTTTAAGAAAGCATAGTAATGCATTTGTGCATTCAGTTTACCATCTTGATGGAGATTTGTGAAGAAGTCATTTGCATGGCCTTCACTAGCGAGAGGCGAGACTCTGGAAGCCATGCTTGCCTCAAAGATCAGATACCTGTTCTGGAGTATATGAAGGATCAGTTATGAATATGCGCATTCTTGTAATATCTTGAAAGAGATTTGTGAAGCAGTTTTGGGATTGACAGTCACATATGAGAGGTGAGATGTGACTGAAAGCTCCCGTAACCATTCCCCAGTTATGTTAGTGAAATCAGGCAATGTACCCAATCATACTGTTTTGGTAGCCGTGTACGAAGGCCCCAGTGGTCTTAAAGGGATCGTACAGTTTTGGTTGAGACCTAATTTTAGGTTTCTAACATTTTTGGTGAGATAGTGAGAAACCTATTATGAAATATTGTGAGGAATTCAACATTTATTTGATGAAAATTGGTTTTGAAATGGCTGAGATATCCAAAAAAGATTGATTCTAGTAAAGTGTGGGACCCACACTTCATTACGATCATTTTGTTTTACTTTGTTTTTTGATGTTTCAGTCATTCCAAACCTGATTTTCATCAAATAAACTTTGAATTCCTGTTAAAATGGTGTGCTCTGTACTATATCATAAGTGTTTTCTTGGAATTTCGCAAAAAGTTAAAAGCCCCATTCTCATCTCCACCAATACTGTACCATCCCTTTAAGAAGTGAGAGATGAGGCTTGATGTGCAAGTTAAATGTCTGGTTTCCGTGGTGACATAAATGAGAGGACAAGAACATATTATGAACATACTAACTTGACAAAGATAGCCACCATGGACCTGGTGCTCACAGGTGAGAAGCACATCTTACTTCCAAGGTTAGATTTCCAGATTCCCTCTCCATCATATTAAGCTGTAAATATTTCAACCATTTGTGTATCTCTAGCAACTTTGCTGCATATGATGTCAGTGGTATGTAAATGTTGTAGTCTTGTAAGGGTTAAATAAAGGCATCACCTCATGTCTCCTATCTGCAGACTCCAGGCAGGTGCAGAGTTTGCGAAAATGTTGCCAGATGGTAGGTCTGTTATGATTGGTCCCCAGTAAGTTGGAATAAACATTTCAGGCTGTAGCCAGAGATTATTGGCGAATCAAGAATATATCCTTAAAAATCGGCCCTCCACTCTTTTCACTCTAAACCAGTAATGACGTTAAAATCTTCTACCCTATCCCTACCCCTCCCCTCTCAAAGGGACAACGCTGCATTCTGCTGCATGATTGATGGTGAGGGGGAGGTGACAGATTTCCTGCGACTGCCCCACTTCCTGAGGCGGCGGACGGCCTTCTACCAGCGGGACCGGGACCTGAAGGAGGCTGACCTGGAGTCCCTCAAGAACTTCATCGCACAACAGAAGCCACATGTGGTTGCCGTGGCATCGGAGGGAAGGTGGGTGCAGGCCTTTTCATGTGTGATGGTGTCATGCGATTTCAAGAGCTGGTTTAAGAATTAATGTTTAGCATATAAAAGCTAGACCCTGTTTGAAAGAATATTTTCAAATTAATGGACAGCATACAGTGATCAAAGTTTCCTATGTGTTGCTAACATTATTTGGTATATTTTTCTTACATAGAAATAAGATTATTTGCTTTTGAGATGAGGAATATGTTTGGGGTTTTTCTTGTTTTGTTTTGTTTTGTTTTGTTTTGTTTTGTTTTTTTGAAGAATTTGATCCAGCATGCTCAATATGTTCAGTCTCCCTAAATTCTATCAAATCTATTATTTTTGCCCTCAGATTGTGTCTTGTATTTTGCCTAAGCCCATTTCTTACTTTCAAAGGTGGGTAGCGCTGAGAGTCGTAATACTTCTTGTTGAAATTGTCGGCCATTTATCCTCTTCTATATGTCTGTTAACATCGTGTTCTCAGAATAAGGTAGCGCTTGGCGGTTTTTCTACAAAGCCGACTAAAGAGTGAATGCAAGACCAAGAAGAGTGCTAGCTATCAGGAATATCAATTTCAGCAGTGGCAACAGCTCCTGTGACTCGCAGAGGTGAAAACTCTTTTCTCAATATTCTCTCCCCTATCCCCCTGTCCCCACTCTCTCCTTTCTCAATGCACCTAATGCATCTAACAGAGCTACAACTTCGGTCATCCAAGACATCCGAGGCTGCATCAAGGATCTGGAATCAGAGCAGCAGATGGCGCCGATCGAAGTTCAGATGCTCGACAGCAACGTGTCCGTCACTTTCCAAGCCACAAAGATTGCTGAGGTTAGTACACAGGATGTCTGACTTTTCTGAAATTCTAGAAAAATTCTGTTATTGCCTCCATTCGATGTTAAATCCCTCAAGAACCTGCAAAACTTCAATACTTGTAAATATGGAATATTTTGGAGTTTGAAAATGTTGGAGAAGTTTACGCTCGATCAATCTATCATAGCCAATGGACTCTATTCACACTACAGTCAAACCTGTCTACAGCAGTTACCCAAGGGAGACGACAAAAGTGGCTGTCATAGACAAGTGGCCTTTTGAATGGGTCTTTAAACGTGGCTTTTCTCGGTTATGGGAAAGGGATGGGGTTTAGTGGCACTGTATGGCAGGTGGCTGCTATGGTAGGTTTGACTGTACCTTTCATGGCTTTGTGAATTTGGAACCCAGATTGCCAAGCCATTGTTGTAGTTGAAGGTTTTTTTTTAGCAATGATTCAAGATCTTCACAAATCATTTTGTTTGAAATGTTATGATGTATTACATGTATGTGTTTTGATGAATGTGTGTTTGATGTAGAATAATAAATGTCCCAGTGGGAAGAAAAAAGAAGATCTTCATTGATCCTCTCTATTTCTCTCTCCTTCTGTCTGTCTGTCTGTCTGTTTGTCTGTCTGTGTATCTCTCCCTCTCCAGGCTGAGTTCCGAGACTACCCTCCCCTCCTGAGGCAGGCCGTCTCGGTGGCCCGCCGCCTCCAGGATCCCCTCATGGAGTTTGCCCGTCTCTGTAACCCTGACGAAGACCTCCTCTGTATGAAGCTGCATCCCCAGCAGGTATTTTGGCCATGCCTTCCTTTTTCTTTTTCTTTTCTGAATTACTGATCTTACAGATTCATGCAAACTCACTGAATAGCATAGCTTCCAAGTCTTCCTGATTCTACAAGAGGCATCCTGAAAACTTCAACATGGAGCTGTAGATTTGCTGCATGGACATACGATTGCATTGGCCGTCCTCCCCTTTCCCTGCGTTGTGTTGAAAAGTAGCTTTAGATTTCATGGAGACACCACTATAGACAGTTAAATGACACCTCCATATGATCATTGCATCAAGTCGCTCCCTGCGTCAGAGGAGGACTTCAAGTACAAAATGTGAATGTCAAACAAGCTTAAGTATTTTTATCCTGGCAAAAGTTGCTGTAGTCACAATAACATTATGAACTTCTTAACCCGTTAAGGGTGGATTGATTTTGCTACAACATGCACTTCTAATAGACACTTGCCCGGGTATATTCGGGACTCGTTCTCAAAGGGTTAATGATTTAATCAGCATTACATGTAATGGATGATGATTATAGTGAGATATATTCCCGCAACCAATAACATTCACATTACACAGAGAGTGTCCTGCTTGTTACACACTTTTTACTTTGACAAATGTTGTCCTTTTTGCTGTAATTTATAGGAAGCAGTGAATCAGGATGAGCTGAGAGAAGCCATCTACCAAGAGTTCATCTACCGGGTCAACGAGGTAGGCGTGGACATCAACCGGGCCATTCTGCACCCCCACACCTCCTCCCTGGTCCAGTTTGTCTGTGGCTTGGGGCCCAGGAAGGGCAATGCTCTGCTGAGAGTAAGTTGTCTTTTGTTTGTTTGTTTGTTTGTTTGTTTGTTTGTTTGTTTGTTTGTTTGTTTTTTAAGCAGAGACATAAAAATTAAATGTTCATTGTACTGCATGGTAAAAGCGATGCTTAGCCTTTCAGAAAATACCATATATTAGTCATTTAAAATTCAGAACTTAGACTAAAGCCCATTCAGTGAATAAAGTAGTTTATGACTAGCATTAGCTTCACTGCTTCATTAATATGCTATGTCCACACTTTCCTTGAACCACTGTAGAAGCTAAAGCAGAAGAACCAGCGGCTTGACAACCGAAACCAGCTGGTGACCCACTGTGAGCTTGGCCCCAAGGTCTTCATCAACTGTGCTGGCTTCCTCAAGATTGACACGGCTTCGGCTGGTGATGGGTAAGGGTGTCCAGAACCGTTATTATTTATCTTTTTTTTGGGGGGGGGGGATTTGTCGGTGTAGACATGTTTGTTGGTTTGTCTATTAACTTGTTCAGATAAGAGCCATGTGGAGCTTGAAGCTCTTGTTACCTCAAGCATCAGAAAATGTGAGTTCTCTGTGGCCCGAATTTACAAAAGTGTTTTAGATATAGACCATGGTCTGAAATACGTATGAAATGGGCATACCTTCGGCTTGCGCATATTAACACATGATTATTATTGGATGTCTGTTGGCGTACGCAATCTATCACACACGTTTATGCAGAAGAAATTTGCATAAGCCATGGTCTAAATTTAAAGTACCTTCATGAATTTGGGCCATAGAGTTTCCAAAAGTTTTTGAATCACAATTAAATGTCCAGAAATATGCTTCTATTATTTGAAAATCACACCATTTGAGTGCTAGGGGAGAGAGAGCAATTCATATCTTGGAATTCTCCATTTAGTGTGAGTATACCTGTGCTGATCTTGTTAGTCTATTGTTCTAAAACTGGGATACTGTTCCTACCGGTATAGTCATCTCCAAGAGACAGGCTTCGGTGATATTTCTTACTTAACTCAGTACATCTCAGCTGTGTGTCTGTGTGTGCGGGGAATGGGAAATGCCCCCCCCCCCCCCCCCCCCCAAAAAAAAAAAAAAAAGAGAAAAAGAGAAAAAGAGAAACAAAAAATTGACCAAATATGTGATCTCTTGTGTCACTCCGCAGTGCCGACGATACTTACATAGAGGTCCTGGACAGCACCCGCATCCACCCAGAGACGTATGAGTGGGCCCGCAAGATGGCTGTTGATGCCCTGGAGTATGACGAGGCTGCAGATGATGCCAACCCAGCCGAGGCTCTGGAGGAAATCCTGGAGAATCCAGACAAACTCAAGGACTTGGATCTCGATGCCTTTGCAGAGGAGCTGGAAAGACAGGCATGTTGAATTTTCATTTGAAAATCATATAAATATGTTCATTTGTTTATTCTGCAATTTGTATTGATTTGTGGATAGATTGGTATAATATCTTGATGTGTATGGGAAACAGTTTTTTGTCTGTTTTTTGTCTGTTGTATGTGCATAAGTTGCAGCCTTATGCCTATAAACGAGAGCTTGATTTGTACGTCTCTCTGTAGGGTTATGGTAACAGGAGCATCACACTGTATGACATCCGGGCGGAGCTGAACAGTCGGTACAAGGACCTGAGGACACCCTTCCATCCTCCCAGCCCAGAGGAGGCTTTCAGCATGCTGACCAAGGAGACCCCTGAGACTTTCTACAGGGGTATGTGGAAGATAGATGTTTATTTTTTTCCATGATGTTTTGACCCTTTTTCTTATAGAAGGAGGGATTTTACGATGCTGGAGAAATTACTCTGAGCTAAATAGACACTTTTCAATCCTTTGCATCGCAGCGTGATTTCTTTAGTGGGAAATTGGGATCGTTGTTTTGTTCAACTCTGTCTACTAATTATCAACAATTATCAACAGGTCAATCAGATACTATAAAGAAAGAAAACAGGGGAAAGATGTCAGAGAGAAATATTTAGAATGAGGAGAGAGCATTTCGTTGGCTTTGTTATGCGTAGTTTTCTATTGTTGTCTGTTTGTCTTTGTTATGGTCATAGTTTGGATGTTTGAGCTACGCAGGGGTTCAAGTAGTATTTGCCGTGGTAGATAGATAAGTTGTCTGCTTTAGAATTGGGCCCCAAAGCATTTGATTCAAGGGGAAGATATTAATGTTGATTTCCCTCTCTTCTCACCCCTTCTGCTCCCCAATGCCTGCCCACCACCCCAGGGAAGATGGTGATGTGTACGGTGACAGGCATCGCTAGGCGGAGACCAACCAGGGAGATGCTGGATGAGGCCAACCCAAGCAAGAACGATGAGACAGGATTCTGGCTCTGCCCCTTCTGTCAGCAGGACTACTTTGAAGAACTCAACCAGGTTAGACATGACCATTTTCTTTTTCTTCATGGGTTGTGATGGGGGCACATACAAATTTACAGGCATGGGACTATGGACCAAAATTTTTGAAAGTTAGGGAATTATGTTTTTTCCTTGTGGAGTGGATGGGGAAGGGACTGACTGAAAGATGAATCTTAGAAAAAAAAATGATGAAAAAGCAGCTGAATCTGAGCAATGGGTAAATATTATTTCTTATAAGATGATAAGTTCTTTGTCTATAATCCATGAAATTCTTTGTGTAAGACTATTGCATTTCTACTCAAGTATTAATGTTCTTCTATCGAGATTTCATTTTTTTTTAACCCCTTGTTCTGTTGCCTCATGTATGCGTTTTAGGTTTGGAGCCATTTCGACACGGGTAACTGCCCCGGCCAGGCTGTAGGGGTAAAAGTTCGGCTGGACAATGGCATCCAAGGATTTATCCACACCAAGATGCTGAGTGACAGTAAGGTCAAAAACCCAGAAGACAGAGTCAAGGTGAGTCTATGATATGATATGGGGAAACCTGTATTTTTGAAACATGTAACAGTGGTGCTGTGTGCTTTTTTTTTTTTTCTTTTCTTTTTTTTTCAAATGCTGATCTGACATGGGCAGTGAGATCTTCATAATGCATATGTGATATCCTGCTAGGAAAGTGCAAGTTGATGTAAAGTCAAATATTTCGGCTTCCCAATTCCTGCTGAAAATGAGTGATAATGATAAGTGAATGAGAGAAAAGAAAGATGCGGTAAATTTTGTTTTGGTGAAATAGATTGTAATTCATTCTGTCATACGAAATGAAGAACAACAGCCTCAAGTCTAAATGTGTTCTCTCAGAGGTGTAAAGATTTTCTATTCCTTATATCATTTCTTTCTTTATATCTCTTCCATTCATCCATCTGTCTGTCTGTCTGTTATTCCATCTCTCTGTATGGTTTACCATCTATCTCTCTGTCTGTCCTTTTCATTTCCATCTTGCTGTTTGTACCTTTGTGTCTCTATTCTTGCATGTTATCTGTCACTATTTGACCTTCTACTTGTATCTCTCTTGTCTGTCCGTCTGTCTGTCTGTCCATCCAGATTGGCATGACACTCCACGCCAGGATCATCAAGATCGACATCGAGCGCTTCCAGGTGGACCTGACCAGCCGCAGCTCGGACCTGCAGGACCGGAACGGGGAGTGGGCCCCGCCGCGGGACACCTACTATGACTACGAGGCTGCTGAGATGGACAAACAGAAGGCTGAGGATGACAAGAAGAAGGCTGCCCAGTCCAGCAGTGAGTCTTGACACCCAGTTGGGAAAATGTTTCTCTGTAGAATCACTCTTACTTAGTCTGAAATGTTGGTTGCAAAGTTTCACGCTTCAGGGAGTATCACTCACATTTTTTCCAATGTTGACACAAGCCCTTTCAGAGGGGGTTGTAGCATCTATCAGCATGGATTTTTACTTGGTTGATGCACTGAAAATCTGGATAAGTGCGCTGAAAGCAGCGAATCTTTGACCAGCTGGAGAGATCTTTGATAGGACCAAATATACCTTGAAGTAAGTTTTGAATTTCTGGAAGTTTTGCCCATATTTTTCAGTTGCAAACGCAGAGTCTCTGTTAGGTAGTGCAGTATCTATGAGCATGGGTTATTACTCTCTGAATGAACCCTAATATTGAAAATCTGAAGTTAGCGTAACCCATTGATGACTACATTGTAGTTCTTACTCGTGCAGGTGTCCATGGGAAATGTGTATGATAGCAAAATCAACTGATCTTTACAAGGTTAAAGGTGTCTAAGATCCTCTTTGATGATTACTGTATGGTGATCACTGTCTGATGGCAATCATTCTGTTTGCCCACAGCCTACGTGAAGAGAGTGATCACTCACCCATCCTTCCAGAATATCACCTACAAGCAGGCTGAGAAGGTAATGAGGGAGTCAGACATCGGTGACGTGGTCATCCGGCCGAGCAGCAAGGTAATGTCTCACAAACTGACCATGCCCAGTATTCATTTCTCTCTTTAGGGCATGGCTGGACTTCCTCTTCCTTTAATGTCATCATGTTACTATTGATTAACAGTAATGAAGGATCTAATAATTTTGCAACTCGTGTATTTCTAGAGTCCCTGATCAGCAAGTGCACTTAGTAGCAAGTGTTGTCTTTTTGTCATTCAACCACACTCAGACAGATTCTGTGAGCGTATTAGCAATGCTTATTCAGCTCCCTTGTTTGTAAGACATATGCAGAGCAGATGTGTACAGTGCACTCCCGTTACAACGAACACGGTTATAACGAAATTTCGTTATTACGAAGTTAATCTTCTGGTCCCAAAATTATCACCATTAAAGTCTATGGTGCAAAATTCGCTTGTAACGAACACGGTTATAACGAAATTTCCGTTATAACGAAGTCTTTTCCGAGCGCCACAGACAAAGAAAAACAAAAGAAATGTGCTCCGTTATAACGCGAATGCGAATTGCTTTCGAAAATACGTAGCGGAAAAAGCATTTATAGCGTCTCTGCATGGGTGAACGCTTCACACCACTGTGTGTTCGCTCCTTGTGTCATGCACAGTTTCTGAGGGGAACTTGCGTTTATTATTGTAATACAGTTATCCCATCACATTTCACATAGCTTTCCAGTGTATGATGAGTATTCAGCAAACGGAATATGATATATATATACGTGGTTTCCTTGTTTTCGTTATATATTGTATTTGTTCGGTTATAACGAAATTTCGTTATAATGAAAGAAAACTGCCGGTCTCGAGCATTTAGTTATAACGGGAGTGCACTGTATATGATATCCACCTGAAAGAGGATGAAAGTTATAATTTATCCTTCCTTTTGCCTATAATAACTCCTGAAAGCCAGCCTGCTAGCAGTGATATGATTGGTTGACGAAAACATTTATGCAAATTATGTGCATAGGAAAGTATCTTCTTGCTGTCAAAGAAGAGAAACAGCTCAGGACTAATGTTTCTATCTGTGCCCTCAGGGAGCTGACCACCTTACAGTGACGTGGAAGGTGGATGAAGGAATCTACCAGCACATTGATGTTAAGGAGGAGGGCAAGGACAATGACTTTAGCCTTGGCTCCAGCCTGAGGATAGGTGATGAGGTGGGTAACCCTGTGACTGAGAGCACCTGCACCACAAGCTAGTCTTGTTCCAAGTACTCTTTATAATGCAGATGTGCCATGTCTCGATGATTTTGTAAGAGGATGTATGGGGGAAAAAAAATGTGAATGGCCTGAGGAGAGAATATGACAGTCTCTGTGATGTAGGAAGTACTATCACCTATTGAAATGGATATAGGAAACAAATTATTGCCCAAAAGCTCTGTGGACTCTCTATGATTTTGATGTGTGAATGTTGGTGGCTCTGTGAAATTGAAACTACAAGATATGCCCCCCCCCCAAAAAAAAAAAAAAAAAAAAAAAGTATGATTATTGGATTTCCTATGACAAGGAGTTCAATGCCTGTCCTAAAGTAGTTGTTATTTTGGTATGATATTTTTGTGCACTGCTTCTTTTGACATTAGGATATTAAATTTTTAAGGTACTTCTTCATTTATGACAGCTCAGGTGCAAAGCAATCCTGAGAAAGTCTGCCAACAGAAACAGGAGAAAAGCAAAATAATCGGGATGTGTTTGTGCATTTGTGTCAAACAAGAATGGTCTGTTTCTTGTTTATGCTATATCATCTCAAACTGTTAGAGGGATTCCTTTTGAATTAAGCAGATGTGCTTTGATATTGCACTGATTTTGACTTAAACAGGACTAGTACTGTAAAAGTGGAAATTTTGGCAGTGTTGAAATTTTCGCACATTTCGCGCATTCAGAAACTAGCGCGAAAATGAAAGCACGCGAATATTTTTGCTTGTTATATGTTTCCGTAGTTGATGTCTTGATCCCGCCGAATTAAAAACATGCGAAACTCTTCTTACCAGGCTGAGTGCGAAAAATTATTCGCACGAAAATATCCACTTTTACTGTATGTTTTGATGAAGTGACTAGAGTGGCTGCATGGGAATAAAAAGACCAATAAACATACATAACTGTTACTATTATTATTATTATTTTGTTATTGCTGTATACTTATGATATTCCACCCATTTTTTGTTCATATCTTTTTGTCATATGAATTGTTGTTTAGGGTTTATTGACATGGGAAAATGATTAACCTTTGTTTGTGTGTATATAACAGGTTTGTTTACTTTTTATGCATATTGTTTTTATTGTGCAATCAACAGGAGTTTGAGGACCTGGATGAGATCATAGCCCGCCACGTCCAGCCGATGGCCAGCTTCGTGCGGGATGTGACCTCCCACAAGTACTACCGTGACTCCGAGGGCGGCAACCGGGAGATCATGGATCGGCTCCTGGCTCAGGAGAAGAAGAAGACACCCAATCGCATCCCTTACTTTATGAGCTTTACCAAGGACTACCCAGGTACTGCCATCTTCCCGGACCTCAGACCAGCGATCTTGGTCTTATTTGGTCATTGTCTTATATGATTGGGGATGCTAAAAACCCTGCTTGCATGCTTGCCAGGGGTGACTAGAATTCACTGTTGGACATGTGAAAAAAGAATAGGTCTTGCCAAAATGCCCGCAGGCAAGTGAGAATTTTTATTTATTTGTTCATTTATTCATTCGTTTGTACGTTCGTGCCTTTGTTTATTCGTTCATTCGATCATTCATTGTAATGCTCTAATAATGAGGAATGGTATTCATTTAATTTGTGGGTAAGATTTGCTTGTGCATGTTATGTGCTTTATTGGATTGATTTTATCACCTGCCTCAAAATTATATTGTATGTGCATTTTTCCAATGGGAAAAAAGGAATGAAAAAAAAGTGTTTCTTGCATTGTAGGGAATTTCCTTGTAAGTATGGCAAAGCGTTTGTGCTCGGTGAATTGTTGTTTTGAGAATTTATTGTCCCCGCCGAACGAGTTCGAGCAGGGGACTATGAAACGGGCTCCGTACGTGTGTGTGTCTGTGTGTCCGTCCGTCCGTCCGTCCGTCTGTCCGTCTGTGCGTCCGTGTGTGATCAAAATGTTCAATTTGCTACTTCTCTGTCATTTATGAGCCAGTTTTGATTCTGTTTGCTTTATATCATAGCACTACGTGGGAGCTTTGAAGCTTCTACACAGAATTTCAGTTGTGACCTTTGACCTTGACCTTTGACCTATATTGTACATTTTGCTTCAAAATGCTACTCCTTTGCCATTTCTAACCCGATTTTGATTCTATTTGCTTTATATGATAGCAGTACATGGGAGCTTTGAAACTTCTACACAGAATTTCAGTTGTGACCTTTGACCTTAACCTTTGACCTATATTGTACATTTTGCTTCAAAATGCTACTCCTTCGCCATTTCTAACCCGATTTTGATTCCGTTTGCTTTATGTGATGGCACTAA
This sequence comes from Diadema antillarum, assembly GCF_040938485.1. NCBI lineage: Eukaryota > Metazoa > Echinodermata > Echinoidea > Diadematoida > Diadematidae > Diadema > Diadema antillarum. The sequence continues at coordinate 435,905 of NW_027271626.1, forward strand.
GGTGAGGGCTTCAAAACTTCTACACAGAATTTTGACCTTTGACTTCTTTGACCTTTGACCTTGATTTTTGACCTATATTGTACATTGGCTACAAAATGCTACTCCGCCATTTCTAACCCGATTTTGATTCCGTTTGCTTTATGTGATGGCACTAGGTGAGGGCTTCAAAACTTCTACACAGAATTTTGACCTTTGACTTCTTTGACCTTTGACCTTGATTTGTGACCTATATTGTACATTTTGCTACAAAATGCTACTCCTTCGCCATTTGTAACCCGATTTCATTTCCGTTTGCTTTAAGTGATGGCACTAGGTGAGGGCTTCAGAACTTCTACACAGAATTTTGACCTTTGACTTCTTTGACCTATGACCTTGATTTTTGACCTGTATTGTACATTTTGCTACCAAATGCTACTCCTTCGCCATTTCTAACCCGATTTCGATTCCGTTTGCTTTATGTGATGGCACTAGGTGAGGGCTTCAAAACTTCTACACAGAATTTTGACCTTTGACTTCTTTGACCCTTGACCTTGATCTTTTTACCTATATTGTACATTTTGCTACTAAATGCTACTTCCGGCAGGGACATATATTACGCACCGCATAATTTCTACTTTTCCTTGTTATATTTGAGAAGTTGAAAAACAGGTAATATAAGCATTTTTTGAGCACAACAAACTGTCGCAAAAAGAAAGAGACACATTCTACAGATGTTTGCCCGTGTGAGATGTTATAAAGTGTTACAGATTCAGATTCAGAACATTGATGCCTTTCCTGCTCCCAACATCTTATTTTGATAGTCTGCAAACTTAAAAGCGTCAAGTTGACTGATTGATACTTCAGAGTGTCCACAATACTTCCATAACTTCAAAGATTCACTCCCTTTATAATAATGTGTGTGCTTTGTCTATCTCTGGTTTTCTCTGTTTTTTTATCCTTCTGTCTGTCTAACTGTCTCAATCTCTCTTTTTCACGCATTCTCTGTGCAGGCAAGTTCTTGTTGTCGTACCAGCCACGTAGCAAGGTGCGGCACGAGTATGTGACTGTCACACCGGATGGCTTCCGCTTCCGGACTCAGATGTTCACCACGGTGAACTCCCTCCACCGCTGGTTCAAGGTGCACTTCCGGGACCCCATCCCAGGTAAGGAAAGGGCGCCATCTATTGGTCATAGCAGGAAATGTGATCATCAGAGATAGGATGAATTTCATGAGCATTGGTGGTGACCGCCTGAGCGCTATGTCTAATACCCATTCAACAGTTCAATTTTTGTTCAATGTTTTTTGTTTTATGATTGATGTCTATGTTACAGAATACAATTCGGTTACAGAATGCAATCATGGACAAATGTGAGGGAAAGTGGGGAAACTGATTCGTATTATTGGACGTTTGAAAACAAAAAATATGATAATGGAAGTAAAATCAGAATTGAATTGAAAAATAGGTAAATTGTTCAACTTCTTGAGCATGTTTTAAACTCTACTTCTGCATGAGGTATTGGATATTTTGAGTAGGGAAGAAGAGTTCCAACCATAGATCCATGTGAAGACTTGGAATGAAAATAATGTCTTCCTCTCTCCCACCCCACCCCAGGCATGAACGTGACTCCAACACCAATGAGTACGCACAGGACCCCGATGTCGGTGGCCCACGACGGCACGCCATGGCAGAGTGAGTTTTAAGATCCCTTCTCCTGCCTCGTTCAGGGATGGACTCAGAAAGAGTCTCAATGTCTGTAGCAATGTTAGCCACAGACAGCAACAAACAGAAGAAACCTCAGAAAACTGTCTACCCTTTCTGTGTCATTGTCAGTTGGCACATTTACTAATTAACCCTTTGAGTGGTGTGAGTCCTGATTGGCACAGAAAACCCCATCCAATTTACACACTGTCTAAAGTCCCTGGCACAGAAAGTGTTAACCCTTTGATTGCATTGACTGCCAATTGGGATAGAAACCCCATAGCATTCATTATACACACTGTCCAAAGTCGCTGGCACAGAAAGGGTTAAATTGCATTTTATATAATTCTTTTTTTGAAAGAGAAAGAGACGAGGCTGTTTCTTACAACCAGAAAGCTTACCTAAGGCTTGCCTGAGATGGCAACAACTAGTACATACAAATTCAGTAGCAACTTTTGGAACCAATTTTGAAGCAATTAGTGGTTTAGATAGCTTGTTGAAAGATCTGTAATGATTATTATAAATAAATGCATGCCTTTAATACATTTGTACACCGGCCTATCAGGGTATTGTTTTAATTTTATACATCTGGTTATATGTTCTTGAGTGATTTGACAAAAAAAGTGACATGTCAGTCAGTATACATATTGATTTCATGGAACACACACTTTTTATAATGTCATTTCCTACCTAATGAAAATATATTTGGTATCAGTCACATCTCAAATTGTATCTTACATGTCTTCATTGATTTTCTTGTGTAATTTCAAGCGGGCACACCAATGATCCAGAAGACAGGAACCACCTTCACCAGTGGGATGTATGCCACTCCCAACATGCTACAGGGTACGCCCCGCCAGACCCCCAACCAGACCCCACAGGTGGGCACAGCTGGCCGCTACGGGTATGGCTACTCCTACCCCACACCACAGAATGCCTTGGCCACACCCGTGGGTGCCACACCTTCCTATGCGGTAAGTGATCCTCTGTTCTTGGATGTGGTGATGATTCCAACATTGAAATGCGGCAATTTGTCATTAGATATTGTGGGCAAGACAAGACATCAATGTATAGTTGTTACAGTGTATGCATTTTTGTTACACTGGAATTTTGTAGGTCATAATAAGCAAATGAATAGTCATGTACATTGAAAATGAGGTGAAGGTTGATGACTTTGCATGATCTTCATTTTTAATTCTTGAGTGGTTTCATGATGAAGAAGAGCTGTACTTCAACTGTGGAAATCAAATGATGTGGTGATATGAATCTGTAGATGAATGCCTGTATATACGTGGTGAATCGGCAAATCCTATGTGCTGATTCTGTAGAAGATACACTTAAGTTTCATAGCCACTGAACCCTGAAACTACAGGTCTGTGTTTCTTACTCCCACATGATTATACTTGTGTTTCTGTCAGGGGTAGTCTTCAGTAGAATCTACAGAATCCCTTCAGAATATAGTTCAAACAGTCATATGCCATTTTGTTATTGCTAACTTTTATTTGGGCTTCAACTCTGAGGTTTGGAGATTGATATTCAGTACAAAATCTCAGGGTGTAAGCGTCGGTGATAGCAATGTCACTAGTTTGAAATGTTGGCCATGAACCAAATGAAACTGATTAAAATGATAAATATTTCTCACACAAGATTGAATTCTTCAAGAAATATTGAATGTGATCAAACGTAGTTCACCCTCCTCCAACTTTTCTGTCCATCCTAGGGGATGCGTACACCACAGACTGGCATTGCCCGCACTCCCCAGATAGGCAGCATCCGCACCCCTCAGATCAACCCCATGCGCACCCCACAGGGGGCAGGCATGACCCCTCAGACCAACGTCACAGGCACACCCCAGTACCAGTCCCAGCGCACCCCTCGCCAGTCCTGGGGAGGCAGCACGCCATCTGCCAGCCAGATGATGCAGAGGACAGTGGCGAGGACCCCACAGAGGTACGTATCACCATGGTTACATCCTATGGGAAATTGTTCAACATTGATGTTTTTCCTTGCAGTGGACTTGATAGAAATTTGTACTTACTGAAGTGGGGCATACTCTAAAAAAGGAGGACTATTAGTACTGGTTTCACTAAGATAGAACTGTACCATGTAACATGCTTCTTGCTAACACACAGCTTTATTACTTCTCTTTTCACCTACTCATAGGAGGGAGCTTTAGATTTAGTGTATGACGTTGATGATTGAGACGATTGTGTTGGATGTTCTCTCTCTCCCTGTGTCATGCTGTTAAGTAGCTTTAGATTACATGAGAATGCATCCTATAAAAATTAAAATGGTACCCCCATATGATCATTGCATCAAGTAGCTCTCTGCGTTGTGAATTGAGCGGACGTAAATATAGCCCAGAGAGCATAGTGAAAACTCAGATGACGCAAGGTATAAATAGAGTGCCTTTGAGAAGCGATTTTGCTCATGCTCAGAAGAGGTTTTATTTCTCTGAACCTCACTGTTGCAAAAAATCTAAAGCTCCCTAATGTCAAAGTAGGAGAGTGTGTCACTACAGGGGAAAAGGCTCAGTGCTGGTTTCACTAAGATAGAGTTGTACCATGTAACATGCTTCTTGCACACACACAAATACACACAAACACACACAGATACAGATTAATTTGCATGCAGCATACACCAGTTTTCAACACCTGGAATGAAAGATCTAGTTTGAAAATCACAGTGTGTGTGTCTTTGTTGTATACGAAGGGGAAAAGGGGTGTAGGAAATAAAACTCTATATCATGAAGAGGTAAAAATTCAATTAGAGACGTGAGAGATTTGACACTTCGAGTAAATAAGCCCTTGATATACATATTATAAAATCATTTTTATTATAAGCTGTTCATGAAAGTAAGAGCTAACATGAATGCCAGTCACGTAATGGTTGTTTGTTTCAAGATAATATGTGACCCTGCACCTCAAAACAAACAAAAAGTCGCCAGACATGAATTTTTAGTTAAGACCATATTCTGAAAGAGCAGACTTTAAGCTTTAAAATGATGTATAACCCAAATCAAATGGACTCTCCTAACCTATCTTAATATTGGAAAGAAAGCACAAACTCAGGAACAGTGTGAACTGAGAAAAGAGGCTGTAAAGTACGGTGTCTATTCAAGCGCTTAATCTTTACCAAACCGTGCTGGCTGTGCGATGAATGGGACAAAAAACAGGAAGTAAACCACCAGAGTAACAACAATGAAGAGATTATCAGATTAAACTGAAATTAAGCATGCCTCATTAACACATTCTGTCTATAATCAATGCCAACTTTAAAGCAGAAGCCCTATCCTTTCAAAAGTTATTAGAGTTGAAAGTGAAGAGTGTGGACAAGGTTTTTCAGAAATGAAAAAGGGATTCTAAAGACACACCTAATCACACTATTCTACCAAAAATGTTCGAGATAAACTGCTAAAAAAACACACTTTCCCGCCCGTTTTATGATACCAAATTTTAGCATAATGTAAAAGAAGACCCGCTCTTTCAGAAAATATGAAAAAGTCAAATTCGGCTAGGTTGACCCATTTCACTTATTTCCGGTCCTCACGCAAAATCACTGTGTGCGACTTTATGTTCGTTTTGAGGTGCACTGTCACATATATGAAATGTATGCATTTCACACCATCTTTCCTCGTCATTAAAAAGACAAGAAATTCTCTCAACCCCTCCGAACCCCACACTGCTTTGGATAGTGATACAGATACAAAAAAAAAAAAAAAAATCAGAATTTGATAGCTACAACAGTTGATATGAAAGATCATTATATGAAATTTTTTGTCACATCCTCTTCTGATACCTTCCTGTCTCAATCTCAATTCATGCATCTCAGAAGCAGCGGTGGAGGCAGCAGTGCCATGCCAGCCGTCTCCGCCACGGTGGACTGGGCACAGCAGGCTGCCCAGTGGGCCAAGCGTCGGCAGCAGGACATGCGCCCCCCTGTCCAGCCCAGCCCCGCTCTGCATGAGCCCAGCCCCATGTCCATCTCCACGCCGGCGCCCAGCCAGGCGGGCGGGGACTCTACTCCTCTGATCGACGAGCAGTGATTGCCGGAAGGAAACTCTCCCCACAAGCCCAACCTACCCACCTCTACCATCTATAAACAGGAGGTCATATGAAACGTCAAGACTGGAGTTATAGGTGTCAAAGAAAATCTTTCATCGCAGAGGATATTGTGATTGATCGATCGCTTCTTTTCATACCCAGCCAACAAGGAGCCCTCGTTATCTTCAAGTGTTGCTAGGCAACAGACTCCAATTGGATCACCGAGGTGGATGACTTAGTAGAAAAGTCAAAATTGCATGGTCAATCAGACTCTTTTGGTGTTATAAGTGGTAATGTCAGATCAGAATTGGTGATGCGTTACCATGGTGACAGATTCCTCACAGACTTCAGTTGTACCTTATATCAGTGAGAGCGGGTCAGAGAGAAACCATTGCAAGTAGCTTGCCAGTGGACTTCAGAAGAAACGTTGTCCAGTAGCGAGCCTTTTGACAGGGAAAACAATTACGCAAGATGATTAAACCAGGTTATGATCAGGTGTAGAAAGAAATACATGACTTCCCCATGAGTGAAACCATGAAATGATTTACATCATGTACTGGAGGTTCCCAGCAGTATCCTGGCAATGTAGGTGGTTAGATGGCTGCAGCCTTACATGGGTCAAGTATTTCATCTGTCTTGTTTGAAACGGTGTAAATTTGAGTGAATTAGCTGAGAGAGATGTACATGTATATGACGCTGACTGTACTGGACAGAAAGTTGTACTATTCTTTTAATATTGGTTCCACTGTTGTGACATCAAACGTGCCAGTGGCTACTGGATCAGTGAGTGGAATTTATTTCTGGGGTTTCAATCCAGGTCATTGCTTGCACTGTGCAATAATTGTTTTCCTGTGCTGTAATGCTTTCTTGCTTTTCCTGATTTGATGATGTCACTCTTCAGAGTAGTGATCGTCCCCTCTGTCTGTCTGTCTGTCTGTCTGTCTGTAAGTCAGACTGTGCCATACCATTGAAGAACAGCCACATACAAGATAGTCCATTTTTGTGTATGTCTTTTAGATACATTTACTGTGAAAAAGACTGGTCTTAATGGAAATGGCATGACCACACCTACACATTAACGTCATGGTGGACAGTGTATGTGACTGAAGAGGAGTAGAATCTCTTGTCGAAACTGAAACTGAATCTGAGCAACCACATCCTTCTGACAACACATAAGCCTGTGCTGTGAGAGTGCGTGTGTACAACATTGTACTTAAATTGAGGCAGATGTTCTTGTACATGTATGCTTGTTTGTTTTGCTTTTTTGTTGTGGTTATTATGCAATTCAAATTGGGGTTGAACTCGCAATCCATATTCTTCCAAGGGGAAGATAAACAACATATTCCCTTAAGGTGCTTTACAATACAATACACTGTTTTTGTTTTATAGCCCCAAAACTGCTTTTCCAAGGCACTGTAAAGAAATCAGTATGATATGCAGTTCCTATATTGCATGAACATGTGTTTGTACATATCTTTTCAATTTCTTTTTTAAATTGCTAATGCTGAAAAGAATTTCTTTCCTTGCACTCATGTGAGGTCGTTTATAGATTTATTTTTGATGCCAACTAAACTTCACTTGATTTTTATTTCCCCGTCATGAAACTATATGTCTTGCATGAATTCCTATGTTTCTAAGTGTTAAGCATATTATTGATATATGGACATGATGAGTTGTGAGGTGTATTTATATATTCAAGTTGATTTTTCTGTAAGCAGATGTCCATGCCAACTGAATATTGTTCAAGTTTAATGATCATTGAGTTGAAATATTTTCCAGGTTTGTATGATACTCTGGAGGAAAGGTAATTGCATTGTTGGGAAAGCACCAAGTATTTTAGGCTTGATTAGAGATTTTTAGGCCGTTTTGCTACTGAATTCAGACATTAGCCTCAATAGATATCGTGGAATACAGACCTCGGCGAATATTAAAGAATGCAGGCTTCATTATATACGTGCATTTGTTGTTTTGTGGCTTCTATTTAAGTTTATTTCTTGACATGGATGTCTGGTTTACATTCAATTCATGAATAGACAATTACCACCATGAAGCTAACCCATACACGAACCTCAGAAATTTCCATGACAATCTTTTTTCTTTTTCTTCTTGTTTTGTGGCGTCTATTCAAGTCATATTTTCTCCTACAAAGACATGTTTGATTTATTTCTGATTTGTGACAATGAGTTTTATCACCACCGGACTATAAGATATGCATGCCTTGTTCAACTATGATGCACTGAGAATGTGATCGTTGCCATGACAACCCTCATGCCTTGTAAATCTAAGATTTTGTACATAAATTGTACAGGAGTACGACCAGTTCTCAGTTTAGCTTTATGTCAGGATGTCAGTGTAGTGCAAACATGTTTACAGGATGTACATGTAGAACTAAATGTTAGATCATGAACTTCTCCTTGAATGCATCACTGCTACAGTTATTTAAAGTTTACAGAAAGCTCAAAAAATAATAAAAAATCACGGAATATGCAGATTAGAAAGTATAGACTTAAACCATTGAGGACAAGCTGATTTTGCTACAATACGCATTTCCCATAGATACTTGCTCGAGTATACTGGGGATTCATCCTCAATGGGTTAATCTTAATGTGTCTGCTTTTTTTTTTCCCCCTCAACTGCTTTAAGTCAATGTCTTGGTTTAGCTCCAATATATTTTGAGAATATTGTGTGAAGATTTGTAATCAACATTATGTTTTCATACTGAGAAAACACACATTGTTATCTACAAGAAACTTGCATTCTGCAATCATGTGATATTTTTAGAAGGTCTCCTGCAGTTTTCTTCTCTGCTTTACCTACATATTACAGTGTTTCATGAATACCTGTTGAAGACTGATTTTTTAGAACATCGATCAAGTAGATTTTTTGTTTTGTACCAATTTTTTTTCTCTTCTGTGCGCAAATTGCCCATTTGCTGTTGCTTTTGTATAAAGAAATCTGAATATCAACGTGTTTGATGTAACACAATCACATCTGAATGTGGAGAATAAAGAAATGGAAACTTGTAACATTTTAGTTTGGATTGTTTCACGTCAAATAAGTGTGTGTGTGTGTGTGTGTGTGTGTGTGTGTGTGTGCGTGCGTGCGTGTGTGTAACTGTGTATTTGTTCTTGCAGAGACATATACATAATATTATAGTGAGTATGGTGGAACCTTGTTATAACGAGGTTAGCTACAGTTGTATAGCGAGATATCAGATAACAGGTAATTTTGCAGGCCCCAGTAGTTTTTACACATATTCTGTTGTTTTTGTCCCTGATATAATGAGGCAGTTTCAGTAATCCCAAGCAGCTTGTTATATTGAGACCTGTTGTCTTGTAAATGTGCAATATTGTCTTCTCAACTTTCCATAAAGTACAGTATGTAAATGCTGTCAATGCCACTATAATTGTAACTGTTGGACATCCTGTGTCATATCCTATTAAATCTGCTATTGTGCCATCTCTGTAAGATACTATGATGTCATCAGCTGCTCCACTACTGCTGCTTCTCATGCCTTTTCTTTAAGTGCATAGTTGCAGTGAGAAAATGCGACTGCAAAATCATATTCCAGGATGGTTTATATTCCATATTAAGAATTCCGGAGATGGTCCAAGCAGCAGACTATGGCTGATCTGAATGAAACTCCTCCTATGCACTGTAATCTTGGAGACCTGTTATTGCAAAAAAACTCTCCACCCTTCATTTACACCTTTGTATAAGCATTTCTGTACAATTTGCCATCATCCATATAATTCTTTGCCTTGCTTTCACACATACACACAATGCATTTGCTACCATCTATATGCATGCACAAATACACACTCCTTCCCTGTTCCTAGATTCAAATGTAATTAAAGCCACAATAACCATACATTGATTGCAAGTAAAGCAAGTGTCTGCTCATATATCGTTTATTTTACAGTATCATGTATACATTGCAAATTATACAAAAGCAATAAGGACAAAATAAATGAATAAATAAATACAATTCAATGCCAGATGCATTTCCTTCATGGCAGTGGAAGTCTATAAGAATACAATAAATCTAATAAAAATTCCACTTGAAAATGAATGAAGTCACCTACATGGAAGTATGCACCATAGCAACCATCACCAACATACCAAGGTAGGCTGCATGTGTCAAAAAGAGTTGCAGAAAGAGAGGAGTTGATTTGTTTTACTCACAAAAATCAAATCTAGCGGAACTACAGGGTAGTTTACATCACAGTTTTTCCATTATTGATAAGCCTTTCCAATTACTTTTCCATATCAGTGTGCTGGTCAAAAATGGGAAAATCCCGATGTATAACTTTCACGCCATCTTACCAAACGTTAGCTAATTTGGTAGCAGGCATGACAATTTTTTTTTCTTTCAGCATTTGCAAGCAACACCACAAGGAGCGATCAAAACGGCTTCATAAATACCAATATTATTTCCTGAGGAGATGGCAGCATAGATGGGTCTATGATAAGCTCAAGTCTTGATCGATGTCAATCAGCCAAAGACGCCTGAAACTCAACTGGGTCTTAGTTGCATCACTTCTTCCTGATTTTCAGTGCAACATTTATGTCTCTGGAACAGAGCTTATCCCACAGTGTATCATCGTATTTGATGATGCTGTGTGAATAAATACCCACAAATTCCACTTAAAGAAAAGCTTTTTTGTTTGCTTTCTTTTTTTAAATGATGTGGATTGTAGAAAATAATGTTATGCCCTTGGCAAAACTAAATCGCTCACATGTATCTCTTCTTTTTTTTTCAGTTTCTGCAAAACATTTCATATCCAAATTGCCGTATTTTCATAATACTGAGAATACACTGTTGGCAGATTTATAATCCATTGGTGTTCAATCAAATAATCTCAGACTGAGTGCATAGATTAGGACATTTCATACTAAAATTCTACATGCACACCAGGTTAATGACAGATTTCTGTGCATGTATCATTCAAGATGCGAATTTCTCTTAAAACAATCGGGGCAAGTTTTGAACATCCAATAATATTTCTGATAAATGATATCATACAGTCGACAAACATCTGTAAATTTTTGCTCTCATCTTTTTCATATCATAGGAAACAAAGAACAGTATGTATGTCATGGAAAACATATACCCGCTTCAATATTCATCACTTTCCAGTTCTCATCCACTTTGAAATACTATGGTCACTGTGGCAGTATCATGATTGAGCTTCAAAATTTATTTACACAACGAATTTGGCATAATTTCTCTCAGTCACTCACAAATATGACCAATATCACAAAATACTTTCTCCATTTACCTATCAGCATAACACCTACTCTCAAGATGTTGCTTCCTTCTACAAGATGTAGCTCATGAAAATACATAAACTCCGTGTGGATAAATAAGAGATCTACAAAAAAGCCTTAAATCCAGATGAACCCAAAATACAACAGCCTTCAAGTAGGCAAGAGGGAAATGAATACGCTGTATCACATTTTAAATTTCTAACTACATGTACGAACTAGGTGGGAAAAAGAAAAGAAATCAATATTTCAGCACACTTAGAACAGAGCAATGCAACAGGAAACCCAATAGAAATACCTTAAATAGCCACAAACACACAACCCATGCTCTTATAAATAACATCTTCAACAAAGATATTCACAAATTTCAAACAATATTTTTACAAAGCAGTGGCATTTACACAATGTCACATTCTTTCCTTGAGTATAACTTTGTCAGTGGTGAATGCTGTGTATTTGTATGGCTGTTCATTTCATTAAACTAAACGCATCAACTCAATATGATTTGAAAATATTGCTATCACTCTTTCGAGTGTTCTTTTTTTCTGACTTTCTACAGACTTGAGATTATAGAATTGCTTCTGTTTTGCAACAAGGAAAACTTCCTATGTCATTGAACTTTGATGTATAACCTGTTAACAAAAGAAATTCCTTGGCAACCAGAAAGCTAGCGCAACCTTGCCCCACCTAGCAACAATGACTGAATGCACACTGGTTCAGGCTTTAGCTGTCAACACGAGATTCACAGAAGCTTAAGAGCAAAACAGTAAAGGACTCGCAAATTAATCAGATCACCTGAAAGAGGCCATCCATAAATAAGAGTACCTTGAGATATTGTCTTCCATATTCTGTTCCATTCAACTGCCACTTTACCTGTTTTGTGACATCATATCTATTACGCTCACATAGCATAATTAGAAATGTGTGTTCACCTCATAAACAGTCCATGCATGTATGATCAGACTTTCCCCAGTATCTTTCACGATACAAACAATAGAAACACCAAAAATATGTGTATATGTGTGAATTTATCATGAATGTGCGTCTGTGTCTGCCTAAATAAGGTGTGTGACTTTGCTAATCTAATTTTTCTGTCTAGCAATAGAATGCCACACAAACACAAGGCAGATATCAATAAAAGTGACGTCCGACAATCAGAATAAGATTTTGGTCCTTTGGGTGCATAACATGTAATATTGTGATAAATTGCAAATAAAAAGTAATCATCTCCTGTTCCCAGTTTGACAAATGAGAAAGCAGTGTTAAAAGACTTTGGTTAATCGCTTTGATGCGATGCAATGATTGGATGATATCGTGTTCAAGGCAGGGCTCAGGAGATATTTGACTTGGTATCTATCAGCAAAATCTATACAAAATATGTCTGAAGAAAAGAAGATATCATAAAGCAGCTAACACTATATTCAGTTCCTCTTTCTGTAGCAACATTACATAGTTGGATTACCAACACACTTCACATTTAGATACCCTGTTATATGTACTGACAAACTTATAACACTTAACTTTGAAGTTACAAAAAGCAAGAAGCTGTTTAGAGTAAATCAAACATGCAGGCCTCTAAATGATGGCACTGAATATTTTCAATGTGAAAAAAGCTACTACTGTTGCTCTACTCAGGCAACATACATGTATGTATTTGTGCTGGATTGACAGAAATGAAAATTTTGGGATTAGAAGATCGGGGCTGCCAACATTCACACTTCAAAATCAGGCAGATTCTGAAGAGATAAATAGTTGAGTGCTACACTCATCTCAATAGGCAAATATAATTCCCTAATTGGGGACATCTTTATGTTCTTTGGTATGGACATGACGAAGAAATGAATTCTTCAGAGTGCCTCCAGCAGAATCAGGGAGACTTAAGGAAGTCTGGAATGTGAAGCTGTGCAGGGGCGGATCCAGGAATTCCGTAAAGGGGGGGGGGGGGGGGGGGGGGCAATGCACCCCCGCCTGGATTTGCCACTGCTGAGGATTATGCTAGGATATCCACCATGTACTTAATTTCCTGGGAATAGAGTTGTATGTAGTATGCTCTTCTCTCAGAGAGTTGGCCCCCACAGCAACGATCAGCAGAATTCCTCACTACCTGACAGCTCACTGCAGACATTGGGGGGGGGGGGGGGGGGGGGGGAACACACAGAAAACTTGCAGGATAATCAATCAGCGTTATGCAACAAGGAACAACACGGTGTGTCCACCGACTAGTTCGTATCTAGCAAGTAAATGATACCCTTCTATGAAGAGATGTATGAAAGCACATTTTGTTTTATAGGAAATGGGAGAAGGATATTGAACATTTTGATGCACACGTTCTTCACTACACAATCAATATTAATAATAAGAATGCCACTGCTACAAATATTATCCCAGCCAGTTTAGTAGCTTTTGCTGTTATGATAATGCCAACAAAGTTAGGGGAAATGATATCATTTTCGATGGAAATGTGCACACATACAAATGGCAGGTAATGAAAGGACATTTGATTTAATTTTTTTTAAAAAAGCAAAAGTTCACTGACATTTGACAAAAATGGAATCACATGTATTCATTTGGCATTTTTCATTTTCTCAAATGGCTGTAATGAGATAAGAGAGGAACAAACAGACTGACATCGCAAAAAACAGAATATTCCCACCTCCTTTCCAGGCAGAGGCATAGAAAGAATGGTGAGGGGGATCTGATTCTGGAATAAAGTTGATAATGTGACTCTGACATGGACAATCTGGTAAAATTCAAATGATACAGACTTGAGCATATCAACAAGGATGGATAAACCAAATTAAACTCCAAATTAAAAAGTTTGGGTGGAAGATACCCAACAAATACACAAACAGCACTCTAAGTAACCTGTAGCCGTATCAATGATGGTACAGGGCCCTCTGATAGAGCAGTGGCAACACTGATAATCCTCGATATATAAGACCTTATCATTACATGACAAATAGGCCATTGTAGTGTATCCCTTCCTACCTTGCTTCAAAGTCCTGCTCAAGGTGTTCTAACAGCTCTGGCGCCCTCTCCAGCATGAGTGTGTAGAGCTGGTCCAGGTACTGCTTCTGTCTGCTAGACTCCTCTAGCTCCTCCTGTAGGACATGGAGGATCTCATCCTAGAGACAGAGAGAAACAGGGTGAGAGATAAAAGAGACAGAAAAGAGAGAAAGAGTAGGAATGAGATGAAATAGACAGAAAGGAGATATAAAACAATGAGGGTGAGAGATAAAAGAGACAGAAAGGAGATATAAAACAATGAGGGTGAGAGATAAAAGAGACAGAAAGGAGATATAAAACAATGAGGGTGAGAGATAAAAGAGACAGAAAGGAGATATAAAACAATGAGGGTGAGAGATAAAAGAGACAGAAAGGAGATATAAAACAATGAGGGTGAGAGATAAAAGAGACAGAAAGGAGATATAAAACAATGAGGGTGAGAGATAAAAGAGACAGAAAGGAGATATAAAACAATGAGGATAAGAGATAAAAGAGACAGAAAGGAGATATAAAACAATGAGGGTGAGAGATAAAAGAGACAGAAAGGAGATATAAAACAATGAGGGTGAGAGATAAAAGAGACAGAAAGGAGATATAAAACAATGAGGGTGAGAGATAAAAGAGACAGAAAGGAGATATAAAACAATGAGGGTGAGAGATAAAAGAGACAGAAAGGAGATATAAAACAATGAGGGTGAGAGATAAAAGAGACAGAAAGGAGATATAAAACAATGAGGGTGAGAGATAAAAGAGACAGAAAGGAGATATAAAACAATGAGGGTGAGAGATAAAAGAGACAGAAAGGAGATATAAAACAATGAGGGTGAGAGATAAAAGAGACAGAAAGGAGATATAAAACAATGAAGGTGAGAGAATGTAGAGAGAGAGATATGGCAAGCGAGAGATGAGAAAAAGAGAAAGTGAGGGAGGTAGTGTGAGGAATGGAGAGAGATAAAGAGAGAGAGAGGAACATACTACTATTCCAACAAATTGTGAGGAAGAGATGACTTATGGTAACTATGGTAATCATTAAAATGGAAAAAAAAATACCAATGGAATATGCAAAAACGAAAGAAGGAAACAAGCTTTGAATTACTATTTCTCTGGTTTGTGCTTAGTGTGAGCGATAGTGACAGCGGACCGTTGTCACTTTTAATAACTGTGTGCTTTTTAAAAACAAATGTTTGAATTTGTACAGCGGCTGTTTATGCAGCAAACTGTGTGGCATCGGAAATATAATGAATACCCAGCAATTTGGAGGATTGCTCATTTCCTTTAGAATTGATAATTCACTCTGTCAAGACGTCATGTACACTGAAAGACCACCTAACAAGACTACAGACTAATCCTTATCACAGCTATATTCTGTCATATCATTACCATCCCATCCAACTTCAAAAATGCTGGCCACACCCTGGAATATAAAAAGCAGTCATCTGCTTGTCCCAAACTGTGGAATCAACTACACCAAACTCTCCTTAACCAAAAATCCGTCATCATCTTCAAAAAATATTCCCAAACTCATGTGTTTCATGAAAAATCCCTTTAAAAAGCACAAATGAACATGTACATGTATGTACATGGAAAATGTGCTATGTAAATGCATTATTGTTATTATCATATCACCATGCAAACCTTAACCACTGATGGAAGAAGACGATAAAGGAGCAGTGGTAAAAAAGGTAGAAATAAAGTTATCACATATAAACCGTAGAAAAATTCTTACTTTCTCAGCAGGTTTGAGCACCTCCCACAATGGAGTGTCATTGTCTGCATTGGCGATGAGGTCAACGGCCTTGACCCCTGCATTGAGGTTGAGGTCAATGACCTTCTTCTTGCTCTGGATTTGGTCCTTCTCCTGAGAGAGTGTGGTAATCTCTGCATTCTGTAAAATGCAACAAAAATGAATTTGCATATGTATCAGTAGAGAGCCAGTAGTATTTACAGACATGTAGCATGACTGTGTAAACACACTTACCCTTTTCACATGACCACTTGGTTTCAACTCAGCCCTGCACTGGCACAAGTCAGGGTGAGGTTTAATTCATCCATGTAAATGGCTAAGTCTGCATCTAGGGAGGGCAGGTTCTATCTTGGCAACTGACCAGGCCTTCATGGGAAGTTGTTTAGATGACAGACTGGAATTAAGGCAGGCCTTTGTTTGCACCAGCAGTAAATGGGCAGGCTGGCCATGGAATCAAGTTTAGGTTCACTCGCCAATAGCCGTCACACATATGCTTTCAAAATGTTTCTTGGTCTTCAAATGTTAAATCCACAATCTCAAATCACATTAGGGTGCAGTTTGTAAACACTTCAGAGAGAAGCTATTCACACTGACTGAATAGTATGCATATGTGCATAGAATTCCCGTCTGGTTGGTAATTACCTTTTGGGCGAGGGCGGCCTCCAGTTTCTTTAGCTTCTGGTCTTGTTGCCATACCTTTGCCTGTAGGTGAAAATTAAAAAAAAAATGATTTTGATATTACAAGATGTAAAATGCATAGTGACAGTTCATGAAGACGATGAAAATATGAAATGTGTGAATAATGATGACAAGGCCTCATGCGCACTTCTATGTCCTTAAAATCACATTTTCCATCCTTTTTACATGTCTATATTTCCAATTTTTAAAATAATTTTCTCTACATTTCTGTCCTTGCATTGCTGTGCCTATTTACTAACCCTTCCTGATAAACAACTACTTTTTTCTTCCTCCTCCTACCCATTAACTCTTCTTTCACATTTTTGTCTGCATGTTATTTTGTCCTTTAACATTCTATCTACAATAGAGCCTTCTGTTTTCTTTTGCTCTTTTTTTTTCAATGTCCTACTATAAATGTGAAAGTAGTGTGGATATATCCACAAATTTTGTGTTTGTCTCAACTATGGGCAAAATTACAATCAAGAATATAATTTGGGATATGTCAAATTTTGTAAAAGAAAACATACTCTCATTGTGAAAACATAAAAGAACTACAAGTACATCCACAGATTGGCTCACCAGTACAAAAAAAAAAAAAAAATGCATTATAATGTGTGTAAAAATTATGTGATAAAGAGGAATAACAGAAATAAATGGGAAGTAAAATTGTTGGCAGCAGACCTCCAACCTCTCCTTGTCCCCCTGTAGTCTACTGATGGCTTGATTTGATTGGTTGACGTTCCCCTCATGGGCCATCCTCAGCTCCTCTGATATGGCTTGGTTCCTGGCTTCTAGCGCCTCAATCTGTCCAAACATACAAGGACACACAAACAAAAACATAGATGTCTTCTAATCACTTGTGATAGACATCTCAGGTTATTAGTACAACAACAACAACAACAAAATTCCCTCCACTTGCCAGAATGGTCGATATACATCCCGGGGTACCAAATAAAAATCAGCCATTTTGTTGCATTATTTATTTTTGTTTTAAAGGTTGTACCCTGGGTGCCTAAAAGTGGGAAATTATTTTGATGTTGGGAGCTACCGCACACTAGCCACTGCACTGCACTGCACTGAAGCACACGCTATATTGCCAGCACAGTACCTGTATACTATGCATGCGTAGTATCACATGCAGTGTGGCATGGGAATGACTGTACACGCACACACAGTGCATGCATTCTCTGCGGCTGTCCTCGAGTGGACGTGAGGTGGCGCTACACAACATGGTACCCCGGGGTACTATGGTACCCCGGGGTAACACATGATGCATCATATCAAGATCTTTGTACTTTTAGCAGACAGGTGGCCATTTATTTTACTTGCCAGACAGCAAGCTTTAGTAGCCCAGGGCAAACAGGCTAGTGGGTTTGCAGCTGTAAAATAAAGATATAACTGATTGATGCACAAGTGTTACATTGATATCTACTTGAAGTTATATATACATGTATATAAAAAAAAACTATTAAATTGTGATAGGTTTAACAAATTAACTGAATGGAGTCATTGAATTGGATTGGATTGAAAATGACACATGTAATCAGAAAGTATGACATATTTTATAAATATGACACAAAAACTCTGTTCTTGCTGCATGAACATTTTGAGGTTCATTTTTTAGACTTTTCAAGTATGCTCAATCTAAATTTATAAAGAACTTTGTAGCATATGATTATAGGCATTGGTCCGACTGATAAAACATTTTTTGTCAAACTCTCTTGCAAGAACCTACGTGTACATATATTAAAGTGCCTACAGGTTGGACATATCACTATATGCGTAATATATGTTCCATCTCTTATAGTCATTCTAAATAAATTTTCTCACGATACTGAAACTAACCTTCTGATGTAGCTGCTGCATCGTCGTCTTCTGCTGAGACAGCTCCAAGACTTGGTGCTGCAGGGGTCGCAATCTGAAAGTGAAAACGAAGATGTTTACTTGACATTAAATCAATCCCTATAGAGGGATCAACCTTGATTCATGTCCACACCCTTTTGTTTCCAGCTGGATACAAACTTGTGTAATCATCATAAGCTGCACAAAATTTCTGCTGAAAAAAACCCAACAACAATCAACTATCCACCACTCATGCAATGATCACGTTTCTTTGGGACTCATGCTATGATCACTTTTCTTTGAGATAAATGCTAAATTCGATGCCTTAATTAGCAGGGGTGATTCTCAAAATCATTCGATTTTTTGACTCAAAGCATTGACATCCTGACAGCTCTGGAATATTCAATCAGAATATAACTAAACTTCAAGCAAGCTATTAACCCGTTAAGGACGAGTACCGAGTATACTCGGGCAAGTGTCTATGGGAAATGCGCGTTGTAGCAAAATCAAACCATCCTCAACGGGTTAAAAGACATGAAGTGATATGAAAGATATTTTAGCCAGCATGCTTCTCTTCAACTGATGTAAAGTGAAGGTTAATGAAGAGAGATAAATGCCAAAGTAATTTTGATAGTTCTAAAACTAGAGGAATGCCCCTCTACGGGAAAGGTACGGAAGGCGTACTTTGGGTTGAACTCTCACCTCTGCACAGTCTCCGACAGTCTCTTGTTCTCCTGCCAGCACGCCTCGTAGTGCTCGGAGGCCGTGGCCAGCTGCATGGTCAGCCGGTCAACCTCCGTCCCCATGTGGTCACTGCTCCCTTCCCGCATCAGGACCAGCTGGGCCTTCCGGGAGCGGTTGAGCAGCGTGTTGACCTCCAGGATGCTTGAAGCCAGCACGCTGTGACCGTTGACCTCCACCAGCCTGCATATCAACAAGGCAACATGAAATCATTCAAAAACTCTGATTGTCACTCACATAAAGGGTAAGAATCACACTCACACTAATCTAGCATTATCAAATGGCATTAGTTTATTTTGTGTACTAACTTTGCCAGGTTTCCATTGGCCAGAAATTTCTAAAAATACATGAATAAGACATACATCATTTGTTAGCAGCTCTAAAAATTCAAAATTACTCAATGTCAATCAATTGAATATGAATGATATGATATGTCACCTAAACTGTCAACTTCAAAAAAGCTTCTTCACTTTTTCACTTTTACTTTAACAATTCCTTCAGAAATGGTTTGACGAAGTGGTATGATTTGGCATGGCTTTTAGAAGGAAGATATTTACCAATCAACATGAGAGATGTGAGGTCATTGCCTCTTCTAATTTTCTTGTCCTAAAATTCTATACCGTTTTATTCTAAGTCAAGTTTTGATAAAACCTCTAATTTTTTGTTTGTCTAATTTTACTGCATAAGCTGTTATTGTTGCATACAGATATTTTTGTGAAAGAGGATGTCACAGACATTTTGTCACAGACATGTTGTTTCATGAATTGACATCGAGGATATTGTAAGTGCACTATCATCTTCGTGTATGGCGACATTTTCATGTGTGGTTAATTTCACGGACCAAGTGATTCGCGAAAATTTGCAAAAATAACGGCTTAAATACCATATTCTGTTTATCAACGTCAACTCAAACAAGGGGTTGAATTCAACTTATTAACCCATTGAAGACGAGTCCCAAGAATACTCGGGCAGGTGTCTATGGGAAATGACTGTTGCAGCAAAATCAGCCTGTCCTCAACGGGTTAAAGTAACTAACCTGTCTCCGACACGCATCACTCCAGCGGGCATGCAGCCCTGGATGTAGACCCCGCCCTTTGGGCCCCTCTCAGCCAGCTGGAAGTGGAAGCCCTGAGAGCCAGCGTTGGCCTGGAGGGCCAGCAGAGAGAACTGCTGGTGGAGGGGCATTGAGTTGTAGAAGCTGGGCACGCCCCGCGGGGACATGGCCGCCTTCTTCTTAGCATCATCCACCTTGGGTAGAGAACGGGGGAGTGTGAGATAGTCACAAGATGAAACACACAGACAGACAGACAGACAGACAGACAGACAGACACAGACAAACAAACAGGAAAGAAAGGATGCCAAGAAAAAGAAAGCAGAAAAATGAAAGCCGAGATATAGCTTTGGGGAATGGAATGGCAACAAATTCCAAGGGACTGCAAAATGCCATACTCTTATTTTCTTTATGTATATTTTGTTTTTTGTTTTTTGAATGCATCAACTATGGCCACGCTACAGATATTTCTCCAGGAATTGCAGAAATTAAGAGTTCGTAATGATACCAAGAGAAGAAAAGATGTGAATAGTACAAGATTGTGTGATAACAATGATCAATTAGATCACAACCAAAAAAATTACTTAATAAACAAATATTGTGATAAAGTTTGTCTTGTCACCAATATCCTCACACTATACAAGGACAAATCTTTCTCTTTGCAACTATTTATAATGAAATGAATTATGACTATTATTCATAACTGTTGAAAGATCCTCATTATATGTGTTCATTGTCTGACCCATCCTGTCCATACCTTCTGTGCTTGCAGCTGGTAATCTGCTACAGCCGTTTCCATGCTAGCCAGGAGAGAGCTGTGGTCATACTGTGCCTTGAGGAGTGCAACCTCTGCCAGGGTCAGGTCGTATCCAGTTGATGCACTGCACAGAAGAACCAATGACACCGAAATGAGAAACTCTGACACAGATTCAAACTTGTATACAACCCATACCTGTACCATTCACTGGTGACTTTAACATGTCAATGTCAATATTGAAAAAGTTTGTGCATGACAGATGTTCATCCCCATTAAAAGTGAGCTATTCTTTGAAACTTTGATAGTACAGTGCACTCCCGTTATAATGAACACGGTTATAATGAAACTCTTGTTACAACAAAGTAAAAATTTAGGTCCAAAAATTATCTACATATCTTTATATACACGTTTCATAGTTTGGCTATAATGAAAATTCAGTGTAACAAAAAAAAATGCTGGTCCTTACGATTTCATTAAACCAGGAGTTGCCAAAATCAACCTGCGTATATGAATCTTAAGAAGGCAAGCTTGAAGTCATTTTTCTGCTTGCATCAGAACACATTTTACAATTGTCTTGTTGAGGACATCTTGCTGTGTCATGTGAACCGTTAACATCAATTTTAGTTTACACATTTACTAGCTGAGTTTTTGTTCTGAGTGAAAAGATAGGGGGGAGGTGGGGCTGGGCAAGCCATACATGTCTTCAAGACCTCCTCCCAGCTCTTTTGGGATGTATACACTGAAGATTCTAGAGTGTTTATAATGACCATGATTTCTCAAAGAATAGGGAAGGGGAAGGGGGGGGGGGGGGGACCTAGCCGTACCTGTCTCCGAGACCCCCACCAAGCTCTTCAATCTCTTGTCTCATCTCCTCCACCTCCCTCTGTCTCTCATCCACAGCCACGCTGGCTGCCTCCAGGGCTGCCAGCAGCTCAGTCAGCTGGGCTGGTAGGGAGTCTGTAACGGTGCAAAGTCAGGCGTAAGATTACAGACATTCTTTTCACACTTTTTTTTCATTCTTTTGCACTGTAAATACATGTACTATCAACAGATGAAATGCAAGCAATTATTTACAGGGCTCGACACTAACATTTCTCTCTTGTTCGAGCCACTATTAATATATATTGAGTTTGACATTTTGGTGTCCCAAAAAGAAACAAAGTGGCTCAAAATAAAAGGAAATATGAAATTTCGTTTCAAATTTCAGCTGCCCCATCAGGCAACCAAAAGATAACCTTTTGGGAAATTTGGTGGCCACACATTAATTTTCATTGGCCCCGGACCCGGATTTACACAAGACACCAACAAAAAATCAAAGCCTTACCTGTGACTGGGCAAGAGGCCAACCTCTGCTCCAGGGCCTGTAACCTGGCATCTATATTCTTCTGGCTGTATGAGTTCCCCAGATCAACGAGGGCATCTTGCAGCGCCCTCAACTTGAATAAGTGGAGAGGAGGAGTTTATCATAAGATTTCAAGTTGTTCAAAAACAAACAGAAAAATAGCAGCTACCATAAAGTGTTTTCTTTTTCATCTAATTCAGGATTTGAGTAAAAAAGAAAGGGCTGAACTTTGTGGATCTGCCAGAATCTTTGTCAGAGGCAAAATGACAATAACATAGAAAAGTAGCCATACATATACATAAAAAAAATGTGTAGACTGCAGATATAACAGCATAACATACACTATAACAGAGGAGCTAGGGACACAGAACAAAGATGAGAAAATTGTCCAGTTGGGTGTCAAAAGCAGGGAGTCATTCAGGCATAAAAGGGGGATTATAGCAATGGAGTGACAGGCACAAAGGAAGGGTAATGTCAGGCCAGTGACGATCCCTAAACTCAAGGGTGGACGACCTGTAAAGGATAAAGATTTGAACTTTCCACCAATAATTTTCATAAAACCACTGCAGGAGTGTAGTTTAAAATCTAGTCTCTAGTAACTATATTCCACTGTCCATATCTGCAGTGTACATACCTCCTTATTCTTTTCTTCCAGTTCTTTTGAGATATCATGGGTCTCTGAGTTGTAGACTTCATTATTAACCTGGGAAAAAACAAGACATAAAAATGCTTGACAATGCTGAGGTTCTGACAAATGTTGACAAATTACAATAGGGAGTACTAGTAGCCATGTTAAACCAGACAGACATTTGTAAACTTTATCATAGAATATATAAATCTTATCTTATATTATATATTTTTACTTTTTGCATTGCACATAACACATATCCACAGGTTCTCTAACACTAAAAAAATAATCCACATTAGTTCAATGGGACAGGCTGCAATTATTCCAGAGCATTTGTTTGGCATTACACATCAATTTATCTCTTGATATGCAGGTTGGAAATGGTGAAACAGACACCACAACAGTTCTGGGGTGTAAAACTAATCCCCATAATTTTTTCGTTTGTGATGATGAAGACTTTCACAGCAATAACATGTTTATTCTATAGTGAAGGCAACACAAGCTTAAGAATATGAATAATAAAGCCCCTCATACTATTCATCAGCCAATTATAACCATGTATTTCTTGTTTACTTCAAAACAATCAAGGCTAAACCAGGTGCAACTACTTCTAATAATAGCACAGAAATCTACAGGTCCTTTGTATAAAAACATTTCACACCTGTGCCAACTATCAAAAAATCAATACAGTTTCACCTGGAGTAAAGTTCATGACAATGCATTCTTCAGCCTCTCTTGAATGCACATGATTATTCAAGCATTACAGCAAGTGTGCAGAAA
This sequence comes from Diadema antillarum, assembly GCF_040938485.1. Classification (NCBI taxonomy): domain Eukaryota; kingdom Metazoa; phylum Echinodermata; class Echinoidea; order Diadematoida; family Diadematidae; genus Diadema; species Diadema antillarum. The sequence goes on from NW_027271626.1 coordinate 459,464, forward strand.
CCATGAGGTCATTCACCGTGTGTGGGGTCAACAAACTCAACACACTCAGCAGAGTTCAAGGGGTTGACATCATTGACTTTATACAGAGAAAGATGGCACACACAAACGCACACACTGCTTCAAACTCTTTGTGCAGGTCAACGGACTTTGGGGTCAAAACCTATCGAAAGTATACCAGCAAACATGTTTTTCAGACAACACACAGATAATATAATTCACACAGCAAGTTGCTTGGCTTGGAAATTGTATGGCAATTCAATGTCAAAATTAAGAATATGCTTCTAAACTTACTTGTATTTCAGGTATGGGGCTAATGGACACATTGGCCACTGGTTCAACAGGTTTGGGTACATCCTTTGCTGGGACAAGAGACTCTTCTATACTGGCCATCTGAGGGTCACATTACATATAAATTAAAGATTGAAGATAGAGAGAAATAGAGAGAGAAAAAGAAAAAGTGATAGAAATAGAAAAAGATAGAAGATGTTACTATACAATAATATATGAAATGGCATTCATGCACACATCTACCCTTCACAGCTCCAATTTCAAATTCTCCTTTTATAAAGACTTATATACCAGGTGGCACCATCTTAAAGCTTTTGTACCTACTAAACGCAACATGAATGGTTCCATCGATTCTATCCTTCTCACATACATACCTGTCATGATTTGCCAGTGAGTGCTAAGACAGTACATACAACTTGATGGTTGGCACAAGACTCAGTGCTGCTACTAGTTGCTGCTGCTCATGAGTGGCTTAGACCATGGGCCAAGACCCGAAAAATGGGGTATTGGTACCACCTGAGGTGGCAAAACCTTCTTGGTGTCATTTTGTTTGTCGGGCATAGATGCTTATCAAGCTACATTGTGTATGATAGCATTTCCAAATGAGTAGCTTAGTCATAATAAATGAATTTTTAACCAATTTGGTCTCCTTTTTATATCCCTATACTTCTGAATCGAAACTAACCGCTATATTCCCTTCACTGCCTTGAATAAGACTAAGCGCACCGCGTTTACAACTGAACACCTGTGAACATACAGAAGACAGTGCTCTTCTTTGTATAGAGGTTAGTCTCGATTCAGAAGTATGGGGATATAACAACGAGACCAAATTGGTTTAAAATTAATTTATTATGACTAAGCTACTTATTTGGAAATGCTATCATAGCTTGATAAGCATATCTATGCCCGACAAACAAAATGACACCAAAAAGGTTTTGCCACCTCAGGTGGTACCAATATCTGGCCTGGCCCATGGACTAGTTGCAACATTTCATTTGGAACAGTCAGAGAGATCTGATCGTTCACTACACAGCTTCAACATACCCCAGAACTACTTTTTCATTTTTTTTTTTTTTTGTCACAATAGTTACTCTACTGTAAAGCAAAGCAGTTGCAAACAAACAAAACATCATGCCACACAAGTCACAATTTCTATGCTACTGCAGCAAGCAGAACTCACTATCGACATGGAATATGAATACAGTCCTGTCAATAAATACTGGCCATGTTGCAAAAATGATGTATATACTGTAAAGTTTGTCAGATAAGGGGGAGTAATATGCATGTTTACACCTTAAAGGACAAGTCCACCTTCATATACATGTGGATTGAGTGAATGCAACAATATCAGTAGAACACATCAGTGAAAGTTTGGGGAAAATCGGACAATCCGTTCAAAAGTTATGAATTTTTAAAGTATCTGCGTATTCATTGCTGGATGAGAAGACTACTACAGTGTATGATGTCATATGCGTACAACCATATAAAGAAAATAAAAAGAGAATTTCACAAAACTTTACTTTTTGAATAAAGTGCACATTTCTTCGACTTGCTTCTGACATATGTTGAGGGTAATTTTATTACCCCTTCCTTCTGAAAGAGAGAAGTCAAGTGTTCTTTTGTTATGTGAGAAAAGTGAAAATATGTTGAATTTTCTTTATTCTTTCTTTATATCGTTGTACTCATGTGACATCACAAGCTATAGTAGTCTTCTCATCCAGCCTTGAGTGAGCAGAAACTTCAAAAATTCATAACTTTTGAACGGATTGTCCGAATTTCCTCAAACTCTCAATGATGTGCTCTACTGATTTTGCTGCATACACGCAACCCACATGTCTATGAAGGTGAAGTTGTCCTTGAATAATGGCATGGTCTGATCTTAACAATATTACAAAGGAGGTGGATATTCCACCTCCCTGATATTACAAATTCAATGTGTTAAAGAGGTTAAGTGTATGCATCAGTGACAATCTGCTTTAAAATTGTTTCAAAACACTCTTCTTCTTTTCTTTTTTTTAATTGATGTTTTGAGATGTAGTGGAGTGTGAACATGCAATCATCACGAGCAACAACAGTGGAGATGTTCACACTCTACAAGTGGCAAAAATGAGAATCAAGCATCTAATTTGTAGTCCTATACTATAATACTCGAAGTTGTTGTTGTTGTCGCGGCCTTATGTATTTCCTGTTTTATTTAGGCGTTGCTGGTTTCTCTATCTCCTCCCGAGCCGTCGGCTCCGGGCAGTTGCGACCGGTGCCGTCGGCCGCAGGAGAGTATCCTACATCGAATGGCGCGGGTTTCGTCCCCTCTCCGCCTCCGTGTCGACGTCGAGGACGAAAAAGAAAAATTAATTAGCTACATGCATAATGCATTTTTGTGCGTGACGAAAGAGCCGAGTGTTTCAATATTCACGGAACCTGCGCTGGCCTCCTGCTTTCTCGATCTTCCATCTTTTAGCTTGCAGAGACACTGGGGGATACTAAAGATGATGGTGCAGCGAAATCTCTGACATCTTCCGGCGGACGCGCACGCACACACACAATGTACATCGCAGAACTCTATACACACTCTACACTGTGTGTATATAGTTCTGTGATGTACCTTTGCCTCCGCCTGTTACGTGTACTGAATGTATTGACGATGGTTACACGAATCTGTGTGTGCGTGATATATGGACTACAAGGGCATTTACGTACAGTTCGCCATTATTGGCGTCCCAAAATGAAAACAACGAACGTTGGTTATGTACAATTAATTTGTAATTGTATTTTGCACAACTGCAGAATACTATATGCAGCTCAGGTACGTCATTTAGTTTGCTCGCCGTTTGCTCTCAAGTCCGGTGTCATTGTACGCAGACTGTTTAGGACGCGGCTAAATATATTTGCCGATCGTACCCTTGCATATCAGATTACACGCGCAGCTGTGTCCATTCGTTTACTGCAGAGCTGCTGTAATCATACATATTCATAAGATGAGCGGACGTAGAGGAAAACCTCGCTTTGCCGACCGCCTATTTTTAAAATTGCAAGTGGAAATAGAATGTGTGGTTCTATGGTCTATCAAACCAAGTTTTGGTGACAAAAAAAAGAGGGAGCAATGAAGACGAATGCAGTGATGTATATATTCTTCTTTCTTCCATAACATGGGAAAAATATTAAAGAAAAAAAATACGAGGTCGTGAGAACCTACTCCCACGGGTGCCTATTATACCTGATGACTATGATCTCCCCCTCCCCAAATAATAACAATGATGATAATAATAATAATAATAATAATAATAATAATAATAATGATAAGGATAATGATAATAATGATATAATAATAACAATAATAGGAGCAATAATTGTAGGCTTAATATTAATTATGATAATGTACAATCTGAAGCAGATGTAGTTCTATATTAATATGATATATCAAGCCAAGTTTTGGTGATTAAAAACAAAAAGGAGGGAGCAAAATTATGAAGACGAAAATATCTTATTTTTCTCTCATAACGTGGGGAAAAGAAACATGAAAAAAAAACACACAAAACAAACCGAGGCCTTGAGACCAGCCGTGGATTCCCGCGGGTGCCCGCGTGGATGCAAGAGCAGGGGGTAATCAAAGTCATAGTGTTAATATCTTCCCGTTTCGACGGGAACAACCTGTGGGCAGAACTTTCGGGGAATCTCATTTGCGTTTTTGGTAATTTTTCCCTGAATGTTTTTGTTTTTTGCCCTGCGGAGGTGGAAATGTGTGTGTGCGTGAGGGGGGGGGGAGGGGTGAGGGGCAACAAGACAACTGTTGGACTTCAACGGGTGCAAATAACCCCTCGAAACTCAAGTTCTATAATAAAAGCAAGTAGTGGCGGGAATGATCCCTACCAATGGACCGGATCGCCTGGCATATACTACAAAAATGTATTATAAAATTTCTGGGAAGGGTGGTCATTTAGAAGACAGCACAATTAACGAAAGAATGAGAAGACTTTTCTTTTTATTTCTTCAATAAAAATGTGCAAAATCGTATTATGAGAGAAAAAAAAAACCCTCAGACCCGTGGATTTCCACGGGTGCTGCTAGTTAAAACAATATTCATGAGAGGAATAGGGAGAGCTGGAGTAAAAATCTGTATACAACCCTCTCCAACAAAAACAAACAAACAAAAAACAAACAAGCAAACAAACAAATAAGCAGAGGAAAATCCATCAGTATTATGCATTCACAGTACTTTTCAGGACCACACTGCAATGAGCACGAACAATAGCCAAAACCTAACTCCACAGGTCAAACACAGGCCATGGCAAACACAATGTAATTCACTATTTCTGTACACATTGTAGCCATGAATGTAATTATATATAGCTGCATTTCTCTATCTATTGAATTCCACACACCCCTTTAAATTAATTGATTCTGTTACTAGTAACATATATCTAGCTGACTTTATACAACGTCCAAGTAGATCCTTGTAATCTGATTGGAGGATTGTTGGTGACGTGATATTCAATAAGTACTCCATTCAACGCGCCGTGCAATTTTGGTTCTATTTTTGCGTGCAACTTGGTTCAATTTTTTCGTTCTATTCCATGGTTCGAGAAATTGTACGGTAGCATTGGGGGTACCACCTATTGTCACCCTAAGGATCTGTAGCTTGTTTATTCTAAAAATATAACACAAATTCGCCTAATTCTTACATCAAATATGCCATAAATACTGCAGTTTTAAATGTCGTGACCGTCTCGTTGATTATGAATCTCTGTTTTAAATTAGCGCAATTTTAGTGCGTGCGTTCCGTTTTCTTCGCGCAGCTTAAAAGGGTACCTTGCGATCGGCACCCCCTCCCCTCCATAGGTAATACATGTGAATTTCACAGCCACTGAGCGGATGTGTAATTGAAACGTGTTTAGTTTGGTTTGTTAGTTTGTTTTTGAGTTTGATTTTCGTTTCTTCGTTTTTATTGTTTTTATAGCTAATGACGCTTAATCCCACGCAATTTTTGTTCTATACGCAAACAGCCATGATACGCAGGGTGCCAATGGGAAGGTACCCTGCCAAGATATAGGTGGTACCCCTACATACTGCATGTACTGTGTGTTGCATATTGGAGATCGCATGCAGCTAGCGCAGTGTACGTGTGCGGTACATGCATGCGCGTATGTAGGCCAACGTAGTGCTAGTGTATATATGTGTATGAGCGACCTGAATCTACACTGATTGCACAAGCCAGCCAGAAAGAGAATCGCAGTGGATCCACATGTAAGTATGGCTATATTTTTCATACATATATAGACTTCTAGGCCTACTTAGACCTACCCAACAATCCTCCAATCAAAAAGATCTACTTGGACATTGTATAAAACAAATAGTGTATGGTCTTTACTCGTGCAATGGAACGAGATTTTGCACTCGGTGAAAGATGAGGCGCACTATTCAACTTGGCTTCGCCTCGTTGAATAGAGCGCCTCTATCTTTCACCTCGTGCGAAATCTCGTACCATTGCACTCGTGACCATTCACTATTTGTATACTAATTTTCTGTGCATGAATGGTCATGAAGCTGACACCGTTTTACAAGTAAACTTCAGCTACCAAGGGGTGAGTATACAAGAGGTATCTCAGAAAAACAAACAAGCTATTAAACAGACAGGTGGACTCATTAGGCGTGGTCAGACTGGCAAAAGATCTTGAAGTTTTGCCAGTGTGACTGCAAACTTCTGGCAAAACTTCCTGCGAAACTTCTGGCGAAACTTCCAACTCCAACTAGGAGTATTTCCCCCTGTGCCGTTCCCCACCAAACTTCTCAATCTTTTGCAAGTGTGATCAGACAACAAAAGAACAGAAAGACTTGGCGATCTTAAACTTCTCGATCTTTTGCCAGTCTGACCGTGCCTTATGTGACAGATTGCAGAAATGATCTATAAAGCATTCATGGAAGAATTCTAAACTTCAAAAAAGACTTTTAGTAACAAACATTCATAGCAAAATACAATCATACAGCAAAATTGGGCAAGCATTCTTCTCTGTAAGAGAGACTGAATTATATTAATTTCTTAAATGCAAGTCTTTGCCATGTTTGAAAGAGTTGCTTCATGCATGCTGCTATAGGAGAAATTATTTTTGCGCTTACTTGCTACTGTGTGACATGGATCATGCAAGTATTCTACAAGCTAACCTACAAGATGACAAAGGTGATGTGAATTTGAATAAACATTACAGAAGACGCAAAGCTACATTTTTTTTTTATGATCCTTTTTTTTTTTTTTTTGCTACAGAGACTTCTACACATTGCAGTGAAAAATTAAGGACAAATCATGCAACATCGAGAATTAAAATACATTGTAAGTCATTTACGATGGTGTTTAATCAGTATTGAAAATACCAAACAAGGCATGATGGTTTCATTAAGAAAATTGAGACTGCATAGTATATCATAGGTAAAGAATTATGTCCAATTGATGAGTACTTCATATTGATATTAATACAATATCTGAAGATGGTGCTATGCTGCACATCTCCAAATTAGCACGATGAGTTGGATTGTGGAAGGTGACCCCAAAATTATTACTACCTTCTGGCAGTAACTGGTTATCATGATACATCTTTGTGAGTGGGCTACAGTACTGATGATATACAGTATTAAATGAGTGTATAATCAAGTACATAACTCTGGACAACCCAAACTGTTCCACAGGTTACAACAGAGGATCAGAATGTATAAAATAAATTTTACTGGGGTACATGTACATGTAACTATGCACAGGAATGTGTTAGAATGATTAATGCGAGCTGAGCATGTGTGTCTGGGGTTAGCCTCCTTCATGAATATGATATGAATGCTTAATGAATGAATATTCATAGGGGTGGGTGTAAGCCGGTCAATGATGTACACATGTGTGTTTACATAGATTTGCATATTCACGATGTAGCATACCTCCAGTTCTAGTTTGGAAAGTTTTTCATTGTCGATGCGAGTGGAAGACAGAAGCTCAGATGACCCAAAGGATGAACCAATGCTAATCTGTTGGGGTAGGAAATTTCCACATTCCATATTCTCAAATAAAAAACCCACAGACGACCAAAAAAAGACTTGGTTTATTATGTACATGTGGTCTTACCCTGGGTATAAAATTGTGAAGTGGTAGTATAGGCAGCCCTGACAAAACAGCCATAAAAGTACAAATACATTGTACTACACTGTATGTTGCTTAGAAACACTTACTTGAAAATTCCAGCCCTAATACTTAACTCTTCAAACAATATTTAATTTGCTATGATTGGTACATTGTACATTACTTGCAATAGTACAACACTTCCTATTAAAGCTTTCTTATCGAAGGTAAAGGCATCACTATGACTGCCATTTGGAAAAGTCTGCTTAAAATTGATAGGGAAGGAAGTCTTTTAACCTGTACCTGTAACATTCCTGCATTACAGTAATACCATTGTTGTTGTGATTTCTATACAATTATTTACCACGAGGTCACAGAAAGGACCATGGCAACCCACTCAAATAATGTGCCATAATAGGGTTGCATCACATACCGGTACATCATCCATTTGGGCAGGGCTCTACAAAATCACTTGGATGCTTGCCTTAGGCTACTTAATTTCTCTGTTGGGCAGGTATATCTAGGGCCCTTGCCAAAATGCACATTTAGACAAGTGGGAGAAGAAATGCCCTGCCTTTGTGTCAAGTTGTTTGATAATACACACCAGTCGATCATATATGCACACACTCAACAACACCAACATAAGTATGCTTATGTTAAAAAGGAAAGTACTTCACAGCATATCTTTTGAGACACACCACACACGCAAAATACTTTGACACATATCTTTCGAACATCTCACATACATATATACACACATTCATTCCACGACTTTAACTCATACGATTGTAGTTATTTTAGTGCTGTAATACACTAGCATGTGTCAATGACTTTTATAACAAATGCATGTAAAGTGCATAAAAAAATTAATCAATGGCAATTATTCAGTATAAAAATCACAGTTATCATTATCATCATTACCATTACCCTTACTATCATACACACATCAATATAGAGGAAGGATGTAAAAACTCACAGCAGAAGACATCCTGGAGGACGCCCTCGACGTGAGGGAGTCCTGTCGCTTGACCTTTGGCTCTCTGGCGTTAGCTTCCTCCTCCTCCTGTGTGGTCCAGTGGAGCTCACGGTTGCTACGGTCACAGAGGACAAAGGCATGAGAGTCCAGCTGGAGTGGTATGGCTTCGTCTGCTACATCGCTAACATCTGTGCAGGGATGGAACAGATACAATACATGATGGAGGGCATAAAATGACATCATGTGGAGTACCAACAGGTCTTGAAGAAATTTCCTGGAAAAACATTGATCTTCCCTTTTCCTTACCTAAGGACTATAGCTGTACGAACTATTTATCTGTATAATTGGATCCAACTTCAATCTGGAAGAACTATTGGCATTAAGGAGGAAAAAAAGTAGCAATTGGGAGGTAAGAGTTAAAAACAGTGATAATGAACATACATCATGAATAATTTGATGAGTCTCAGTGAGAAATAATAATATATTTATATATCTCATAGTCAGATCCATCATATTATTCTTGCCATCAACAGTAAGAGAGCAAGAAGGAAATCAGAGAGAACTAGTCATGTTTTCATCATATCACCATGCATAGATTCTGCATGTTTTTGTTTTTGTGGCAAGGTATATTTTTCCCAAAAAAGCTGCCACATATAGATATCATGTCGAGTGGCTGGATGACGGAATGTATGTCACATATTTGGAGAGTACAGCTGTGACACATAAATACACAACTCTGTATTGAATGCAATCAAACTGTCTCCAGTAAACGTCAGTTTACTCCCTCTAGAATTATGTTGTGCAGGGTAGGTTAGGCTAATGGGCTAGTACATGTAAACACTCAAATGAATAGCTGAAATGAGGCACTCTAGCCAATCCTGGACTCTGCACTCACCACCATCCTTGTCCACTTCCAGGAGACAAAAAAGCCCAGGATCTGCATTCTTCATGGAGAACTTCCTCAGGGCCAGTCTGACCACCTCGATGGCCGGCGTGGAGAGGGAGATGTGGACCAGTTTGCCCTTTGGCTGCTGGCTGGGCAGTCTAAGGACAATCTGGACAGAACAAGACAAGTGCAAAAAGGGACTATTTATTTCAAATGGGCACAGTGCAAGTGACAGGTAGGTAATGGGCTGGGTGATGTAATGAACAGTGGGGAAACAGACAGTAAGAGAATGATTAAACTGTTAGAGAAAAGGAAGATGAAATCAGTTGAATGCAAATGCTACTACCAGGTAGCTTGGGGGTCATTTGGAATGGACACGTATACTGAAGACTCATACCTTGTAAACTATAACGATGACTACATTTACATTTCAATTTTCCCAGTGTCCTGGACATGCTCTAAACCTTGTAAAACTTCACAAATCTGTGCCTAAATTCTGCCATCATTGATGGTAACCCACAACAGCTGCATATTTCTTTATGACAAGCTTCCTCTGCCTGGGATTTGTTTCATAAGGAGGTGGTTATTCTTGTCGCCAATTTCCTTGCTGTTCACAGAGAGGTCACATTTCCTTAAGACTGGCTGCAAAACTCCTCATGACATTATGGTCCCACAAGCAGCCACTTCATACAAAGGTTTGCAGGTACAGCAAGTTACAATATTTGCAGTTACCATAACACCAACTAAAATGCTCTAAGTAATGAGTCATAAGAGTGACTGCCAGTTATCAACATGTTTGCATTGAATGGGATTAAGGTCCAATCATTGTAATAAAAAACATAACAATAATACTAAAAAAAAATTAATTGTCCTTTGCATCCACTGACCAGTTTGTACACACTAACCTTGATGGCACCTCCTTGACCGGTCCTGTGTCTGAACTCAAAGCGTGTGTTTCCAGGGTCCGTCCAGCCACGCTGGACAGCAAGTGGACACTCATCAAGTTCCAGCTCTCTATCATTACCTGGTCAACAAATTAACGGCATTGACAGAGAACTACATGTAATCATTCTTGAAGTGCATCAAAGGATAGAGATCAAAATATGAATTAATTTCTGACAACTTAGAAAGCTTTTGTTTTTGATATTTAATATGATCATCATAATTTTCATTCTCATCATTTGACATTAGCAACATTATAGCTTCCATCATTTTATCATTTGACCATATAGAAGAACAATACACACTGCTCCACTGCAGGGTGAGAGAGAGAAAAAAAGTATACATTATCATTTTGGAAACAAACGGCATTAATGCAACAAACTGTCCATGGAGTTACATCACTCTGGTTCTCGACTGACTACATATATAGGAAAACATACCCTTGTTTTTGCCATGCGAGGGCGCCTGCAGCAGGCGGTAGAGTCTGGGATCCTCGGCAAGGTCCAGCTGATTCAGACAGAGCTCGATAAGGGACTGGGTGGTAGACTCTTCCTCCAGTCTGATGATGAGGGTCTTGGAACCACTCCCTACAAATAAGTGTATAGAACCACTGTGAGTCTCAACATTTATTGATCATACTCCCAGAGACTAATAGAGACAACTATACAAAATACACCGCAACAGATTGGGTGATAGTCTCCTCCTCCAGTCTGATGATGAGGGTCTTGGAACCACTCCCTAGAAACAGGTATATAGGGACACTGTCGGTCTCTGTATACACCGGTCATACTCTCAGAAACAATCAATGACAACGTACAATTGTACTTGTACCACACACTTCATTCTGACTGACTCTCCTGGATACAAATGAATGGACACAATACATATCTTTGCAAACAACATAAAGCAATACAAACACATACACACAAAAAAAATAGAGAGTGTCATTTTTCCTTCTCCTTTTTTCTCTTTGTTTTTTTTTATAAAGTCCATAGAGCCCTTCTCCATATTGTAACTGAATAAAATCTTGGTGTTGATTTCTCACTGTGAGCTTTTTAAACTTTCACTGCAGGGGAAAGGTATGAAAAAAAAAGCCATTTCATTATGGATTCATAAGGATTGGCAATGAAAGGTCTTTAAGTACTCCTGTCATATCACAATTTGAATCAGAGTTGTTACTGTTTCAGGAATCCTTTTTCTCGATTAACCCTATTCTAACTATTCTAACCCTATTCTAACTCGACATTTCGCGCCACGAATCCGCAACGCGCAAAGATTTTGCCGCGTCCTTTCATGACTTTTTTCATTGAAGTCTCCCGCATATTTTGAGACCAAATTTGTGACGTCTGGGTACACCATTCTGAAGTTACACAATGTTTTGCATATACATGTCAACCCGAAAACAGCTCAAATTCATGATTTCGAGTGCAAATTCAATGCAAATTTTGTTTTTTTGTTTAATTGATATAAATTAGATTATTTCAACTTTAAACCATTGAAATTAATAAATTAATAAATAATGTAGATAAGCTTGAAAAAGTGCCTACAACAAATTTTGGCAAATAAACAATAGAAAACAAAAGATCGAAAAAACAGTAAAATACATAAGAAATTAATGAAACAATAAAAAAGAAAACGAAACTGATTTTGATTGCACTATTTTTTTACGAGAAAATTGTTCGATGTGTCTTGAGGAACTCTGACACAAAAATTTAGCAATCCTTCAATCTTTTTGATGGAGTTATATGTGAAAATATGAAAAATATGATTTCATGCGTAAATTTGCATAATTTATCAAAAAATATAAAATCAACATTTTTCTATTGTATGACCATGTAATCTTGTAGTTGACATCCGGCTCTATGTTAAGGCAAAATTTTGCGGCAATCGCGCGATCGGCGGCCGAGATCTGAAGGGGGGGTCAAATTTGACCCCCCCCCCCCCCCATAAAAACTTGGTCTCAAATAGCCCAGTTAGAATAGGGTTTAAGTTAATGTAAAAATCATAATCATCACTCACACACTTCATGGTATAACAAATTGCCATGAGACAATACAATTGGTAGATTTCAGAGGCAGTAATGTACATTTCATACACACATATACACATAATTGCAAATTACTACAACCCTTCATCTCTCTATTCATCCATCCATCCATCCATCCATTGGTGATGACTGCTACATACCTGAGGAGTGTCCGACGTCAGTCCAAACCTGAACTGTGCTGCTGTCTCTTGGACTCTTCTTCCAGTTGGATGGAGAGATAGCCTCCTTCAGTTTGTGGAGGCTGGTGGGTGGAATTCAGGAAGAAATCAGGGAAATATAATCCATCAAGAGTCACAAAATGACACTAGAAATCAAAAACAAGATTTTGGTAAGATGTCTTTAATTCCTGGATTAGCCTATAAGATCTATAAAGAAAGAAAAAAATCCAGCAATAGTCTGTTGAGTATAGCTCATGAAGTAAAACATGGAGATATAATGTACATATACATAATGTTGCATGTTAGAATAGTAGCATTCCTTATATTTCCCATGCACAGCTTTGGGAAATTGCTCCATCCCTTTAATACCCAACTTCCAATTAGTGCAGTGTTCTGTTATTATTTCAATATGATGGTATGGATTGTATCACAGACAGGAAGGTTCTACATAAAACAAGACCACATATGTGATATACAAGTGAATAAATAACAACTTTTTCTCTTTTTTTAATGTTCATCAATCTAGCTCACAATCTACCATCACTTGTAACAAAACTTCTGTAAGTATGTCTCTATGATGTAGTTTCTCAAGCCAATTTCTGCAGCTTTGCTCTCTTAATGTTTAATCCACTACAACCAAAACTACGCTGGAACAATGGGATCTTTATTGCACGATAACTTATCAATCAAATATCAGACACTCAATCTAGATTTGAAAAAACAACATACAAACAAACTTCCCACAAAACAAGCAAAAACAAATTTACCATATAATACCAAAGCTAAATTGAAGTTTTTCACTTACCCTCCCTTCTTCTTTTTCTCTTCCTTTTCACTTCCAGAACTCCTGCTGCTTTCAGTCCTGGAGGCTTTCTTATCTTGCCTTTGAAGATCCCCCGATGTATCCTCCATCTTAGCACTAGTTGAATTCTTTCTGGTGCTACTATTCTTAGTCCCACCTACTGCATCTTGCGTAGTAATGGCCACACCCCTAACACCACCGACTGCTTTGCTACCGCTGCCATCACTGCTTTCGACTGATGACTGCTTCAAGACCTTGTTGTTGGCCTTAGAGCTCATCTTATCATCCATACTGTCTCTTGATCCCTGTTTGGTGAATGGTGCAGGTTTGGAATCTTGTGTGGCTGCTTTAGACTTATTCTTTGCATCATCTGTGATATTTGGATTAGACTCGGCAGTATGATTGATTGCCGTCTTGACAACCTCCACTTGTTGTGTCTCTTCAAAGACCTTTGCTTCATCTTCTTCCTCCCCTTCTTCATCCTCATCGTGGTCACTATCATCGCTGTCATCAAAATCAAAGTCACTGTCAATTTCAGAGCTCCTCCTCCTTGTTTTTGATTCCTTTGATGGCTCAGGCATCTGTTTAGCTTTACCACTCTCAGTTTCTTTTTTCACCGCAGGAGCAGTCTTCTGGTTCTGCCCCTTCTTCTCATCCATCCCAAGAATTGCCTGTATGACAAAGTCATCATCTTCATCTTCATCATCATCATCATCCTCCCAGTCATCATCCGAGTCCGAGTCCTCCTCTTCATCCTTGCTGATCCTCTTTACCCTGTAATCAGGAGTCTCTTCTTTCACTCTCTCTTTCTTGTTGTCATCCTTCTCCTCTTGCTTCTCCCCTTCATCTATCCTGCCGTCCATCTTCTCCGGACTGGACAGGAGGCTGTCTCTGTCCTCCGGCGGGAGGAAGTGGACGTCGTCAGGGTCGTCCGAATGGAGGATGCTGACTGCTGCCATGTACTTTTGCCTCTCATAGCCGCTGGCGTTGCTAATCACACCTACAAAATTTAGGATGTATGGATAATAACTACTTTAGAAACAAGATATTTCACATGAGCCAGCAATTATCACCATCACCACACATAACACGTATAGATGCACATCATTTTTGCCCTTGTTGTTGTTGTTATTGTTGTTGTTGTTTTTTTGGAGGGGGGGGGAGGGGGTGGCTTTGTGAAGAAAACATTAGAAATTCTTGGCAAGCAACACCAGGGTCATATGATTAGGACAGAGTATGACAAGAATCCGGCACTCTACATAGGAGGCCATATTTGAAGACTCATAGATCATACAGGTGTTGGGACTTTAACCTGTTGAGGACGGGCTGATTTTGCTATAACACACACTTCCCATAGACACCTGCCAAGCATTCTTGGGACTCATCTTCAACGGGTTAATTTTCTTAACACCTGTCTAATTTTGCTAGAAGAATTTGCCAACCTCATCAATGTCAGTTACGCCAAACATGTCTGTGCCACAAAGGTTCTCCTTTTGGACTAAAACTTGCGCTGCGGCATGATTATTATCAGTACTCACTCATAACATCTTCCCTCGCCGTGGTGGACGGAGGGTTTGTCAGGTCATACAAGGTTGACAGAAGTTTCTCCCTCTCCGAAGAAGAGTCAATTTCCATTTCATCTGCAAGGGGTGATTGAGAACAAGAGAAAATCTCAACAGAATGGACATACATTGTAGCAGAGGAATCAACACACAGCTTCATAAAGTTAAACTTGCTCCACTGTGACAGGAAAACTACTTGCATTGATAGTATCACAAATGATGTGTGCCATGCAGTCCATGCAAGTATCGTAACCATGTTTCAGCGTAATCATATTTGAATGCTGAGAGCAACACAAGTGATTTACAAATACATGAACAACTGCGGGGAGTGGGGAGCGAGTTTGTAAAGAACATTAATGGTACACAACTTGAAACAGTTACTGTAACATTCAAGTGCACAGATTGCAGTATAGCAGAACTCATTGAGAATGTGCTCATTCGGAAAAAGGTTGATCCACTTTTAGGTAAGTTCTCTCTAAGCTAACAACCCAAACATAACAGGCTTGTTTTCATTTTTCTTTAAAGTTCTTTTAAAATGCTTGTTTGATACTCACCTAATAGAGTCATATCAATATCTGCTAATTCCTTCCCAGATATCCTGTGATCTAAAACAGACAAAGATAAATTAGAAACCAATATGTTTCAATGGCAGGGTGATGTAACAATCTATTGATTCAGTCTCAGTTACTAGTGGTCCATTTCAAAAAGAGGATTGAATATAAGGTAAGTGGCAAATAGATGTAGTTAAGATGTGGCAGAAGGTAGAAAAGATCCAATCAGTTCTGACAACATCAGCAAACCTCTTTCACAGTATAATATGAAAAGATTTAAATTGTTTATCCGAGGTGATCAGTACATTGACATACAATGTTCTTCAAACATTTTAAATCAAATAATCAGCACCTCCCTTCTTCTATGGTATTGATGTCAGCTCATTAAGATACTAGAAAGGACTGAGAAAACTATTACAGAGACAACTAATTAACATATTGCTTCACACGCTTGCCAGAACTATAATAGCAAATAACTGACCAAATTGTGCATCTATAGTAAGATGGAAAACCTTGATCATAACAACTTTAACTGAAGAATTGAGGTTTCCTGTGAACAACTCTGTTAAAACAGTATCTTTGCAACAGATCTCATTATGACACTGTTTGATATACACCTTCATTTGAACTTGGACTTTTAACAATACAATGCATGGGTTGAGCTACAACAATCACATAACACACACAGACACATGTCATAGGCAAAGTTATAATCTGGTAGGTACAAGTAGCTGGATGGCCCTAGAGACCATCTCCTCTTAGGCCAGATTATTACTCAGAAATGTCATATGTATCTAATCAGTAAAAAATTGAACAAAGAAAATCCAACTTTGTTACCTATGAATTACATACATTTCTGGTCAGTTTCCCTTTGTTTGCATTTATTACGTATCTCATTATGTACAGACAGACCTCATCATGTATTCCATAGAAGTAGCAACAGAGGCATTGTATGGGGATGCAGGCAGAGAAGTATTCCACCCCCCAACTCACCCAGAAACACTTGGGCAAGATGCCCCAGGTGGATGGAATCCAACCAGTGGATGATGTCACGCTCATTCCACTGGGCTACCTTCTTCTTGCTAAAAGGAAGATTATCCTGTGGTACGACAACTGGCTTGGAAGATGTGTCCACTGAATAAAGAAAACAACAGCACATGGTCATTACATTTGACAGAGCAATTACATGCAGATTCAAACAAGAGACTTTAGTCATGAATGTTGTTCCAGAGCACATGATCCAATGATCTTGACAATAACTAGTTAGTCATCATGGGGACATGAACTTGAGGACATAATGGGTACATGAAACCATATGATATGTATAATATGGCACAACAAATTTGACTGCATACTACATGTACGAATTCATTTTCCTCAGAACAGAGGTACTGTACAACCAAACTGCTCACATGTCTATACATACATGTCTTTCAGGCATGTATTCTTTCATGTTTGTGAAATCTATATACACAAACTGACACATCAAAAGGCATTTACTCTTTTTTTTTTTAAATTAATGTTTGGAACTTTAAGAATTTTTTTTCACTCCTCCTGTTTTTCTTGCACTGATGACTGCTCTTTGATGACATAAAATTCCCTCCTTCTTTCATCATCTCTATCATTCAACATGGCAGTCAATGTGACTAATTAATTACAGGGGGTGTTTCACAAAGGATTCAAATTGATCTTTAAAGTTAAGATCAATCTAAGATAATGATATGCTGTGCGCGTCTTTGATGAAATTCTTACTCCTTTCTGACAATGACAAGTTTGGAGACTTTATCATTTAGCCATGATCATACAAATTGAAGTACAAAAGTGTAAGTGACAAAGTATTTTTTTTTAGAAATCTAGATGCCAATTCGTAGTGGATTATGAAATCATTACATAAAAAATTGAACAGGAAGCTAATGGCATCCCTCAGTTGATCTGAACTTTAAGATCATCTTAAATCCTCTGTGAAACATCTCAATGACCATGCACCACAGGTAGATGATACACGATGAAACCAGTGAAATAGAAACAACTCATCGATGAGTTATTGCACAACCATGATTCTACTGATAAGACGGTAGTTACTGTCATTCAACATTACTGAGTTAGCAAACATAGCATTCCATGAGTAGCTCAAAATAGTCGCATAAACCTGACTTCATTGACATGCTAAGTCCTTCGTTTGCTTTGGTCATGAAATGTCAGTGAGTTTACATATTTGTGACAGAAACTTTTGACATCATGACTGTATCCAATTTATCCAATTTGTGTGGTATTACATGTTCTATCAATCAGACTTCATTCAGCACAGAGGAAGTTGATTATTTCACATAAACTGTAAAAAAAAAAAAATCATTACTGGTATTTTGTTCTATCTTTGATAGAGTGACACAGAACATTAATTTTCTGGACAGGAAATGTTGTAATTATGCCTCTTTTGAATGGAAGTGCAATTAAAGAACTCAAATGTTATACATATTTTAAACTGTTATCACACTTATTAACACTTATTCTTTGCCAAACAAAATATACATGTTACTTTGATTTCACTGACGTCACTCTGAACATTTTTTGTCTTTTCAAGTTAATTCTTCTGCTTGAACACCAACCTGGTGGTGATTTGAACTTGCGGCCATTTCTCCGCTCTGGTGGCAGAGGAACGCCCAGACCATCCGCACCGGACCCCGATCCCGACCGCGATTCAGATGACGCCACAGATGCTCCACTCAGGACGGACATCAGATCACTGTCCTTTCTACCCCTCTGGGCCTCCACCCTATCATCCTTCTTTTGATTCTTCTCTCTCTCCTCCATCAGCTTTTTGGAGGGGGATGCACCTGCTGCCGAGGGGGGAGGGTGCTGTTTGGGCGTCGGCGACAGAGTGGGCGACTTGGGAGAATCGGGAAAGAGGTCATCATCTGATGTGTCACCAAAATGGACGGAGCTGGAATCGTCTCCTTCTGAATCAACAGCCTGGTAAAATAAAGAGAGTAGAAAAGATTACCAGCAAGAAAATTTCATTGCTCAATAAGAGCAATATTATTTGTATGACTGGTAGTGCAAACTGAGACACATAACAACACAAATGTTGCGATTGATATCACTTGGGAGTAAGATGTGTAATTCTTTTGAACATATGATAACATCTCTAGAAGTCAAAATAATGAATGCAATAATTTGTACTTCAAAAAAATAAGACATGAAGGCTGATATCTAAATGTCTTTACCCCGTTGAGGATGAGTCCCAAGTATACTCGGGCACGTGTCTAACGGGAAATGCATGTTGTAGCAAAATCAGTCCGTCCTCATTGTGTTAAATAGCTTTGCCTGTTTCTGTACACTGCAAATTAAATAATTTCTGCCATGCTCAACTCTGCCAGGGCAGTTCTAAACTGTAACAAAGCAATTGAGTTGTTCACAGTGATCAGGTCGATTTAAGCTATTAACCTCTATATTCTTCTGGACTAATATGCAACTTTCCCAATGAAACCAACAAGGCAGGTGTGTAAAGTGCACACTCTGTGTGTGTTTGGGACAGACCACTTCACTGGGTTTTATATACACCATGCTCTTGCACTGAATAAATCTTTTATGTGTGTAGGTTGTTACTCTCTCAAAAATGGTGCCTCCATTTTATGTCATACTGCATCAAATCAGAGTGCTTTGCCTCTTAGAAGAGAAATTGCTTGAAAACACACAACACTGCTTAGAGACTCACTAGGCCTCAAACCCAAGCCATCTGATAGTATCAAGGCAGATGCACGACTGATTGAACTACCTCTCCGGCCCATCACGTTACTGAACAAGTCCGTCACACCTGTCTGACGGCATATTGTGCTTCTAGAATATTTGATTGACAGCTTACATCTCATCCTCTCAAACTTTAAAGGGGTCACTCACTGAATACAGAAATTCTTGTAGAACATGTCAGTGCAATTTGAGGAAAATTGGGCAATCTGTTCAAAAATTACAATGCTTTTAATAATAATCTTGGTTGAATCCCTGTTATGTTATAATTGGATGGGCACGCTGCAACATTTTGTGATGTCACGATAGTAAAGCAACAAAAGAAATATATCAATAGAATCCCAAAGAATTCATCACAAATGTAAAATTAACAATCCCTTGACTTTTTACTGACACAAATCAAGGCTAATACTCTCTCTGCCTTGTGGGAGGAAAGTCCAGTGCTCTTTCATTATACTAGAAAAATCAAACTGTGTGGAATTTTCTTTCTATTTCTCATAAGAAAGTATTGTGTAACCGTGACATCATAAACTATTGTACCCTTGCCATCAAACAACAACAAACAAATGGATTTCACCAACATTGGAAAATTCTTGAACTTCAAGGATGTGTTCTGAATTTGGTGATACAATTCATGTCATTATACACCAAAACCATGCCAGGGAGAATCAGCAACAGGTAGTCATGACTGATATTAGATACTTACATGCACCTGGTGGCGACAGTTAAATCCAAAAGATTTAACTCTCTAGACAGAGAAGAGTTTTACATTGACTTGGTGGCAAGCCAGTAGCTAGGGGGCAGACTGACTATTGGACATTAATCCCAATGTTGCAAGTGTTTGTGTAGAATATGATCCTGTGGGAGGGGACAACAAACCACTTCCCAGGTGACAAGACCATGAGTCAATGAGATACGGACAGGTGGGCTGGTCAATGACCTCTGGGCATCTGTTTACGTAAACACACTCAGTGTAAAAAGATGATATTGTGCTGTCTTGAGTCATCACATTAGCATTCCCTTTGTCATTAATATAAAGAATTTGCTCTTTTTCCTTTAATGAAAAAATAGTACTCTTGTCTCAAAATGAAGAATAGATTCATGGAAAAAAAAAACCTGAATAAAAAACAAACAGAGGCATTCTAAACTGTATTTTCTTTGATAAGAATGGAAGTTAGCTACTGAAGTCTCAGTTGCATACAGTACCTGTTGATTAGGAGAGGTTGGTTTCTGTTCTTTGATGTTGGCAATTTCTTTCAAGAGTCTTTGTCGAAGACTAGCTTCTTCAACTTCTAAGTCGACTGTGAAGCAAAAGAGAGACAGAAAGAAGAGTTGTTGTTTTTTTCAATATATTCATTGTACAGATATTCTAAGAAACCATTACATACCTTACTACATACCTGCCAACATTTCAAGATGAAATATCTTACTCGTGGATAGCAAAAATCTTATTTTATATGCAAACTGAAGTTAAAAATCTTACTTTCAGTCAAATCTTCAGAAAATACACATGAAAGGTATATCTAAATATTTTTTTAAAATCTTATTTCTCTGACAAAAAATCTTATTTTGCTATTTCTAATGTAAAAAATCTTACTGAATCAGATAAAATCTTATTAGTTGGCAAGTATGTTACTAGGATAGCGCACTCTCTTCAATCAAAACATGTATGCTCATTGAATTATATCTTATATCAAAAGTATTTTCTCCAAGTCACTATGACACAGAAAACTGATGAAAAAAAAAGGAAAGTATAAACGAATTGCCACAAATTACAATTTTTCACCTTGTTCTGCATCACGAAAATCATGACATATATCATTTACCAGTACTTACAGGAGATCCGGTACGGGGGAAACACTTTTGAACTAAAACTTCAATCAAAACATCATCTGCATCTGAAGTTCATGCTATGAATGTGAACCTGCATTTATGCACATACACACGTAGTCCAAGTCGCACGGACCAATTTTCTGGAAGGCCTAAAAACACATGATATGGATTAATGCTGTTGATCTTTTTTTTTTCTTCTGCAATTTCATCAAGAAGGAGTCCTTCCATTTAGACCAGGAATTTGAAAGAATAAATTAGGTAATTAGGGGTATTCATTTTCCACCAATGAAGCACATAAAAGAGGACAGAAAAATGTACAGAAAAACCCTACAATGTACACAATCTTTCATCTATCAGCAGCACTAATATTTGCTTGAGATAACCATGAATATGATGGGCTTAATGAGTATACAAAGTTGCAAAATAATCTAGTTATCCCTTCATGGATGCCTTTAAAAACAACAACAACAACAACAACAACAAAACCCTGATTGATAATGAAACAATTTCATTTTCTGAATTGTGATGCAAGGTTGCATTGATATGGGAATATATCTTATCACGACTGTGCCAAGAATGAAATCAACATTCATGTAGGAATTACTCGTATCATACATATTAGGTGCTTAGTTTCTAACAGAGAAACTATTTCTCTCCCTAATCCTATCAAACTCAACCTAGAGCTCAACAGTAGGTCTATAACCTCTTCTTTCATAAGAATATAACTGGTATTAATGAAGATGTCCTTACTCAAATCATCCTCCGTGAGTTGAGACAGATAATCTCCATCGATGTCACAACCTGCAATAGAAAAAGACAGGCGGAAAGTGTTCTTAGTACAATGAAAGTGGAAACTTTTGCAAGATTGTTATTTTTTTCTTGCAATAGGCCAATCTGATAAACTTCACTTGTTCATATTTTTGTGGATTAATTTTTGTTTTGATTTACCAGAACATACAAATTGTTATTATTGCAATTAGTGTACAAGTAGTTCAATGCCTGGCAGCATGAAATTATATTAAGAAATGATTAATTAGAAACATAATTTGTGCTTTTTAAACCCTCTACAAAAGCATTTTACTGCGAGTAGAGCAAAACTGCATGTTTGTACCTTAATAATTTACCTCCTTTGGGTATGTAACTGAAATGATTAATCAACAAATCAGCATGAAAAATTTTTAAAATGTGGTCTTTCTAATAAACAGTTGTACATTCTCTTTCAGTCAACTTCAAGGGGACATTACTCATTACCACTCATGTGGAGCACTTATTTTTCAAGCTGTGCTATCCTAGGGAAGAATGAATTATGAGCAGTTTTTGACTTCCGTCAAAGCTAATGTATCCTGCATGACTTCTGAAAATCATTCACCTACGAGTGCAAATCTCACACAATCTAATGGTCTAGAAATAATACAATGCACATTCAGTTATGATCCTGAAGACATAATATATGTATAAAAGCACCTAAAATAATCCATGTTCTCCAAACTCAAAACACTAGACTAAATTGCTACTGAAATTTCTGAAATTTCCATCATGCCTTGTAACTTTTATACATCTTTATCCAGTCTACATCCTGCTAACATCCAAGTCTGGGTCTGTTGTCGTCTGAGCTAACGGCAGCCCGCTGCATGGATCACTGCGAGGATTACAGCCCAAACTTACTCACGTATTCACTCTAATCCCCCTCTTAGCCATCAGTGGCTAAACCAGACGGCTTACTCACTTCTAGGTGAACTTCCATCGCACGCGCTCTGCTGATCGAGCATTTTAAAAGGCAGAATCATCCTTTATTCAAAGCTTAAAAAAGTAAGTTCACTGCACAATGCAACATCATCTGCATTTTTGTGTAATGGTATCCACATTTGCATGAAGTACAATATCACATTTAATCACCAAAACTTGTTCTTCAAAGTTCTTCCTTAGCTGTGATTCTGCTGCCTAAATTTAAAAAAAAAAAAAAAAATCTTCTTTATTTTTTCTTTTCTTTTTTTATTTTGCATTAAGATGCAGTTGTAAAAAGGAAAAGAAATCTTTGATTGATAAATTTATACCAGGGTGAGGGGAAAAAAAAAGATTTTACACTGTAAGTCACAGAGAGAGAACAAATACACAATGTAAATCCTTCACTACATACATGTTGTACAAATGTAGATCAAAAATAAAAAATAAAAATAAAATCCCCATTTGAAGCAATAAGATATCAGACACCAATTCTAGACCAGCACATAGTGTTTGTATACAAAGTGTCTCATGTTAAGAAGAAGAATCTGAAAATTACCTACTGTACAACACAACTCATACATATTTATGTCATCAAAACATTTAAAAACATGTTTCACAAAATGTAGATGTAGAATCTGAAATGGAAAGCAGAAAATAGCACCATCCTCACACTGCAGCTTTAAGGATTAGAGTACCTACACGGCTTCCTTGCCGATGTTTGGACCAGTATTCCAGGAGCCACTGAAAGATGAGATTATCTCTGGGACACCAAGCTTATTCCATTCAAGGACACATTGGGCTAATCCCTCCACCCTTTGGCCAGCTCAAGATTTTTTTTTCCCCTTTAAGTCTCGACTTTTTCCCTACCCTAACAAGGGATGCATTCTGTACATTATTCATGTGGGTAGCATATGACCAAGCACATTACTTGTATGTGAATATAAGTGGGATGAGACAGTTGATGACATCGTCAACTCATCCAGTTTGACTTTGTGGTTATTGTACTAATTACCACCGCTACGTGAAAACATGCAGAACTTTGGAAATCCTGTTACTTCCTTATTTAGCGTCCGATTCTAATGAAACATTCACCATCTTGTCAGTTTGGGTTCATTTCATTCTACATAAAAAAATGCACTGTTTGTACAGTATTTAATGTCACCTTGAATGTGATGGTGCTTTAAGATGTACAGGAAGATACTTTAAAAATCCGTCACAGTGTGGGATGCCCAAACCATAATAGCCTTGATGTACATTGTACTTCAGTCATTTGGGGGGAAAAACAGGTTATCTTGACATGTTCACACTGTTTAAACTAAATTTATACAAAGTGTAGATACGGTATAAAAAAGAAAAATGGAGTATTATGAGCCAGAGGTCAGGATTTAAGATAAGATGACTGGCTTTGAGTGGAGTACCAAAAGTGTGATGTCATGGCCATTCATCACCATGGAAACTGGTTAAAACACACCTGCCCTCGTCTATGAGGAATTACAGCAATTGCTTCTTTCAAAACCATGCTCGGACTTGATTTCAACCCAAGCTATTTATTTCAGAAGGCAAAAGACTGTGACATCATCACTTCGGCACTCTATAATGATTTTGCTTACAATCTTCAACTATATTCACAGATCTATGATGAATTAGGGGTATCAATACAGTTCTTACGTTTTGATGTGTGTTGGGGGAAATCTGTATTTCTTTTTGTTGTTTCAAATCATGCATTATACAATTTGTAGACTCATTCGCTTTAATGGCAATGTCAGGCAAGGACGTACTTTTTTCTTACTTATTAAATATTATACATAAGTAGTTAATTATGGGAGGTCACCTTTCCTAACTTTATTTTTTCTTGGGCATACAAAATGTAGTTTCTATTGGCTTCAGTATAATCGGGGGTCTTTTTGAAGCAATACCATGTACCCGGTACACAAAATGCATTATACAATACAAATGCACAGTAAGTGTATACCGGTACACATGTACATGTGCTCATGCCTAGCGTTGTGTACCATGCCATTCGTTATTCAAACTTTACTTTAATACAATACGTAGAGGAAAATTTATACAAACAAAAAGTATGTACGTTTCACTGGAGTTGGATATTAAACAAGATTTCAAGTTAATTTCTTTTAAATTCTACATGTTTTTCTGATGCAAGATATTTATTGTAATCACTATACATCTTGACTGAACGTGATACTATGCAATGTGTGCACGTGATCAGGTAACCATCAAAATGGATCCCAGTATTAGTAAAAATGTACATTGTATGCGTATAGCTAACATTAGTATCAGCGCTTACGGAGCAGAACTTAAGTAACGCGCGGAGCACAAGTGCCACATTGTTTATATAGAGATGATATGATTAGATCTATTGAAATGTGTACATACTTTTAGGGGATATCACAGGTAACCTGTTTTTGTGTACATTCTAGCTGTACACAAAATTGATTTCCAGGATACTGGTACACTTTAACATTTAATAGTCTGAAAGACAATGACTATCAGAAATATCAAGGAAGTATCATGGTGGTTGGGGAGTGGTGGTGTTTTGAGGGAGTGAACACAACACTTGATAATTTGTCACCTAAACTGGCGTCACTGCTGCATATTGGTGAGGAAGCACGTATTATAAGGTCCCTACACTGATAATTCAGTCTGGAAAAATAATAGACAGAAGTTGCATTTCCCATATTTTCCCAGTTTCTATTATCTGATCCTTTTCTTTCTTTTCTGCTCAAAGGACAGTTTCAGATGTTTTCTATTCTGATGATTACTCTCCATGACTGTATGAATGTACACATGTATGCTGTATTACTCTCGGTCAATATTAAAGATCAAATCATTATAACAAAAATACAGATTGAGCATACAATCTTACTCATGGCAGATACATGTATTAAGCATTAATGATCTTATTCACAGAGAGTACAAGAAAGAAGAAGCAGTTCAGAAAAACAAACCTGTGCAACTTTACTCTCCATTAAATGAATTCTCTTCATTCACGGCCAATGAAGCTTTAAATAGTTATTGCCATTTGTTATTAGAATGTTTCTTTAGC
Source organism: Diadema antillarum (assembly GCF_040938485.1). Lineage (NCBI taxonomy): Eukaryota > Metazoa > Echinodermata > Echinoidea > Diadematoida > Diadematidae > Diadema > Diadema antillarum. The sequence goes on from NW_027271626.1 coordinate 485,135, forward strand.
TTTGTATGTTCATACACAGATTATCTTCACTTCAAGTACAGTGTGTAAGATGGGTAACGTATCTAACTATGGAACACTTTGTGACCCAATGTGTGTAGCCCCTATCAGAATGGGAAAATGATTAATTCTCACAATGCATCAGTAATAATGATAACATAAACATTTTATTTGAGTCAGTATTACAGTTGTGGATACTGGACAAGGATTGGGTCATAGACGGGAGAGCTTTATTTTTGGTTGATTGTACTTGCTGGAAATAGCTCCATCTTCCTCCTTTTTTTTTCTTTTGAAAACATGCTCTATATTGCCCTTGAAGTAAAGCAGATACATTGTATTTCAAAAGTATCCAACTTTGCACAGCTTAATGAATAATATTTCATTCTGTCAAATAAATTGCTAAACTGAACATACAAAACAGACACACACATACACAAAGCTCTTATAGACCTCACACATTTAACAGACCTCCACACTGTATTTGTCAGTAGTGGAGGTACATGTATTTTTTTTTTCAATAATTCAAAGGCAGCCATATAAATTTCAATGCTTGTGGACTTCAGGCACCTAAGCAACACACTTGACCTTGTGTGCTCATGCATGAATCTTATGATACTCCGTACAGTGTGTACACTAACCAACACAGAGCAGAGACCTACAAGGATATGTATGCTTATATTTTTATCATTTATGGCCTGTGCACAGATATCTGCAGGAGGTTATTGTATGTTTGTATATTATGCACTGATGATTTCATCTGACAGTATTCCTTTCCCACGGCATCAGCAACAAAAAACACAAATATACAAATAATATCATCTATTCCACAACAAACTATGAAATGAAAATAAAACTTTTTTAGTGTACTTAAAACATGATGGGAATGTTTGCACTAGAAAGAAAAAATACTGAAATAATCATAATTTTTTTTTCCTTTCAGACATAATCATGACAAAATTATCAGACAAATCTAAACATTTCAAATGATATCACACACTCACCATCAAAGAGGTCAGCAAAATACTCCAAATCGCTGTCATTCAACCATTTTAGCACCTCCTCCTCCGACCACACCTCAATAGCCTTGCTGGCATAACCGCTCCTATCCTGGCGCCCCGGGGTGCTGTTTGCCGCCTTTCCAGCAAAATCCACATCTTCCTCCCCATCACGAAATGAGGTGACTGGGATGGAGGAGGAACGGGAAACTGCCGAGTTCGGTCGGCTGACCTGCTTCAAGACGCCATACCCCGGGGGCGGCGTGTACGTGGCACGGAGGGTGGGATGATTCGGCGTGCTCGACAGGGGTTGCAGGGAGCTGTGATCCGGCGGAATGTGCTCCGTGTATTCCGGTGGGGGCAGCGAGTGCACGTAGGTGGACGTAATGCGTCCGGACTCCACGCTGGGTGAGCGCGAAGCGGGGCCGTTACGGATGAACGACGCCGGAGAGCCCGTGGCGGTGGAGAGCGGGGAGCTGCTGCCGGACGTCTGGCCGTCGACGTAAACGTCCGTCTTGCCATTCTTGTTGGACTTCTTGGCCCGTGGTCCACCCTTCAGAAGGTTGTTGAGGGACGGGAAGCCAGAGGGAGATGAGCCACTCTTATTGTTGGCCTCCTTCTTCTTCTTCTTCCATCCAAACATGATGGAATCCCAAGAGACAAATGACTGCACAGCATGAAGGCCTGGTGTGTCAGTGGCATGTGGATGGGGATGGGGACGGGGGAGGGGAGGCTTACCGGCAATGTGTCATCAGGTCGTCGAGGGCGAGCACTGAGCTAGTATAGGCTTCACGCACACCTGAGTGGGAACACAAAAGGACAGTGAGTGTGACTGACTGCGCAACGTGTCCCAGTAATTATCAGCATCATTGGCTGAATGCCAAGCAATCCAAATCCCTGCTATTCAGCCAAGTAGACTATTGAACATTTCCTCAGTGACTATGAAATACCAGGACACAAATGACACGATATACAAATTACCTGCATATATTATACGGTTACTTTTCTCGATGGATTTACAACTGCTCTGGGACCAAAGGTGACAAATTAATACTTAATTAATGACTGTATCTGAGAAAATAGTTATGATATCAAGTGCAAATTGTGAGTTTTATTTTTTTGAGCACATCATACAGATGAGCACTATGAACAGTGAAGACATCATGGTGTATCACTGTCAGAAAATTTAGATATTGGGGGATTGGTGAGCCGGAGGTGACATACATGTATATTTGCATTCATTAAATACAAACGGTCTCCGTAAATTTGTTTGGGATGTTATCTATACTACAACTCGACAGGTACAATGTATGACTATGTAAATATACAATGTACATTGGATCATACAGGAAATTTGTCTAAACCATTGAGAAAGGTACTGGAAATGGCCTCTGTTAAATCCTTAAAATAAAACATTGAGAGGAAATTTATCTTCCGTGTAGTTTCAGTCTACAGCAGAGTCTACATGTAAGAAGTCTGAGCCCTTTTAAATGTTCGCACTGCAAGTTGTACATTGAGTATGCTCTAAAATGCTGCTTTAGGCTGACAACAAAAATAATAGGCAATGGGGTATCCACCTGGATGCCCTCAGGAGGAATAAAGTCTCCAACCTTCAAGGCCATTAATTTGACTCATGAGAGGCAACAATTTAACAATCATTTTAAAGACAGAATGAGCAAAGTTGGTGCAATGAATAATGAGTGGGTAAAAATCTATAAAGTACATGGTACCTCTGCAATGTACAACCTGTACTTCAAACCACAAATTTCATTCTTGCATGTTTCTTGTTTTTCGGTTGTTGTTTTGTTTTTGGGGTCCTATGGAAGGCAAATTTGGCAAGTAACCTCGGTAGATTACATGTTGTACACAATGTATTATACGTACATTGTAAAAATTCCTGTAGCTTGGCCACAGCAGGGTGAAGAAATAATAGCTTTAACAGAACAAAAGAATAGGTAAAATATTATGTAAAGAAATGAAAGATTTAAAAAAAATACAAAGGCAAGGGAGAAAAAAGGAAAAACAAACCTTGACTATCTTTTGGTTTTGAATGGGTGGGTCTCTGAAGACACTTTTGACTTTGACCTCTTCCCCCTCCCTACTGTATACACATGATGTTGTGTCAGTGCAGCAAGACACGAAGTGAAGGGAGGGAAAACTGGGAAGTTATAATCTCTGAACACAAGTTTTATAAATAGGCTTGTGGGCCAGACACTGTACATTGTGTTCAGGATGACACAAAAACTTACAATTTTTGTATTTAAAAAAAAACATAAAAACATATAATTCAAATATATTGATGCATATTTGTATCATTGAATGTGTTTATACATTAATTACAATGTGCAGATAAAGAAAGACAGAGAGAGAGATAAAGATATGATGTGTAGTGTGGGCCCTATACATTATTATAACAGATGATTTTTGAAGGAAGGTGTTTGCATGGTGTAGTACATATTATAAAATGGGTTCAAGAATGTAGCCAATTGGAAGCGCTGAAATGAGTCACGAGTGCGTGCATTATTTTCTTCAGGTATGCACTAAGAAGAGTCTCTCTTCCACCTCCCTGGCCTGACGTACGTCACAATGTTTTACACTAGCAGTGCGCACTCAATCAGTTGTTACAAGTGCGTCACGCGCTACTACTGTATACGCGCTGTCAATCCTGTAAACAACTTCTAGTTCGGGCCGCGGGCTGCCACAACAGCCGGCGGCCTTTCTTGTGCATAACAGTACGTGGCGTACGTATACTCTTATACGTACGTACAGTACTTATGTGCGGGATTTCCGAGTGCGACGTGCGTAAATGTTTGGGACGAACATCTTCGGACATCTTGACTTTTGAGCGAGTGCTACATGTAGCTGACTGGTATTGACCCACAAAGGTACGTGAATAATGCTGTTAGTTTTCGACCCATTTTATAAAACAAATGATGCACAGGATTATTTCGTGGCGTTAGTGAAGGTGCGGCGCGCTCGAGAGTATTGACAATGGTGTGACATGCACGAGGCGCACTTCACTAACACACTCTATCCTGTGCATCATTAGTATAAGATACACTCGGTTTGTGGTTCACCATGTACTCCTGAGGACGGACAGTCAACTGTCCAAAACGTTGAGTCCCTTCCTAAACTCTTCTAATTTCCTTGGTTCACAGTCCTTTTCAGGACTACACTCACTCAAGAAAGAATACTCCTACTCAATTTCTTACCTCTTATCCGACCTTTCTTTCTATCTTTCTCCTGTCATTCCAACAGTCCTTCTCAGGACTATACAGGGTGAACCGCAAACCGAGTGTATCTTATTATCATAACAGTATCAACAACTGAGAAAACAAAACTCTTCAAAAAGGTCCATGTGATCACTGAAAATATTTCTTTGGCTTGGTATTGATAAAGCAAATAAACATCTACTACTGTACCTGCCACAGGTGTGATGTACAATGTACAAATGTAGCTGTTTATTGATGGAGAGAGTGAAAAACAACTAGATCACTATTTATCTGAAATCAATGAATGCGAGTTGATGCCACAGCATTCTGACTTAAGGCTCTAATCAATAATCACTCAGGGCGTCTGGTTACATTAAACAGTACATTTCTTTAGATGGGGAAATATTGATTGTTTTAAGTCTTCAGTGACTACAGGATTAAACTAATGATTCAGAACATCTCGGCATACAAAGGAGCAGCGTTTTACTGATGGCCATGCAATCACTACTCAGCAAGTCCACTACAGACTGACGAAATCTACCATTATGCTAATTAACTTTCGAATACAAATGCATGCAGATTGAATACAATGTATGCAATGTCCACAATCTTTGCCAATTGCACATAGTGCATACAGTATCTGGTGCTCAGGTGAGAAATCCCAGAAATCAAATTAAATGTAGCCACCTCGAAGAAATCTAAACACATTTATAATACACAATATCTTTGCTAAAGAATGATTAAAAAAACATTTGTCAGTACTTTGACATTTAATACACAATCATACTGTACACCATTTCTCTTTAATACTTTCACTATAATTCTCAGGCATTAAGTTGTTGTTTGGCCACATTGTTTTGTATGCACTCAAAGTTTCTTTAATTTGTTTTTATGCTCCTGGAGACTAATTTGAAGATAAAAATAATGATACATACAGTATGCATATGTATCAATGCTCAAATTGTATGTGCTATCTTCTACAGTGTGTTCACTATTTTGTCAATCTTTGAAATTTAAGTATCAATCGTACTGCAACTGAACAGGTGAACAGCTGTCATAAAGCTTTAAACGAGTTACAAGGACTTACTACCAAGTGATAGAGGCCTGACTGAGTATACCATGAAAACAGTGAATTACAATTTGTATGGAGTGCCAATGTACAATGTAAGATCAAAATCAGTCTTCATAAAATTGAGACAAAATGTAAACTTGTAAAACATTATCACATGCCAGAAAACTTGACATGCACAAATGAATTCAAAAACCTAAATAATTATCTCTGTCACATAAATAAAATTAATGTCAATATATTTATATTTCCTAACAATCAGTACATCACAAAAGATATTTGTCCGATAAAAAAAGAAGAAAAACTACATTGACATAATTCGATACTCTAAAACACGATATTTTCACGGCATGATATTTTCGCGAATTGGTGCCGACGGCCTTTTTCGCGGCATGAAATTTTCGCGAGTTGCCTCTAACATTCAATGCGTATAGTGTAGACAAGAACTTTCACGTGCATCTAAATTTTGCAAATCTTGGCGCTCACAAAATTCGTGAAATTAAAACGCATGTGAACATTCCTCGTTTTACAGTAATTCCATATTTCATGTCTCCTCTTCATTACAGCCATCTCATGTTCAAATGTGAGATGTACAGTGTTCTAAACTCGGCTTTCAAAAAAATAACTAGATATATCGCTACGGCTACTGATATGCCTCCGCCATAATGCATGGTTCTCCTAATAGGTCTATAGTACAATGTCTTGACAATGTGTGATGACAGTTTCACACAATTGGCAAAATATTAAAATGACAGGTTTGACACAAATGTGCTGAATGTTCACTTTCCTAGAACTACACATTGTAGGTTCAATTGGATGAATGATTAAAATGTCAGAGTGCAGGTATTTGGGGAACAGATGATTTTTACTTGACTTTTGACCCTTTTATAAGTTTATGCATTGAGTAATTTTCAAGGTATTGAGAAAAAGTATAATTTCAGTATCAAATGGGAAAATAGCATTTTATCTAAACCTGGCCTTTGACCTTTGACCTCACAGTTCCAAAGAGAATCACTGTTAGGTTGAACATGCATAAATATGTAAGTTTCATGATGATACCTTGAGTTACTTTCGAGATATGGAGGAAAAAGTGCAATTTAGCACTTTCACTTGACCTTTTACCTTTTTACCTTTGACCTTTTGGCAAGAAACTTCCCCAAAAATATATATTGGGTAATACATGCCATACATCAAGTTAAAAAAAAAAAACTTCAGGCATATTGCATTTTAAGGAAAGTAGTGATATTCTGAGGAGTTGACCTTGACCTTTGACCCCCTGACCTTTGACCCATGACCCCCAACTTCCCTAGATAATCACTGCCCATTGGTACAAGCATATATACTAAGTTCCATGAAGATACCTTGAACCATTTGCGAGATATGGAGAAAAACATGAAATTTCAATTTTTTTTCCCCACAAAATAACCTGTGACCTTTGACCTTTGACCCTGTGACCCTAAAATCCACACAAAGTATTATCCCCCAAGGATATACCCTCATACCAAGTTTGATGTAAAACCACCACACGGTTCTTGAGATATCGACAAAAACAAAACGGGACGGACGGACGGACGGACGACCCGAAAACATAATGCCTCCGGCCACTTCGTTGCGGAGGCATAAATATAAAAGTAATATCTACTGGCACAACTAACAGAGTGGGTGTGAAAGATCTCCACATTCTTCTCACATAGCACAAGTTTATCCTTGAATGAAATTTAATACTATGCTCCCGACTTGGTGACGAAGTTGTTACTGATCCTGCAATGTAAGCTTAACGTTTTGTTTTTGAATTGTATCATGCTTTATTTAGAAGCCAGGCAGTCTCTTGGCAGCGGTTAAATTGCCTTGAAACGGAGCCAAAGATTTTCTTTGGATGAGGCAGCCTTCATTTTCGGATACAATGCCTCAATTCTATGGAATACATCATCTTTAAAGTGTTCAAAACATCAGATCTTGAGACAACGCATGTGATTGCAGTGAAAACTGTAGACTCAATTAATTTTATAGATCAATCTATTTTAGTAAAATTATTTGTGTAATGGTATCAAATATATCCTATTGTGTTCAGGCTTTATGAAATGAGGTGAATGGTTTGAATATTGTATACATTGTGTAAGTATCACTCAGAGTACTCTAAAATGCCGTGAAAAAAGAAAGAAAATCTTACAACAAATTAATCACAAAAAATGATGATAATTTGATCTGAATAATGATTTTTTTTTGAACAGTCAACAGATCATACTTGTACACTCAAATATCACTATCAAATTTTTTTTTCTTGCCCTTCTGGCACATTTTTTTTTTTTTTAGTTAGTTGACAGGATTGACATTTATATCAGCACATATGGGGAATAAGACAGAACTTTATGGAATTTTATAGTACATACATGCATATTCATGAAGCACTGAAGCACAGCACCATGCAAATTAGCTAGGGCAATGATATCATGGCCTCACAATTTTCTAATTTGTACATCAAAGACAGCTGTCAATGATGATATATTGACACTATACAGTTGTGTGAGCAAGGTGATTGAACTGTTGACCATTAGAACTTGAATGATACTTAACATTGTATCTCAGAAAATTTTTATGCCAATGGCATAATTTCTTCTTTTTGAGTTCACTTCACTTAACTTAAGTGTAGAAATACAGTTTTGGAAACAAAACTACAGTTGTAGGATAAGAGAAAAAAAAGAATTGACATTGTTCTGAACGATTGACTTATACATACTTATGTATAGGTGAAGTCCACCATAAAAATAGGTCTGTTGAATAGAAAAAAAAATGAAAGGAATAGAGTGAAAGTTTGACCACATTCTACTGAATATATCGTAAAACGAGGAATGTTCATGTGCATTTAAATTTCGCGAATTTCGCGAGCAGCAACATTCGCGAAATTAAAATGCATGCGAAAGTTCTTACCTACACAATATTCAATGGATGCCAGTGGTAAGTCGCGAAAATTTCATGCTGTGAGAAAGGCCGTCGGCTCCAATTTGCAAAATTTTCATGTCGCGAATATATCATGTTTTACAGTAAGAAAGTAATGAAATTTTGAGGGTGAAACCAATCACATACAAATTGACTCCATGTGTCATGTACATACTGGTACTTACTACAAAGTAAGTGCAAAAATTCTCTATTATTTATTTTTTTATTATTCATTTGGGATAACAGAATGGCACCTGCTTATAAATGACACACAGTCTAATTTCATCAGCCCAGTGTACATCATACGTAGCTTCGCATTTGAGCTGCATCAAGGGATTATTGCATCAACTCTTTAAGTATTGAGTAACAAATGTTTGCAAGGGTTAACTGTGGAAAAATGTTTTACAATGATTGTACGTTATCTATGGACAATGCATGTAATAAGTTTTACAATGGTAAACTTACTTGAAGGGAAACACAAACATTTCTTATTCTAATGAAGGGCCTATGTACCTGAGAGCAAATGGGAGTGAACCTGCATACATGTGACATCATAAAATTGCAAATTTATGTTTGCCTGATCTATAAAACTTCACAACATCTTTACTTTCTTAGATTTTTAGATAGGTAATCTATATCCTTAAATTTTCAGCATCCTATTTCCATGATTTTTTTCTATTCACATAATCTGATCGGCGTAGGCTTTGGTGTTTGCCTTTCAATACAAGATGTCATTTTTCATGTTTTCGGTATCATGTTGAAAATAACAATCCAATGCCATGAAACAAGAAACTCAGGTCGATACATGTATGCTAAAAACCGAATGAATGCCACTTGTTTAGCTCTGCAGCCTCTATAACTAGGCACAGGCAATGAGTTTCCTCCATAAAGCTGCTAATGTTTCCAATTTTTCTAGCTCATACAGCACACACACACGCAAAAGGGAACTTCTCCAAGGTTTAAAAAAGAAAAAAAGTTTTGAAAAAAAAAAGTTTTGAAGAAAAAAAATGAAATTCTTTTTATTCAGAAATTTCTGTGGTAACGATAGGTTAGAGAGGATTAACTAGCATGGCCTACCATGGACTAACGGCTAACATCAGGGAGAAAATAATGGGAATTACATAAATAATAACTGTAAACTTTACCAGTCTCTGGCAGAGACGCAGTGTTTTAAACTGGCTGGCCTGTCTTCTGTAAAATTTACATATAGAAATCTAGGAACCTATCAAGATTTCTATAGCCCCCAACATCACAATCAGATTCTAAATACGATTACAAATAACCATGTCAACATGGTCGATGAATTCTTCTTCCCAATAGAAAGGCAATGGCAAATGCAATGCAATCTCATGATTCTGTTCTCACGAGTGCGATGATGTCAATGATGATTGTGAAAGAGCATGACCCTTTTAGGTGACAGTCTTATCATATTTATTGATAACGTAATACATAATCCTGGTTCACAGTTGTAATTACTTACCTGACTTTGACTGATAAATTGTCTATTCTTCAATATCTCATTATCTGTAAAGGGTAAGCATCACATAATTACTGTCTCAAAGTTACCTAACATTATCGCGCACGTTTGGGACTGTGGTGAGACTGATGTGTGCCTGTCGACGCTGTACATATCGACACTCCATTCTCGCGTACGCGTCTCACTTATTTCCTTGTTCATTAATAATGACAGCAGTTATAGAATTTAGATTGTTCAAATACTGTGTAGATACTTACGTAGCACAAAATATCCACAAGTATCGTCTAGGATCTATAAGTACGATTACTAGAACTCCTTTTCCGCGTTGGTCTTCCCGATCCTCGCCGTTGAATATATTGAATCGCTCCTCAGACAACAGCAATTCAATTCAAATACTGATTGGGGGCTAGGCTTCGCTTCCTACGTTACGGTACGCCACTGCACTCTCGATAGGTTTTTAGCACTGTAGACGTAGCTGCAGCTACTGGCTGTGCTCACGTTCGTGGTTACATCCGTAAACAACTTGTAAGAATGTGTGATCGATTACGTGTAAACCCATCGATCCTGAGCAAAAAGGGGGAGGGGTCTCGAGACCTTACAGATCTACATTTTTATGGGCTGTGATTTACTAGTAGTTTGGTACATAGGCCTACTGTGCTGTAGTAATTAATAACCACGTCTTACTACAGAAACAGAAAGAAGGGGGGGGGGCTACAAAACTGGAAAAGAAGTAGAGGAACAACAACTCAAAAATAGACAATTGTAATTCTAGGAAATTCAGAACAATTTTTATGTTAGCCCTATATATAGCTACAAAATACTAAAGCCCTACTAAACTATGAGTATTGATACAGTACCAAAACTGCAATCCCTGAATCTTCATGTGGAAATTAGATAAAATTCAAGCATATAGCCTTCATGACTATACACCTGCCAAATATGCAAAACACATGAATAAATGGTAAATAAATCAAATAAAACATAAATCATCCTGTGATCAGCTGGAATTTCATCACACCTCGAATACTGCTGACTGCATATAACATCTCCAAAGTTCAACAAAATCAATACTATGCTGTTGGCAAAAATTGCATTATAAAACAAAAATGCTAATAAGAATAATTGCAAGTGTGTCACATTTTAGTTTTGGTATCTATTGATGATCACAATAAAAGCTAGGCCTTAATTCCAGCACTTTTCCTTTTCTGCTTTCAGTTGGGTAACAATTGCAATGGCACACATATGCAAGTTAATTGTTATTGTTTCATGGTTTCATGGGTCAAAGTGAAAGCATAGGCAAAATTTCACTTACAAGTGAAAACATGCACCATAGTTTAATTCTTTCTAATTTTTCTTGATATTGTGAGTTTGATGACATTAGGCCTATCCAGGACAGCACCATGTTGGATAGGCCTACCTCAAACACCCCCCCCCCCCCCACCCATCTCCCCTCCCCTCTCTCTAAAACTTAGAAATCACTTTAAAGACATAATTTACCATTTGCAGACAAAACAAAAACCCAGCTTTAGTGCTTTAATATAGTTCTAAAATGTGAGTTAGGAATAAAACAACCAATGGTAAAATTTGAATCAGTATAATCAATATCAAGTATTTTTAAATATACAATATGTGAACAAATCTTATAATAAAAATGTATCTAGACTATACCATCTACAGTTAGAGTTTATTCAGAAAATGGTGATATTTCCTTATATTTTATATTTTAGGCTCTATTGTGATGTGAAATTTGTACATGGTAGGATGTTTTGTGATACAACTGACCTACACATATGCATCAAATATGATGTCTCAAATATCTTTTAAATCACTGTTCCTAATGGTAAACAGTACCTTTAAAATAGAATGAGCCTGTTTATACTGATACCAGTAATACGTTAATGGATGAGCGAGTCCATTCAATTCTTACATAGACCTCTCACAATGTTGTGTAACTCTGGGCTACTAACTTTCAGACGCTGGACAGAGGTGACTAAAATTTTGATGAGAAATTTCTAGCAGTACCTGTATTATGTGCAGCACAGAAATTGAAACATACTTTTTAATGGCAGCTTACTTTTTTACAGATTGTGGGAAATCTGAGTTCCTTACAAGAGATAGGAAACTCCAGTGCTTGTGAATTTTCTTGAGTAAATGGGATGCCATGTCCAAGATACATTTTACAACTTGTTATTAGGTATATACCTGATACTTTCCTTAATACAAATGTGTATATTATTTTCTTCTTTAGATTAATGGAATTGAAGAATGTGAAGAATGCATTTGTTTGTTTTTTACTTTGTGCATGTGTGTCTGTGTCTGTTGCAGTATATTATGTGTAATTTCAAAGATCTGTGGAAATAGGAAAAATTTGACACATGAATCCTTTTTTATGGTTATCAACATCTCCAGGTTATATAATGCAAACAATTTAATGACCTATAAAATGTTGTGTAACCTTAAAGATGATATGTGACCCTGCACCTCAAAACAACCACAAAGTCGCCAGACATGAATTTTTAATTAAGACCATATTCTGAAAGAGCAGACTTTAAGCTTTAAAATGATGTATAACTCAAATCATATGGACTCTCCTAACCTATCTAAATATTGGAAAGAAAGCACAAACTCAGGAAAAGCGTGAACTGAGAAAAGAGACTCTGAAGTACAGTGTCTATTCAAGCGCTTAATCTTTACCAAACCGTGCTGGCTGTGCGATGAATGGGACAAAAAACAGGAAGTAAACCACCAGAGTAACAACAATGAAGGGATTATCAGATTAAACTGAAATTAAGCATGCCTCATTAACACATTTTGTCCATAATTAATGCCAACTTTCAAAGCAGTAGCACTATCATTTCAAAAGTAATTAGAGTTGAAAGTGAAGAGTGTGGACAGGGTTTTTCAGAAATGAAAAAGGGATTCTAAAGACACACCTAATCACACTATTCTACCAAAAATGTTCGAGATAAACTGCTAAAAAAACACACTTTCCTGCCCGTTTTATGATACCAAATTTTAGCATAATGTAAAAGAAGACCCGTTCTTTCAGAAAATATGAAAAAGTCAAGTTCGGCTAGGTTGACCCATTTCACTTATTTTCAGTCCTCACGCAAAATCAGTGTGTGCGACTTTATGTTCGTTTTGAGGTGCACGGTCACATATGTATACTTCATATCGCAAATACATTTCACTGTGCTTCATAATAAGGTACAGCATACAGTGAAGTTATTACTGATTATTGATAATTTAAACTCAGTTATCTTTCTCATGAATAAACAGAAATGTGGAGAAAAAAAACATATCTGAGTTACAATAGGATATTGTTGAATTGACATAAATTAATTGATGGACAATGGTATAATCTGCAATAGTGGCACGTGTCTCCTAACAAGGAGTGTGGATGTCTCTTGGTATGTCTTTGTGGATGTCTCTTGGTATGTCTTTGTGTCTCTATGTTAAATCTTTTCTTGCACAGCTCATTAATCTGTTGATGTTGTCACAATGATACATGACCAAACAAAAAGAAAAAAAGCAACAACAGCAACAACCAAACAAACAAAAAGGATAATCTCATAGTAACACATGGCATAGTTAAATGAAAGCACATACAAATTGTAAAAGAAAAAAAATCAACTGTGACACTTGTAATTTATTGGTGTGCTCATACTTTATTAAATCTTAGAAATGTGCTGGCAACAGCTGCTCACAATAAATACCTGAAATATATTAACATGCAGTGGACGGATAGTAATCTTACTCATGCTCAGCATCTGTTGTTGTAGTATTTAAGATCTTCCCAACAAATGCACGAAACAGCTAGTAAGTATAATGAATAATTCAGCATTCTAAAGTTCATTTCTATTAATTCCTCCAAACCCCCCCCCCCCTCAAAAAAAAAAAACATGAAGTACAAATTTCTCCGCAGGTCTTCCCTTATAACCGAGAATAATGTGATTGAGAGTGGAGAGGAACTGGATGAGACAATAATACAACTGTTATTTTAATCTTCTTTCCCCCAATTCTGAGATATACTATCAACTATGACATTATCGTAGAGCACACATACAAAAACAAAATGCCATAAGCTCAATGACTGAGAAACCGCCATGGCATATGTATGAAAAATAAACAGCTGGAATTTCACACATTGCAAGTTCAACAACGATCATTTCAAGATTAAGGCACTGATCACACCACACTTAGTCCTCTCTTTGTGGTGAAGTCGTAATGGTTATCATCAGAGTTTGCCTCACAACACTTTTACTAATCAACTTATCTGTTGCTATAGAGGCACTTGCATGAAATGATTTTAAAAAAGATAAGAAACTGAGATAGAGTTGTTCATCTAACAAACAATATTGCTCTCAAGACTGTTCAATATTTGAGTGTAAAAATAAATTAAAAAATATGAAATCACAACTCATAATTTCCAATGAACAAAGTTTAAAAGCAAAGAAACAATCACAGTAAAATGCATCAATTGTGAACAACCATCTGTTCATTACATAACGAAATACAAGGTACAATTTTATACATGGATATAATCTTCGGGGGAAAAAAGGAGGAAAAACCCTGAACTACAATGTAGTCAGCTCAATGTGTTTGCTTCTCTTCACATATAATCATGTCTTCATGGTCAGCACATTGTTCTAATGACAAGAGGCATTTTAGGTGTACAACAAGATTATTCACACAGATTATCTATTAAAAACAAAACAAAAAGAAGAGTCTAAAGCAAGCTATTGCTCATTCAAGTCTTACTGCACGCAAAAAGATGAGTTCAACAAGCGAGGGCAGGCTACAGAAATTGTGGCAGTGATAAAAAGGCCCAAGTGCCTTTAGCAAAACAACTGATGAGTCCCACAGCACAACTCATGACCCTGATCCATAGCACGGAGAGTTGCAAACAACTGAAAGACATAGATCAACCGCAATTCAGTAGCACACTGTGCACTCAACAAACCCAAACTGTCAACTGCAATGTTTTGCAAAATATAAAACCCTTGTTTGACATAATAATTAACTTACCCTCGCGATGTACAAAAGCTTCAGATTCTATCACAAGTGTTAATTATCATATCTCTATTTCCCTCTTTGTGCTATAGCATTAATTTTCCAGGCAATAAACTCTCAAATATTTACACACACTGAGCTGGCCAGCAGCTACAACACATCAACTGAATATCCTTCATACCCAGTAACACCCTGGAAAAAAAACAACAACAACAACAATCACCTTATAATCAGTTATATTATAAAGCAGCAATGGTCATCTTAGAGTCCGTATCACTGACCAGAAATGGGGCAAGGGATTAAACACTGAAATTCCATATGTCTGGGCACCAGCACCTACAGTGTTTTAATACTCAAATTACTTCCTTCAGACAAACACAGCGCTCCTATTGGTATCTGGTGCACCATTGTGACTCCTGTTCCCTTTCACAATTGTCTATAGATTGCTTTTTTTTCACTTCCTTGTGAACACAAAACGTCCCTTTCATCACACAGAAAACCAGCTCTCAGGAATGAGAGAAAAGCACAAGGCATCTTTACATCAGCGATACACAACTTTCTGACAAGATCTACTAGTGTGCGAAATGCGACAGCAGTACAAGGGAAGCAAATTTCCAACATTAATCTTGAGTCGTACATCACATAGTTCCCTTTCTTTAACAAAACTTGACCAAATGGAATGTTCACATATTAGCTATATCAGAAAATATGAAAGAGGATACGCAGCTTGCGTGAATTTAATTTCCAAAGTATCTGTATTCAAATGCAACGAAGTCTACAATCTAAAATAGCACTTAAGAATTGATATGTGAGTCGTACATGTATATGTTTGCTGGAACAGATTTTTGTGAAACATGAAAGGTCTGGTAGTTCACTACACTCAATATTTGTAGTCATTTTAGTATTCAATTTGGTATTTAATTGGTATATAATATCTCCCTTCAGAGCAGAGACAAAAAAAAAAAAATTACTGAATATATTTACAAGGTTCTTATTTCATTCTTATGCCAGCTAGTGATTCTAATATATTGATGAAAAGTGGAACTTCAAAATTTAAGGCTGGAGCGAGTGATATCACTGACAAGGACTGCATCTCCCACAAGATAAGACTAAAGATGATGAAGTATTAAAGGAAGGGGTCAGACCTGAACATAAATATTCTGAAACAAAGCCTAAGTCCAAACTGATTTAGAAATCAGCAACAAGATAGTTGACCTTACGTCCATGTGAGTGACATGCCCTACATACCCCATACTCGAACCATACCCCAGTATCAAGTTCTCTTCATCATTATTTCATTTAGAGTAATCAAGAAGGAAAATATGCGTATTGGATGAAGTACAGGGACGTGTAGCTCTTCTTGCAAATATTACTATTATTCATTCCCTCTTTCAGCACTCATGCCTGCTAACTCTCTTTAGAATGCTTCGATATGTATTTGGTTACATGATTATTTTGTTTGTTACAATAAATAAATATTCCTGAAGAATACATAGCAGTTAGAGATGTTCTTCTCCATTTCATGAAATGCATATTTCTATCCAAATACACTGTATCAGTAAGCACACAAAGAGATTGACTTTCTCTCATCTTGCACATAGAGAATCTTCCATTAAAGTCAACCTAGATGAAGTGATACTAAAGAGCCCATCTCTAGCATTGTCTCGTACCATATTGAATTGCATTAAAAATTTCATGTTTTTGTCTTCTGTATAAAATGCAAATGGCCATAGACTCCCTATTTGTGAGAAAAATAGCCATAGCTTTGTTATCAAAAAATTTACATCACATCAAAGCTTTTCTCCAATTTTGCTTTGTTGCCTTCCTAGCATATTCAATTTTATAAAAAGGTTACATGGCTTTAAAAAACAGAATTTTTTCCCCAAAGTGCTCATGTGTTGCAGTCTCAGAATAATGTGGTCCTCAGGGGGTTTACATTGTGGCATGCAAAGAGTTAAAATGCTTTAAATGTGAGTCTTTACCTTTAACTTTACTGGTTTTCAGTTTGAGGTTGTGATTGACTGAAAAATAGTTAAGGATGACACCACTGTCCAAAGTTTGCAGAGCACAACTTTATTTTAGCTCTAAACTGACAAACTACAATCATGACCAGCACCAAGTACTAGTACATAGCACACAAGCATACACACGCAAACAGACACACTCATGTACATACATGCATACATACAGACAGACACATGCACACCATGCACAGAGACACACACATGTACGTACATGCATACACATAGACAGACAGACATAAACACACACACACACAGACAGAGGAGGCAAGAGTTTTGGCACTGTGCTCATAGTTTGTAGAGGAGTTCCTTGAGGTCGGGGTTGACGTACTGGCCTTGGAGCTTCCAGTCGAGTCCGGTGAAGTCGGCTTCCTCAAGGATTTCCTTCTCCTTCTCCTCCTTCCTCTCACTGGAATCCTCCTTGCTACAGAATACAGAGATAACATGGAGAACAAATGAAAACAATGCATAATTCCACTCTAAAACAAAAATGATGACAATCCATGCTACTCCCTATCTGTTTTGAGCTCCCTTTTTACCACAGGCACAATGTATGTGCTGTCTTATCAGACAGTGCCAAACCGTGCTTCCAAGTGGAAATCTTCATCAATGTTCTCAATTTTTTTTTGATACATTAATATACTTTGATACATGTATTGATATATCTCTATAGCGTTCCATCTCTCTGGAATGCTCTTCCACTGAGGATCCGATCAGCAGAAACCACTGAATCATTTAAAAAGCTTCTGAAGTCATATAAGTTTGCATTTTGATTTGGTTGATTATTCACTGAATTGCACATCGGGTATATATTTCTATCTCTTTCTTCTTCTTCAACCTTCTTATGTACAACTGTATAATGTATGCTATTCTCTATAAGTCCCTCTGCACCTCAGAATAGGCCACTAGATCGATGGCGCATTACAAATGCTGTACTTATTATTATTACTTATTATATATGCACCTGATGAATCACAATAGACATTGATAGAAAATTGCAGAGTACTCATTTAAAATATATCAGAGTTTTTGGTAAGGATGGACATAACTAAGCACATAATGACAGCTCTTAGTCAAGATTAAGCAAATACAAATACTAGAAACAGTGAAGAAGAAATGATTGACTGATTCCAAGACACAACAATCTGAAAACACCTCAAAAAGAAGATACAAGTCACATCCTTGGTTATTTTTCCTCTTGAGCTGATCAGCAGGATCACATTCACATTGGAGTGAGTTGCTCTGGTATCAGAAGAAAGGTTTACTTCACCCTTTAACCTTTGTATCAGCCGATCCCCCTTAAAATTGATAAACAGCCCATTATATGTGTTTGTGTATGTGGGTGTGTTTGTGTGGGCATGTGTGCACATGTGTATAGGATGTGGTGTGTAAAAATGCATGTGTTCGCTTGACTGGTTGATGCTACATCATACTCTGCAATTCCATCTCCATCAATACACAATTACTGTATATGCCGAATATTTTGCTAGGTTTTTATTTTCACTAATTTCGTGAGTCAGGTGCTATTCGCGAATTTAAAGACACATGTTAATATTGGCTCTGATCCTGATATGAATTTGACATGTACATACACATTTCTCTATCCAGTACTGCTCTTCACGATCATGAATTTAACCACTTGCGAAATCGCCGGGAAATCCCGATTCGTGAAAATTCAGACTTGCTAAATACAGTGGAAACTCAATATAACGAGATGGACGGGACCAAGTCATTTTCCTCGTTATATCAGTAGGCATAAAAGAAAGGATTAATTGGCACATGTGGGACTACCCATCATCTTTCAATCAATACTGATAACTTGATAATGTGTGTGAGGGAATTACTCACATTTATGGGTAAGAAGATGTTTTTCGCCAATGAAATCCAATATCAAGAATGTGTTTCTTATTAATTGTAGATATTTGAATCTGTAAATTATATAGCTTGCGATTGTGTCAAGATCGTCTATGGATTAGTATGTGGTGTGTATGGGTGTGTGGAATATGGTCTGCACAATGCTGTGTGTGTATGTGACACATTCTGTATGTACATTATGACTGCGTGTGTGGGAAGATGGGGAATTCCCTACGTAGAAAGCCAATCACAGCATCAGATTGCCTCACACCTGCTAAACGTCATGATGATGTCATGTATACATATGGCCGTCCCATCACCAGCACATTTTCTGCATGTATCAGTGTGCGCGCACACACACACATACACGTACAACATGCGGTGCTAGCTGGAGTGCACTGAAGAAAATATGTGTGTACAAGACAGTTTTTGGCGCATCGAGCTTTACAGTCTCTGAAGGTGATAGCACAGGCGAAGTAAAGCTTTACCGAGGACATTTTGATTTACCTCGCTATAACAGGTTTGATTGGCTATGTTTTTCTTTGTTTGGAAGTCACAAAATTTATCTCGTTATAGCATCATTTCGTTATAGCCGATCTCGCTATAAGAGTAGCATTTTACATAGACTTGTGTGGAAGGAAATTTGGGACCGGGAAAATTTCCTCGTAATAACCGATATCTTGTTATAGCAGTGTTCGTTATACCGAGTTTCCCCTGTATATGGCGTATACAGAAATTGAGAAAACAAGTTGCATCTTATGAGGGATATGTTGTATGTCGTGGCAGCAGAGACATGACGTGGCACCTTCTTAAAAAATATCAAGGAAATGTGGGATAGTATTAAAGGAGCATGGAATATAATGAGAGTCTTACGCAAACTCCTTGTAGTACAGCCTTTCCAGCAGAGCACAGAATGCGGCAAAGAAGCGGGAGGTGTAGACCGGGTGGCGCTCCGCCCCAAGGAACTTCAGGACCAGGTTCACCTTGTCAGCCTGGATGGTGTCCACTAGGGCATCAAGAACAGCTGTCTCCAACTCCTGCAAAGTACCAGTGGCAACGGTGTGTGTTCATGTTGATAATGACAGATATGGCACTCAATATAATAAGAGGACCAAAGCCCTTAAATTGCCAGAAGCGCTTTTCACATTTCTAGCCATTCAAGGTCTTTGGTCCAACAAGTGAATTTAATTTTTTCTTTTACTTCTTTTTTCCTTTTTCATTTAACACATAACACAACAATTAGAAAATTTCACATACAACAAGTGCCCTGCATCTCAGAAAGTAGAATCTATTCAGGACAAAAAAAAAGAAAAAGAAAAGAGAGTCACCATCTTACATGAATTGCTACTGGATAGGGCTGACGAATCTTAAGCTCAAAGAAAATGAAGATATACAATTGCAATGTTGGAAAACCTAGTATAGCTCAAAGACAGAGGGGCATCAACTGTTTCATGAGTATTATCTAACTGATTTCTTGAACTTAAGATCATGATGGCCCTTGTATTATCACATGGTCTACATGTCCAAAAGTCTCCATTTTGCACAAATTTGTCTTATTCAGCTTCAGCATTTCACTTCCCAGCTGTAGCTGCAGTGTGTGATATTTTCCACGTGAAACATGACTGCAACAAAACAAAAAGACATTCTTGCAAACATAAACAGTAGGAGAATCATATAGATTCCATAAGTTGTGTCTCTTAGAATGAATTCATTCTTTCTGCTAACCTTTCGGTTGATCTTCCCGTCATTGTCCTTGTCAGCTCTGCTGAAGGCCTTCTTGTAGAGCGCCCGCCTGCGGTGGCTGATGATACAGTACTTAGAGAGGTACTCTACGGGAGTCATCTCGGCCAGCTCCCCTACGTCCATGGGGAGCTCGAAGCGGGCGGCTCGCCTCGAGAGGGCGATGCGCCCACGTAGCCACTCACTCTGCTTCAGCATCTGTGGTGAAAATGACACGGAGAAGACATTTTGCTTACCGCTTTATGTGCTTTAAGTGCCAATTTGCACAGATAACCAAGGAGCACTGTACACATGGTCTAAAGTCCCTGGCACATGAAACTTGTTGTCTTTAGGTTGTATAGTTGGTTACATACATAAAAACAATCTAAACTTAGGAAACAAGTTAATACTGATAAATATTGGCTAATATTGGTTGATACTCTGCTCCAGTTAACCAGAAGATAACACCACATGACTTCAGTGATTAAGCATTAGTCTTTTATCTATACAATATACCCTTAATCAAAAGTGTGTCACTATAAATAGAGATTCATATGTCCCTTTGGTTCTGAAATCTGTCGGTCATCTAGTATTGATTTTTACCCTATTTCCAATAATTCGATTCTTATGATTACCCTCTCAAATAAACAGTGCATCTGGCAACCTGTGAATGAGGTGCCCAACAAGACAATGCTGTAACGAGAATAATTAAATGGCTTTACATTGTAAGTATTTCCAGACAAAAAAATTGCCTTGGACACTGTATTCTTATTCCTCTGGAAGGCAACTGAGGACAGATTTGGAAGACTTACTCGATTAGTTGGTTCCACCAAACTGGCGAGGGATGCGGGCGGAGTTTCGTCATCTTCATCGTCTGACAGGCTGCCACGGCCACGCCTCTTTAGCTTCATCTGGATGTCAAGCAGCTCCTGGCGTGTCAAAGGTCATATGGGGAAAACTATAAATGATTTGAGCCCAGTTATCAAAACGGAATATCACCAACAGAGTGTGTGCAAACGAAAATGGCATTGAAGGTGCAGATTCAGATCTACAGATAGAAACAGAAACCCAAAGGTACCTGGAATGACTTTCCACCATGCACCTACTATATACATTCCCATTATCTTTTTGATGTGAAATGACTTTCATTGAACAGGTGTACAAAAGCTGTGATAGCTTAAATAAAGTACAATAGGGGGTACTGACTTACTGTTAGGCACATCAGCCTCATTTCCATACTTACATGCACAGTATGCCTTTACCACAAATCTATTAAGTGTGTGACCAGCTCAACCTTCTAAGTAGTATCTTTTCAAGCAGAAATAAGTAGTATTTTGTGTTCTGATACTGGTGGAATACTTGACAAAAGGAGGGAATATCTTCACCTTCCGTAAGTAGATCCCAACAGACAACAAACAAACAGGAAATATGTAGACTAGTCTAACTTGATTCTTTGATGGCACGTTATTTGCTACAATTGAACCATTTTTTTCCTGGCCTTGATAATTATTATACACACTGTATATAAGTACCACTAAAAAGATTTTATATTTTTGTCTTTTAAAACCAAAAGATTCTTCAATTTCATGCCTCTTTCCCTGTTGTCTGGTTCTAGTTATTTTCACAGCAATATCTTACAATTTCAAGCTAACAGCAGGATTTCCCTAAAGTACCTTTTAACAGGGTTTTCTGATGCTGTGCAATCGGTTACCCTAACAGTGAAGTACATGTAGGTGCAATGCATTGGCTGATCATCTCCCTTCTTTAATGTGTAATGCGACATTAAACATAGTTTATCAACATTTTGCAAACTAGTGATGTTTAGTGCAAGGGATATCCTCCACCATAGATGAGAAATGCCCAAACATTTGAGAAACATATGAACATATGAGTGAGGTATTCTCAACCACAGTGCTCTCGACTATAGATGGAAGTGCAATACATGACAGATGAACATTGGTGATGCGGTTCAGTACATGCCTTTATATGCACACTGTATTATCCACAATAATTAAAAAGGAGGGGGGGGGGGGTTGCTGGTAATGAACAAACTGTTACAATCAATGATCTTGGAAAATGACAATTGATGACGAGTTGTAATGGTACTTCTAAAAATTGAATGAAGATTCCCAGAGTAAGCTCAATACAAACAGGGTCGGGTTTGACAAGCACCAACATCGCACATTTGCAGACACAACCGGTCACACTTTTTAACTTGAAGTCCCATGCGAAATATACCCAGCGACCATATGAAAAGTCTTCAAAACTCCATGTAGGATCACCAATGTGCATTCCTAGTAACATATCACAATCAATTGAATGTTTATGCTTTGAATGGTACACAAAGATGGAGAGTGATCTTGTTAATAACAGATGGATGATGTTAATATCGTGTCAATGTGAAGAGAGAAGGGAACAGAAATACGTACTCTCATAGTCTGCGTAGTCGTCAGGGTAAGGAACAAAAATAAGATACAGTATGCACATCCAAAGAGCAGAGTAAGGCAGCAGGTAGAGAGGATATAAAGCAAAAGATAAACATTAGCATCTAGGAAAAAAGTATTCATGCAGTTAATCATGCAGTTCATGCAGTTAACTATAAAACTGAGACTCTCGCTAAAGATGGTTATAAAGAGGAATGAACTCAAATCAGGTTATTATGATCAGGAGCATGCAGACTATCTGTTCAAATGTGGCAGTTGATTGATACATGTTTATATCTTTCATGGAAGTACAATAAATTGTACTCTTTTTTTTTTCAAATAAAGATCAAGTATCAATAATCAAATTATTTCACTGACATTTTAAAAAAAACACAAAATAACATATTTGTATCAAATAAATCAGGTCATTTAAAGCATTGATATCCACATCCACATCTACAATCTGTATGATTTTGACATTGGTTACATAATGAAATGTCGCAAAGTCACAAAAATGGCACACAAAAAGAAGCATTTCATCATTTTCTTTGAAGATCATGAATTAAACAATTCATCTTTAAATTATATTTCAATGTTGTTGAGCAAAGTACCTTGAATGCTGGGAATATACATGTAGCTTAGAATTGAAACTCAAACATGTATGCATACATGGAAGTGTCGCTATCTTGACCAAGGGAGGAGACTTTTCACACCTCAGAGCATAAAACCAGTTTAACATGCAACAAGACAACGTTTACTGTGTCATGCACTGGCAGAACAGTGTTTCAATAGGGATAAAACCATGTAACAAATCAAAGTTTTGCATTAGGCATGCATGTTATTGGAAGGCAACTTGTCAAAAGAAAGGCACTATAGACACTACTGGAGAATGGCAAATTCTGGCAGATCTAATATCACTTGCAGAGGGAAATATCTTCGAAGAAAGAAACAAAGTTGGCATCAAATGGAAGTGTGAAGAAACAACATCATATATGATGCATGCATCCACATTTACATTTTTGAAAAACTTACATATCATAATACACACACACATACCCATCCATACACACAATACAAAACAAAAATCAGAGTAACAAAAGTGAAATGTATCATTCATGCCAAGCAGAAGCTTATCACAAGGTATACCAGATTTCTGATATCATGCTGTATCCTCTATCATGCATTGCAAAACTTTGTAATGAGAAGAGAAAGAAATCACATTTTGCACTAAAAATCCAACCAACAATATGAAAAAAAAATCATACCTCTTCATTTTCATCCTATAAACATATACAAATTGAGGAAAAAGATATTTCAGAGCACAGCACTGCATTTTAGGTCACATTCTGAGACAGCTAATAGAATTTTCTTGATAAAATGTTGATATATATGCTATCAAATGTTGATATATATGCTATCAAATGTTGATCTCCATCAATTTGTTTTGTTTTGTTTCCTACACCATTTCAAAAAAAAAAAAAAATGAAAGATGTTTGCTTCTATAGCTTCATGCAGATAATGCAAGGATTATGACAATTTCAGAGAGCATCAAAGTCTTCATTACACATAGGGGGTGACATTCACATTTGTTGCGAACATAGTAGCTGAGCACAAGGGTATAGCGGATGCAGAAATAAGGACTGTTCCATGCCGCAGTAATCTGCAGGCAAACAAGCAGTGCTATTGCAAGAGGGACTGATACACCCTGTCTGCAGTAAACGTGCACATGATCAGTCTAGCAAAGAGCAATTGCTGTTGTGATGCAGTGACTAGTGCAAGAGATCTAAAGAAAACACAATGTGGAACTCTTGGTGGGCTGTGATGCGCAACAAAATGTAAAGTTAAATGCCTTTCAATTCAAACATTTTAAAAACTGTAGTAAAATTATTTCAACTACTAAACTCGGAAGCAGCATAAAGCACTAGTCATTTTCTGAATACTTACATGTCAAGAGTTCCAAACAACACTACTAGACTTTTGCCTGCATGCATGTCTGCATATATGTGACGCACATAATTGGTTGAAACATCAAAAGAACTGGAAACTTTACTCTGAAGAATACACTTTTAAAAACTTGCTGAGGAATTAGGATACTAAAAGCAAAACATCGCAGAGAAAAAGAAATTTCCCCTACCTGTGGGTCCATGCTGAAGACGTCAACTTTGACCTTTGGCGGGGGGCCAAGTTTTTTCTTCTCCTCCACTTGGGGCTCCTCCTTCTCCTCTTCCTTTGGAGGTCTGTTAAAGTGAGGGGTAAAAAGCAATATATTATCAATCATATTAGAAATCAGAGTTCACTATATTGTTCCCACATGCTCTGCACGGAAATGCGCATCATACCACTTCATGGAAATTTGGTGTTTGTTTTTGTTTTAATATACAAAAGGAATGCATGCATGACCTTTTAACAGGCCGACATAATGACAACTTGGCTTTGCAACTACATATATCTCAACTAGCTACTGTCCCTGAATCAGATTGACAAAATTAAAAGTGAAGGTTAGTTTCTCCAATGATGGCTGTAGTACATGGTGTCAAAACAAGATTGATGAGTCAAAGACAGTTCTTTTCGAATGCTTTTATTTTTATTTATTTTTTTTTCTCTCTCTTACTGTGGTTCTGGTTCATCCTTTGGCTCTTCTTGTGGCTGAGGTTCTGGTTCTGGGACAGGTTCTGGCTTTAGGGGTGGAGCTACCACTACCTCTGGCTGAGAGGGAGTCTTCTTCAATGCAGGCTTTAGTGGAGCTGGTTTAGGTGGTTCCTCTGGGGGCTTTTGAACAACAATGTAAAAGGGAAAGAACAAAAATTAACACTTGCTCAGAAACTCAGTACAATCACTTATCACTCATTGCTACCCAGTACTTCTTATTGTTTTGTTTTTTGATTTTTTTTTTCATCTTTAAATGCAGAGCATGGCATGAATCTAAATCTGAATAAGAATTTCAATCATCATCACTGTACTTTTTGTAAATCTACTGAGATTTGATACTTCTAGGATTTGATTCACTTGTGATTGATTTATTGGAGAGTGTGGTGGAGAGTGTGTTTGATAATCTTGTCAAATCTAAATAGAGATTACATGGATCTTGACAAACACATTTACCTTGTGGATTTCATCAAATGCCACTCACAGCCTACATCTTATATCTATTTAAAACAATAGACGTGAAATTAAACACACCACTGATACATACAATTAAGACCTGAGTTTGTACAAATTGATGCTGCCATATCAAAGCAGCATAAAATCTGCATATAAAAAGAGCACATCAGCAAGTCAGTCAAGTTACAATGGTGTACACCACAGCACAACTTTAAATTCTTACAATGACTTTCTCAAGGTGAAATGTCCCTGGTTTAATACCTTCTCACAGTAATCACCCTTCATCCAAGACAATCAATTAGGAGGATTCAACATCTCCCATGTTTTGTGGAACACACATAGATGTTTCGTAATGACGCACAAAGAATGGACACATGTCTACCTAAAGGGCTACAAAGTACTGTACATGGACCAATAAAAGTTCTCTGTCCCAATGGGGCACAGTGACGTAAGAGACATTACCCTTCAGCAAGGTCAATTCAATCAATACAATTAAGTAGGAATATGGCAAACAAGTCTGCTTTAGATGGGAGAGGCTCACGAAGAGAAAAAAATCAACGAAATCAATTACAGAACATCCATTAACTTCAAGGAAAAACAAATGGGATTACATGCTGCGAATGAAATGACATGTTGCCACTTACTAAAAGTAACAAATTTGAAACAAAAATCTGCTTGAAAAGTCATATCACGAAAATCCATGCTTTATCACCACAGAGCATTTATTCATCATTTAAACACCTACAAACGCGTACATATACAGTATATTTGCAAAAGTTGTATCTACACTTTCCACTGAAAAATGCCCTGTGCTCATTTTACTACATTTCATTAAACACAGCTCTTTACAATCACAAATATATCTAAATCTTTGTAGAGAATGGTTACCTTTCACATACTATAAATCACTCCTCACTGACTGCAAATTATGAATTTTAGGGTCTGAACAATTGTTATTCCTGGTGTGTGCAATCTCGAGCAATACATGAGATCAACATTACATAATAAGCAAAGTTTTGTCAATAAGGGAACTTCCAGCACTCACCTTTTTCTCAGTCTCAATTGGTTTTTTCTCCTTCTTTTCTGGAACCTTCGGCTCCTCCTTTGGTGGTTCCTGGATCCGGACCTCCTTCTTGATCTTCGGCAGGGGTGGGATGGGTACTTTGGGTTTGTGTACACACTCCTTTGGTCGGCTTGGAGGCTGGGGAGGGGGAGGGGTCTCGGGCTTGGGCGGTGGCGAGGGGGACTTCCTGGGAGGCGGAGATGCGGGCGGGCTGGGCCGGGGGCTGGGGGACTTGGGAGGGACGGGGGACTTTGGTGGGAGGGGAGACGGTGGTTTCTGTGGGACCACCGGTGGAACTGGCTCTTCTACGGAGTTGCGTCTGGATTCTACGGGAGTTGGGGTCTGCAAAAGCACACAATACATGTCATTGTTGAGCTAACAGGCCAGAAAAAGAAATGCAATTAAATGGGAAAAATTATATAATTTGTACATTTAGGGTAGTCATCTTTTATTGAAAGCCCTCCAATCCAAGTTTCATCTGAGGACAGTAACTGGCATCACAATGCCTGTTGATTCCTACCTAAAAATGTATTGTGGTTGTGCAAGTGCAATGAAAACATTCAATACATTTGGTTTAATACACGATCAATGCTTATTTGCAACTCTATGGAGGCTTTAAAAAGAGTCTTTCATTCATAACGTCAGGTATAAGTTTGCATAGTACTTGTGATGTAAATTATACAGTAAGCAAGAAGTCTGTCAGATATTAAAAGTCAGTAAATCAGTTTTGACATACTTGTACATTCTGATGACTTAATCCCTTTAATTTTTCCTAAATAAGAGCTACATCTGATAACTCATGCACATTCAAGTGGTGCCACAAATGCTGTAGTAACCACTGTATGGTTGTAAACATGTACAGCTGTGTGTATAACCATTAATATCAGCAATAAATGCAACATTCTGATCTTCCTAAACCCAAGGAATTTGAACACAATACCATTACCACATGCAGAACAGAGAATCCATGACAATAATAACTCTCCATCCTTGACATGACATTGGAATTGAGCACTAGTCCGAAAATTAAACACAAGTGACCAGTCATTCTGTAGGAAAATTTCAATGTGATTACAGTGCACTCCCGTTATAACGAAATGCTTGGGACCGGCAGTTTTCTTTCGTCATAACGAAATTTCGTTATAACCGAACAAATACAATATATAACGAAAACAAGGAAGCCATGGATATATTATATTCTGTTTGTTAAATACTCACCATACACTGGAAAGCCATGTGAACAATAAAACAGACAGTTATTCAATTTCAGATTATTGTACAGTATCAAAATAACACAAGTTCCCCTCGGAAACTGTGCATGACACACCAAGCGAACACACAGTGATGTAAAACATTTGCCCATGCAGAGACGCTATAAATGCTTCTTCCACTATGTATTTTCGAAAGCGATCCGCATTTCGTTATAACGGAGCACATTTCTTTTGTTTTTCTTTGTCAGTGGCGCTCGGAAAAGACTTCGTTATAACGAAAATTTCGCTATAACCGTGTTCGTTATAACCAAATTTTGTACCATAGACTTTAATGGCGATAATTTTGGGACCAGAAGTTTTACTTCGTTATAACGAAATTTCGTTATAACCGTGTTCGTTGAAATGGGAGTGCACTGTAGTTCACTTAAAATAAATTTCAACCTGTAATGTATGTATGGTTCTGTCATCATCCTCTACTAAAACAACTTTTTTTTAGACTTACAGGAGCGACTGAAGTCGGGCTCCAGGCCTCCCTTGTTTCTACCGGTGGCTCAGGGGTGGGTGTCGTCTTCACCACTGGAGACGGGGTGGGGATCGGTGTTGGCTCCACAGACTCAGCTTCATCTGAGACAGGGACAGGGAGGGAATGACAGAAACTCTGTGTTTACATTGAATACATAGTATGTAAATGGAGGCCAAAAAAAGAAAGAAATAATAATAATCGTCTCTAAAGGTATCCAACCCAGAAAATAACATACGCTCATGTGCTTGGGCACTATCAACCAATTCCAGATATAACCTTACCACCCGTGAGAGGATTTGGTAATTATAGAAAAAAATATCAATCTCAATATCACAATGAAAAATTACACACATTTTCACTTAAAGGGGAAGGCTAGTAACTGATCAGTGGGAATCAGTGGAAATGCTGGGAGATGATTGTTCCAATCCTTATGGGATTCATTCAAGAGTTCATTGTATATCTATTGTTGTGTGAAAATGATTTGCTTCAGAACGGTCTCATATTCAAGTAATGTGCAGATTAATGCTCCGTCACTGACCAGGGACGCTAACCTGGAAGCATTAAACTGTGGATTACTTGAATATGAGACCATTCTGAAGCAAATCATTTTCACACAACAATAGATATACAATGAACTCTTGAATGAATCCCATAAGGATTGGAACAATCATCTCCCAGCATTTCCACTGATTCCCACTGATCAGTTACTAGCCTTCCCCTTTAACGTCGATAGCGAAAATAGTTCACCATCACTTGAATGTCCACCACTTCTTGGAACACTTTAAGCACCCATTATCTGTCGTCAAATACAGTGTGAACACTACATGAATCTGCTTTAAATGACTCATAGACGAGCATGAATGTGGCTATTGGAATATTATTGAGCATTGAGTTTTAGTTCAGTTAACTTCAGTCCCATTTTTAATTCTTGCACCCTGATATATTTTGGTTTTATAAAGGAAGTTCCAAATGCCAGTTTCTGTAGGTTTAAATTTTCATCACATTGTACATGTAACTCAGTAATTGATTTTAATTCATATGTCTGTACGTGCATTAGAAAGCAAAGCCTTAATCAACTGACATTTTTTAATCTATGGGCATTCGTAAAGAGTTTGAAAAAATGCCTGCTACCTTTGGCTTTATTTCTGCTGCTAGCATTCATTTTGGCCTTATCATAGTTTGTAGCTGGGTAAGACAAGCCTTGTGGTTACTATGAAAAAACATTGTGAAGGATCCATTGCATAAAGTGCAAATACCATTAAATGCATCTTTCATTGGGTGTTCTTTTTTTTCTATGAATGAAACCCACTGCACTATGGTTTGCTAATCGTTGCCATAGTAAATGCAATGACAGATGCCGGATAACAGCGGCTCAGTTCTTTTGAAATGCTCAAGATCACAACGACAATTACCTCAAATACTATCCAAATATGATGCTTGAGATACACTACTGCTCCAGGAACAATGCAAACAAATCCATTATGAGAGCACATGAAACGGAAAGCTTATTTCTTTTTCCCTCGCACAGAGATTGGAACATCTTCAAAATTCTCCTAATCAAATACAATGCTTGACAAGTCATGAAGACAAGGAAATCTATATTTGACAGGGCAAAGATCAACATTTCTCCAACCACTATCTGTTTGCTTGGAATGTACTCAAGAGTTGATAAACATGACTTGTCGCGCATGAAATACAATTCTAACAAATGGTTACAGCATGGCCCATTCTCAGTGTAAAAGATTAAAACACTCAAAATCATGAATCTATCTACGACAAGTTACGAGAAAATTTATGAAAGCTCACAAGTTGCCATAAACAACCATTACTATGAAGGATAACATAAAACAGAGTGTGATAAAATTTCATAAAGGTTCTTGATTTCTGTTGAGACTGTAGCATCATAGACAGGCAGCAGGACTTTGGTGATCCGTGTTGAACCTCTGGAAAGCTAGCGTATCTTACCATCTTCGCCAAAGTCCAGTTCATCCTCCACTGGGTTGTCGTCCACCTCCACTTCCTCCTCCTCCTCCTCTTCCCCTGCATCGGCATCTTCAAACTTGACCACAGGGGGAGGGGCGGGGTCCTCCTGGAAGGCCCGTCTCCGGCGGGGGATGGGCGGAGATGGGGTGCACTCTCTGGCATGAAGCGGCAGCTGAGACACAAAGTTGGTGTAGTAGGCGATGTGGCCTCTCCGGATCTGCAGTGGACATTGGCGCAAGAAGTGGATTCAGTGGCGTACATTGTACTGTACATTCTCAAAATATAATATGCCATTGCAGATATTCAGTATTTCTCAATCTACCTTGATATGACCTCGATATCTGCAGCATAAAAAAGGTGTTAATCTGTGCTCACAATATTTCGAGTGTAGTCATAGTGTTTCATGTGAGGCGATACAAGAGATTTCAAGGCTGGCCACGTTCCGCAAATTTTGATCAGAAGCAGTATTCTGCATCTGCATGAATGTGTCAGATGAGTAGTCAAGAGTTACAGTTTGTACATACATCATGTACATGTGAATACATTGCAGTCATATGTTATATGAAGATTGGCTGACTCTTTCTCTATCAAAGAAAAACTTCTTCCATGTATTTAACGTCTGTTAAACAACGAAACTTACATTGTTGTGCCTTGGCAGTTGGGACAACTCTCGTCTCTGAAACAGAGCAAGAAGGGAGTAAATCAAGTTAGCACAAATGATAGATTCATTCGTTTTCGGACATACAGCAAAATATCAGGTACACTCTGATGTTTTAAAGGCCACTGTTGATTACTCTTGCTTATATTACAAATGTTGATAGACCAAGTTCATCTTGAAAATAGTCTACAAGTTGATTAGGCTGGTTACTCTGACTGACTGAAAGTTTGTCAACAGTTATGCAGAGTTTTGTTTCATCATCATCATCATCATCAAAAACTTAATGCATCCCATATGAACAAGGGAAAGTAGATGAAAAAGATTGACTCAACACAGGTTGATACTTGGGTAGGAAACAATATTAGCACATGAATTAGACCACAATATAAGACTTGCTCATCATTGTTACACCAAAGAAGTCTCAATGGGGGAATAATCTATCACACTCACAATACATCAGCTGAACATTTCATCCTTACTTGTGTCATTCCACACATTTGGAGTCCACAGAGCCTAGATTTCAAAACCTTCATTAGTCCTCTAACAATCACAATTCAAAGCAGCACTGAAAACTTTCACAATGTGATAGTTAAGATGAAACTGATTACAAACAGTTGCAAATTGCTTAAAAAGGAATCCCCCCCCCCCAAAAAAAAAAACACCCAGAAATAAAAAACACAATGATTGTGAGCACTTACTCTGAGACCCTTTCGAAACATCTTCCAAATGTGTAGAAAATGAAGGTCAGATAGCGAGATGCTTTATGGCAAAACAATCACTAACAATGTGGACTTCCAAAATGTCTTCAAGGTCCAATACTGTACACTCCATACACTTTCCAAATTGCATATCCTACTAGGTCTTCCTTCACCTGTCTGATAATGCTTCTATCCAGTTACTGACCACCTCGGTCTAGCCCTCTTTTCTGATATGCCTGGTGATCCATTAAAGCTAGGGCGCTCCCTTCGCATCATTCACAAGCTCAAACACAAAATCTCTTCCTTGCAACTTGATACATGTGTACAGAAGGTTTTGACATCAACCGATGCATATGGGCATGAAGACTACATTGTAATTCATGCCTGGTGCATATCAAGTGTGGGAAACAACTACCCAATCCTTTGTTTCCCATGACATCTTAACTACCAAAAGTTAAACAAACTTTTCTTTTTTTTATCCCCTACCAGGTGCAGCATCTACGGTGTAGATTCACTATTTAATTCAAAAACAAAATGACAGGTGGTTAATGGAGCCAAAAGTGAACACGCCCTTTATGTGTGATGTGCCTGTATTTGCCTAATCGCCGAATACTCTCAGATACAGGTATGTGGGAAATTGTGAGCTGGCACTGTTTGTGAAATTAAGACCTTAAGTTCCTGTCACACCTGTGTGGATTGGTAGCAACGACTGAGCACAATGCATGCTCTGTACGTCCTTGGCACTGAACAAAGAGAGAGCTGAACCGACACAAAAGACAAGCATTCTCTTTCTCCTCTCCTTCTCCTTACATGCCCATGATGCTCATTAGACAGATTTAAATAAAAATAAAAACAAAAGAGAGGAGGAACTGAATTATGAGTAGGCATGGGCAGTGTTTCATTTGGGTGAAGAATTTGTGACATTGAATCTCTGTAAAAAAAAAAGCCAGTTCTTTTCATCTCGTGCCTTCAACTGATGAACAATTTTCTTATTTTGAAAAGTTGTTTTTGAGCAA
The DNA here is from genome assembly GCF_040938485.1 of Diadema antillarum. Taxonomy (NCBI): domain Eukaryota; kingdom Metazoa; phylum Echinodermata; class Echinoidea; order Diadematoida; family Diadematidae; genus Diadema; species Diadema antillarum. Next base: position 518,106 of record NW_027271626.1, read on the forward strand.
AACAGCAGGGAAAATGGGGGGGGGGGATGGGGGCAAACGAGCAGCCACGATAAGAGTGAAATGAGGAAAAGAATACCAGGATACGCATCACTCTATCACACTAATCTCATGCAATCATCTAATTTCCTAATGGCATAAACATGTAGCCAGATGGATGTAACAGGATAATGTGATCATGACATCACTGCATAAAACTTTATGGTGTGTGACAATATTATGTGGTTAAGGTTATTCCTCATATATTATATGGAAGTGTATGCTGTTTAAATTACACTATAAAAATGGGTTCATACACTTCCTATATTTTTTTATTGTAAATGTTGACTACTCCTGTCTTTGAGAAAATATAAAATCATGAAGCTCTGCATTATATTCTAGCATGCAGAAATAGCCACTTATTATCATGCTATCTTCATTAAAACCAACAGAAACAAATATTGAGTTGCAATGTACAAGGAATGTCCCGCTACATGTACATGGTATACACACTCAGGAAAGCTGACGGGTGAAATTATAAATGAAAAGGTCACAATGCAAAATATCTGGGCCCCATTCAGTGTATGCATCAACTGTTGCAATTTATAAGCACTAAAAACTTTGTAGTCAATTAAATGGCAGCAGTTGGCCACAACTGATCAGCTAAAACTATCATGACTCTTTCATTGGACGTTGAAATGACTGCAATGCCTCTGTAAAATGGGACCCGACGTTTGCATTAAGAACTGAATGTGCCATACCGTGGTGGGAGCTGTCTTGGGTCTAGTCCAGTTGCTCTTGCGATCGTGGTGCGACGGGAGATGAGCCGCCAGCAGCCCCGTCGAGGATGTTGGTCGGTGTGAGCTGCTGGACGCTGGTCGACATTCCACTGGACAGAAGGGGCAGGAGTGCTGGACCTCCTCTCCGGTATCTTCCATGTAACGCCTGATGACCTGCTCCTGATGGTGCAGCCGCTCCACCTGCGTCACGCTCTTGTTCTGGGCCGACGATGGCCGGTGTTTCAGCAGCACTGACGTGGCACTCTTGGGGCGTCGGTTCATTAAGGCTGAGAGGCGCGCAGTGTCCTCCGGGGAGTAGTTGTAGCACCCGACTCTCTCATTGCGATGACTGCTCGTTGCACGAGCGCTGCGTGGTCTGGAGAACCTATGCTTGACCGCGCTGCTGTGCACCCGCACGTGGGTAGCACTCTTCACTCTACGTCCCTGCCGGCTTGCTGGCGTGGAGGGGCGCAGCTCGAGGTCACGGCTACCTGTCTCCAAGTACCTGTGCTGGGTGGAATCCATGGCGGAGTGTGGCCGGAGGAAATCCTCCCGCCTGAGATTGCGGTATCCGGAAGCAAGCCATGGTAAACTAGGATCCAACATGGTGCTTGCACAGGCAGAAAATCAGCAAATATTTTTTGCTCGAGTTCACAGCTGTATCACTTTAGTTATCCATGGATTGGTCAGCTCTGAGTGTTATTTGATTTCTTTCTGCACATAAACAAAGAAAGCATGTCATCAGTTGGAATATCAATCTCATCTCGTTGATCGATTGCTAAATAAAAGGTCAATTCTCTCTTTTCATTTTAAACATTCCAAATGTCCTCTTTTTGATTTCAATAAGGAAGTTGGGAAATCTACATACCCCCCCCCCACCACATGTAAACTGACTCAAAAACAGAGACTCCAACTCTCCCGCTTTCGACGGGAGATCTCCTGCCAAAAGCCCATTTTTACAGAATCTCCCATTCTCCCGCTTTAGATTTAATTTCTTCTGTTTGAATGACTTCTTACTTAATTTCATTGTACATTGTATGTTGAAAAATAAGCCTTAGTTCAGATAGCACGAGGGAGCAACTAGAATCCTGGACCGCAAAGGACTTCGCACTCGTGATGTGCGCTTTGCGCACATCAAGTTGAAGTCTCCCGTTTGCTAGGGTTTTCAGGCAGGAGGATCTCCAGACCAGAAGGTGCTTGGGGTTGGAGTCTCTGCAAAAAGCTTGCAGTAGATTATTTCTGTTTCTAGATGAGATTGATACTGACATATATAGGCTGATGAAATTGCCTTCATGAGCACTGCAATATGCAAATTAAATGTAATTGCATCAAATAATATTCTTTTTTCACTATTCCGCCCTTCCTTCAAACTTCAGTAAATTCTATAATCAAACAAACCTGCGATCATACAAAAGTAACTTCTTGAAGCATTCAATATAAATCAAACTTCTACTAAGCCCAGCGGCCTATCGACAGGATATACCGTATACGACCCGTCTAACATTAGGCCCTACTTCTGAAGCCATTTGTGAAAGAAAGAAGAGATGTTTTCAATCATTCTAATCTTCTGCAAGTCCTGGTTAGATTCCAAGTCTGCCTCCTGATCCTTCAACATTTACGTAATTTAATAATTGGCTATCACATGAACAGCAGACCGTCAATGGTACACTGATGAACGCCCCAAACGTTAAACGGCTAACATACCGTTAGGATCCAAGGATGTTTTACCTACAGTGTAGATAGCGGCTATAAACATCGACCGCTGCATCGGCTTATTCGCTCAATTGTCAACCTTGGACACGGGGCTCGCTCGACCGCACCTCCTCGACTGGGCAGGCGTGAATCATTATTGCCGCTGTGAAAAGAGGGAACCGGCTCGAGATAAATTTAACTAAAAACATTGAATAAATTTAAACATGTATTGCTCTCTAGACTCACCAGATTAAGTTGTACGATGGCGTATCATTTTCAGTTGAGAACATGTCCACTGTTGTTTGTATTCCCAGAAGTTGAGTACTTAATTTGTGTTTTCTGGATCACATTTCAGCACAAGCTTCATAGACAGTGTGTTGTGTACAATGTATTTACCGTGTGTGCACCCCCCTAATTTCCCATTCGATCGTGTACACGATGTTCGCTCAACCGAGGACACCCAGTTTAGAAGGTGAATCAGTGGACCCACACAAAACAGGTTGTTTACCCCGTGATGGGTATTGTTAATGCGTTGCTACGAGCCCAGCGACGATAGCCAGACTGTGTGGAGGATCTATACTCAGCAAAAAAAAAGAAAGTAAACACTTATACAAGTTTATCTTTCTCATAGACTATCTGGCTAAAGATGGTGTTTTATATACCATGTTAAAGGTAATTTAATTAGCTATCAACCTTGTAGGTCAATGAAAATGTTAACTTTACGAATGAGTGAACACATTCGTTTTTCTCTTCCAAGGCACAAAAGTAAATATTGCAAAATGGACAAGTTGTTATTCAAGCGTATTTGCTCTTCCATATAATGAGAACAAAAGACAAATTTAACACAAAAGAAATGCAAACTAATTTGCAAAAATCAACCTATAATCTCAATAATGTCTCTGTAACCCTCAAAAGATAAAGAAAGGCAAAAAATAATGGAGGAAACTGTAGAATCTTCTGTCAAATCCGCAGTGAAAAGACATAAGAAAAAATTATGGTAACAAAGAAAGTTAAATTTGAAACGTTATTTCAAATTAAGAAAATTTGAAATAATATTTGGATCTTGAATTTGTCTCGTGCATTCCTAATTCCTTAATTAAAAAGTAAAACGAAGAAATTCTGTCGATTTTATCACCTTTACGGCTTACTCCCTATGTCATTTAAAGTTTGAATTGATGAAAAATGCTTATGTTCCACCTTCAGTTTCCCCACTATGTTTTTGTTTTGAATATAAAGGGAAACAAGGGAACGGAAACTTATTTCTGCTGTTTCCTTTATGTCTCTCATTGCTTTAAATTGGTCTTTTGTTATCATTGCTATCTTGGAGGGCATTTGCAAATGAATTTCAATATGTCCAATTCTGTAATTTTTACTTTTCTGCCTTGGAGGACAAAAACAAATGTGTTCACTCATGCGTAAAATTTCCCTTTGTATAAACCTACCAGGTTGATATTCAATTAGATAACCTTTGATATGGTATGTGACACATTGATTTTTATCTAAATCTTCTATGCAAAATATTAACTGGAAAAGGTGTTTACTTTCTTTTTTTGCTGAGTGTATATATGCGTCTGGAGGCGGGCTATACGATTCGCAAAGTCGGTCCGGATTTTAGACCACGATGAGTGAAGGGAAGGTCTTTGAAGACGAGAGAGAAAAAAGGATTGGGAAGGGAAAAATTAAGGTGATAAAAAAGAAAGAGAGGAGGAGTTAATGAGGCCCACGGGAAAAAAAGGAAGAAGAAGCTGACGAAAGGAAAAGACCAAGAAGAACAATTAAAGAAAACCTAAAAAGAAGAAAGAATAGAAAAAAAAAAGAAAAAAAAAAGATTATGCGATGCACGATGTCCATTACTTCAACCTCAAACTTAATGATATCAAAATCTATGTCATACGCGCAGTTCAACGAGAGAGATGGTTTACCCCCGGGGCCTTGGTTCAATTGCAAAACCTCCTATGAAATGATATTGTACCGGTAGGTGATAGGGTCTATATCCACAGTTTTGTATTAGGCCTACTTGTTTTGGCTTTATAATAGGTATTAAAGGGATCGTATAGTTTTGGTAGAGACTTAACTTCAGGTATTCATCATTTTTGGGTGAGATAGTGAGAAACCTCTTATGAAATATGAAGGAGCATGTAACTCCGAGAGGGATTCAATGTTTATTTGATGAAAATTGGTTTTGAAATGGCCAATATATCAAAAACAGAGTGATCCTAATAAAGTGTGGGACCCACATCTTATTACGATCGTTTTGTTTTACTTTGTTTTTGGATGTTTCAGCTATTCCAAACCTGATTTTTATCAAATAAACTTTGAATTCTTCTTAAAATGGTATGCTCTGTACTATTTCATAAGCGTTTTCTTGGTATCTCGCAAAAAAGTTAAAGCCCAATTTTCATCTCAACCAATACTGTATTTGAAATGAAAATAAAAAAGCTCAAACAAAACATATGAAAGTATAATCTAACATTATTCTGTTAGATGTCCTTGTGCCTTGTGTGAGCGGAAAGTCTTTGAAATTTTCAGTAGTGCACAAAATCATAATTTGATTCTACCTTGTCCGAAGTAATTTGTTTCTTTCATTTCATTTAATGATGACAGCTTGCCTTTTTGCTTCAGCAAAAACTGTTGTGTTCATTCTGAAATCTGCAATTAGGTTAAAATATTAGCAATATTTACGACGATCCTATAAGTCAACATAAAAGAAAAGGCACAATAAATGTTCTGTATATCATGTTAGTTGCATTTCAAAAACATCGCCAAGGGGTACATGTAATTTCACTCAACACTCCCAAGATATTCAATTACTGATCTCTTCAGAAATCAGTAAGCTGCCCTCTGTTGATATTATTTTTACAACGCATTCTGAGACTCGTCAAACCACTGAGTTCTCAGGAGTGATCAGTGCATCACTGATATAATCTCTTTGATTATAGAGATCAGTGACTTGTCAGAGCCAAGATGGTTGAGAAATCATGCAGCACCACTCCAGCAAGAAGACTTCATTATGTATATTTTTAAAAAGCAAACAGGCGTCTGAAATGTGAAAAGTAAATCAGATAAAAGATTAGATACCCTATACAGAAGAGAGATAGATAAAGATGTATGGATAGATGGGTAGTGATAGATATTGGATAGATAAAGAGATAGACAGATAGATAGATAGATAGATAGATAGATAGATAGATAGATAGATATAGATAGATAGATAGATAGATAGATAGATAGATAGATATAGATAGATAGATAAATAGATAATGACAACGAGGACCAAGATGATACGTTAAGTTCAAGTTCATTTTTATTTTTCTCCATCTCAACACTTATAATCAATACGCGCAATGTAGATTAAAGTAAAAAAAAAACATGTCATCATAATATTATTAATCAATGAAAAGGGGGTACAATATAGTTTAAAAGGAGATCACAGAATTAGGCATTATCAAGTGATTAATCGGAGGATAGAGATGGGGACCCAATGAAAAGCGAAGCTTGTACATTGTGGGTAACCCCCCCCCCCCCATCACAGTTACAATACAATGTATATACATAGGAAAAAGGCATGGCCACCAAACCCAGTTCATGGTGATTGAAGAATTAACGAAATTAATCATGAATACATAGAAAAATTTGTATTATATTAAAGGGCTGATGCACCTAATTGAAACAAGTTAAAACAATAAAACGTACAAACATAAACATAATGTGCTTATCACGAGTGTGTGTGATACAAACAAGCTACATAAAAGGGATTGTATAATTTTGGTTGAGATCATCACGGGGACTCCAGTTTTTACTTTTGCGTGATAGTTAGAAACTATTATACTTAAGAAGATACAATTCTAAGAAGAACTAAAAGTTTAGGCCCTATATGATGAAAATCGCCTTTGAAATTATTGAGATACAGTAAAAACAAAGTAAAACAAAGTGGTCCTAATTTAAGGCTGCGGCTGATCAGTCGCTGCGATTCGTGGGATTCTACAGACAAAAAAAAAATGGCTTGAGCTGTTACCAAGAAAGCAAGCGTCCCTGGGCGACGTCCGAGACGTCTCCAAACAAGGTGACAACTTGCTGAGCCGGAAGTCCCAGGGACGTCTCCGAGACCAGCTGAAAGTCTCCGAAAAAAAAGTCTCAGGAGGCGTCGCGACGACGTCTCCGCGGCCACTCCGCGACCAGCGAGCCTCGAGTCGCCACCAGGTCCAGTCTCCAAGCTAACGAGATTATTTCATTGGGTTGTAGACGAGTTGGCAACCTGGTGGCGACTGGAGTCTCCCCAGTCACGGAGACGTCTCCACGACGTCGCCTGGAATCTCTAGCTGAGTCTCCGGTGAGTCGCGGGGAATCGAACATGTTCGATTTTTTTTTTCGAAACTTTTTTTCTAGTCTCCATACAGGTGGTCTCTGAGATGTCTCTTTGGTTGCGGCCATTTCGCAGAGATTAAGTTTGTCGGCGAGGTCTTTGAGACGTCTCCGCAACCATGCAGAGACCCATTGGCGACCTATATCCGGGAGACGTCGCTGAGACGTCTCCACGACTGCAAAGAAGAAGTCTCGAAGGCGCCGCGGCGACATCTCTGCGGCTTGCGGGCGAATATGTTATCACCTTGTTTAGAGACGCTTCGGAAGTCGCCCCGGAATCGCCTTCTTAGTGAGAGCACAAGCCATTTTTTGGTCTTTCGCGAGTTGCACGATTCACGGTAAGTCACTGGAAGAGTCTCTGGAAAATTCAAACGCGTTCCATTCTCTCGCGACTACATGGAAACTCGGCGACATTTCTGGAGGCGTTGCGGAGACGTCGCGGAGACGTCGCGGAGATGTCTCTGCGACTAGGGAGGCAGCCTGCTCGAGTCGCCACAAAGTCGCCTATAGCTATAGTCTACAGCCCAATGATACACCCACTTAAAACTAGCAAAAACTGATAAATGTTAAGTGAATTTCTGCCGAAGAAGCTGGTGGAAGCAGGTGCATCTTGTTACCAGGCTGAATGGAAGGGAAAGTCCCTCACTTCGGCATGGGGGTGGTGGGGGTGATACGGTTGGTTGGAAAAAGGAATTTAGACATGCACACGTTTAATCAACTTTTTTTTTTCTGTGCAGCTATATTTATGGTAATTATACATTTTATTTACGTCCATCCCAACGGAAATTTTTGATGCATGGGATATTGACATCACTCTTTTTTTTCAGTTGGAGGTCGAAGAGCTAGGTTTTTTCCCCACTTCTAGGTTTCAAGCATGTCTAACACTGGATCACAGTGTATAGTTAAAGTCCTATGAATGCTATGATGGATTAATCACATTTTCTGCCGCTGTCGCACGTTCAGTCAAAAGTTATTACACACAATATGTAGACCTAACAACCCGCAAAACTGGCTTATTTTACCCACTAGTCATTCATGACGGATTGATTAGTAAGGCTGAACACGTTTTATAGGCAGTTTCATTTTGCCTAGATGATAGGGCCTATAGGCAGTCGTTATGATACTGCAGATGGGATGGATTGTTTTTTTCGTCATAAGAAATACAGTTGAAGAGGAGACTGCAAAACTATCACGGGTGACTGACGCTCTTATTGCCTCGTGGTTTCTTGATTTATACCACCGTTATGCATTATACTGCATCATAATGAGGACCATTCCAATTTTAAAGTTTACTCTAATTATAACGCATAGATCGCAAATCATTGCTGTTGCTTATAGATCGATGAGAAGAAAAACAGTTAAATAAGATACACTTTGAATTATAGGTATATGCAATGTGAATTTCCGAGCCAGCTTATCTTAACCGTATAGAAGGAAAAAGGGTTGTTGCATCACGCTGTGTGTTGTGTATATTTTCTGGTGGATATGCAAAATGAAATAAAATAAATGAAATGAAATGAGAAGTATTCATAAAACGACGAAGAAAGAAAAATTTACATCAAACAATGGGTCAAAAGTGATGTTGAATCAATCCACTTTGCTGGTATCACCTTAAGGTGGATGATCTAGGGAAAAAAAAGGAATGCCTCGAAAAAAGTTCGGCAAATTAAAATTGGAAAAGACGTAACAAAAGGGGGTGTTGTTTGAACAGGGGTTCTTGAATCTGATCTTGAGAGCGCGGATTCATCGTTTGTTAATAGTAATTATGTCAGAGCCATAATAACATGTCAGATTACTAATATCTAAACAATTATGCAGATGCTAATTTTGAATCGCTCTTAGGATCTTTGAAATAATATCTGCATTTGGTGTAATTAATTCTTCATCTTCGTGCGTCTGTCTGTCTGTCTGTCTGTCTTTCTGTCCGTATATCTGTCCATCGAGCTGTGGTCGCGGGTCGCCTGCCTCGATACCGTTGTCTGCCGTTATGTGTATTAGGGCAATGTCTTCGCCTTTCTGAATAATAGATCAATGCGTTTCAGGGGCGAGCCAGACGGTAAATCTTCCGAAATTGCGGCTCGAAATCAAATTGGATTTACAACATTTCGAGATCATGTTACATCGCTCCCCCTCCCTTCCTCGAGCAAGGCCCAACATGCTGAGGCTATTGCAATATCCTGGGATTGTGTTTAAAGGGAGTGTGTGCATGGATTATGCGTAAACAAATAAATGAAAAGCGAACATATAACGGTATATGCATATCCATATCTACATCATACATACACCAGGGCTCGACACTAACGGTGGCCCGGTGGCCCGGGGCCACCAAAATTGAAAGTTGGGCCACCAAATTAAAAAAAAAAGGCAAATTTGGTGGCCCGCCTCGGGCCACCAAATTTTTTTGAAAAGTACGTCAATTAATTCGTAACTTTTTGCGCCGGAAATTAGCAGTTATATTTGTTTAAAGGATGGATGAAAAGGACTGAATGAGTGCCTGAGAGTGAGTGTTGCGAGTTTGTTGAGGTTTATTCATGAGTAGATGTACTCTCTAAAAAAAATCGAGTGAAAATTTTCACTCTAAAAAGAGTGAATACAAAAAAGAGTGAATTTCGAGTGAAATTGGAGTGAATTTTGAGTGAAAATGCTCATTTTCACTCATTTTGGAGTGACGTCAGGGATCACTCCAAAATCTTCGAGTGATCCCTGACGTCACTCCAAAATGAGTGAAAATGAGCACTTTCACTCAAAATTCACTCCAATTTCACTCGAAATTCACTCTTTTTTGTATTCACTCTTTTTAGAGTGAAAATTTTCACTCGATTTTTTTTAGAGAGTATGTCCAACTTCCAATTCTTACTATGACTGGATAAAACTTAGATATTTGACACATTAAAAAAAAACAGGACGTTTAATGTTTTTTATTGTTTTTTTTTCGGGGCCACCAAATTTTTCTCTCGGGCCACCAAAAATTTGAAATTGAGGATTTTGGTGGCCCCATTCGGCCACCAAACAAAAAAGTTAGTGTCGAGCCCTGCATACACACAAACAATTATTATGCACACACACTCATCTTGTATGTAGGCCTACAGATGCGTACATAATGATGATTCTTATTGTATATTTATGCTTTATTCTCATTTATTTCATTAGTATTTATCGATCCCTGCGCTTATCTTTAGTTATAGGGTCCAAAACGACAAATATTTCAATTCAGAATAGAATTAGGAAGGTTACAGAGGCGTCACCAGTGTAATACTGCTGATCCTCTTGTCCGATAAAATACCCTTGTGTATGCGTTTATTTATGTTTATCCTTTTTGACAGAAAGAATGTGAAAGAAAGAAAAGAAAGAAAACGTGGGAGAGAGGGAGGGAGAGAGAGAGAGAGAGACTGAGAGTCAGACTCAAAGTTAGGGAAGGGAAGGAAGCGGTAGAAGTATAAAATGATTTACGGAGAAAAATGAGTTAAGAAGATTTGATATTAAAGCCTATAAACAGTGGCTCAGTCTGTCATATCCTTTTAGACACCTCTGAACCTTGGAGCATTATTGTCTGCCTGTTAGGTGTCTTTTTTATCCTTCCCAATTCAAATTCACCTTTATAGCTCTCCTATCATTTCTATATGTACGTCATCTCCCTCTATAGTGTCTTCGTTAACTTTCGTTTCGTTTTGATTCGAATCATCATTTCCTACAGATAATGATGACATTTCGATATCATAATCGCACAATGTAATGAACGTGATGAAGAACAAACTGTGAACTGAGATATCAATGTTGTAAATTTCGTGACAAATACCGCAAGAAAGTTGCTGAAAATAGAGGGGGCTGGAAATGACATTAGAAACAGGGCTTGTATATAGTTTGCATTCCCTACATGAAATATAACATTACAAAACTGACAAAATATGGCAAATTGATTAAAAAAAGCAAAGAAAGACGTAAAGACTTACATACAGACAGACATATACAGAGACACGAGACAGCTCTCTTAGTGATTTTTAAAGAAGAAAGAGAAAAAGGAGGTAAGCGTGGAAGCGTTGAATTTCTTGTTCCTTTTTTTTTCTCCTCCAAGTACTGGGTGATATAATTTTTCTGGTCCTTCGTATTTCTGCACTTCACGCACAAAGTATGAATTTGTCAATTTATGTTTATTTATTAAGCAATTTGAAAAAAAACCCACACAGATCATGAAATGCAATATAGGCCTACAGAATAATCATTATACAGATAATTATATATGGGATAAAAATGAATTTATGAATATTTGCATATTAAATGATATTAAAGGACACATGCGTACATAAATTTGGTTATGTGAAACAAAGTAAATGCAACAATAATAGCAGAGAAAAAGAAGGTCCCATATAGCAAAGCAAAAAAAATAATGATAATAAAAAAAAAATGAGCAAAACGTCTGCACACTCACTTTTCAAAATTGAGATTAATTGCAGCATGGCTGTATACATAATCATGTTGATGACATCATACTCCAGAAATAAATGGGCCCGTAATTGCAATCAAATGGCGCAGGCTTTGTTCAATCAAGCTCCGATGATTATGTACATCAGTTGGAAGCTGAGACAGCAATGGCAACGCAAATTGTGAGTTTAGTGATGACTGCACTTTAGAATAGCACGATGTGGCGTATAAGAACCCTGCAGGGCGAACTTTCCTCTTATATGGGGACAAATGCGTTGAATGCATTGTTGGTGTTATCAATAAATTTTACATTCATTGAAACAGAAATTTCTTCTTTCTTTTTGTTAAATCTCGTCCAGAGACTGCATTACGCGTTGATTTCAATAATTTTGTAGTAAAGACTAGATTGGTAATAAAACTATGTCACTGCACCAAGATGATAGATTTCACAATAGACTGAGAGACCGACAGACAGACGGACAAAGTTATGACAGACAGAAAACTTATACATAAGACTTCACCGCTAGAAGAACTACACAGTTTTTCAACATCAGATTGAAAAACACCTAAAAACAACCAAACACACCCACATACACACACACACACACGCACGCAACAGAAATATGAGAAAAGCCATGACGATTTGTCCGCTAACGTTGTCCAGTTTTACGAACAGATGTCTGCTTTCCTTCGTGTCCGATCACACGAAACTTATGAATAATTCACCTCTATCATTTTGAGATAAATTGAATACATAATAATTGTAAAATTCATTTTGACAAAGTTTATAGGTCCCTTATCCTCGTCTCGGGAGTTACAACCTACCTCGATAGATCCATGTCAAACCCTCAGGTTAAAACAAAATGTGCGTTTCCTCTCTGCAAGATGACCTCTCCATGCAAAACATATTCAATGTATGAGTTGGAGTACTGACATCATTAGCTAATGAGAAATTAGTGTAAATGGACAGACATCTAACCCTCAGATTCAATCGGTTATCATTTAAATTTCATTTTTGATATCTTCTATGTGCACATCTCAATACGTCATTGTAGATCTACCAACAATAGGATGTGCAGAAATACAAACCGACACACATTATGAGAACACACACACACACACACACACACACACACACACACACACACACACACACACACACACACACACACACACACACACACACACACACACACACACACACAAACACACACACACACACACACACACACACGTACACACACAGACTCAGTAAGAATCACACATTACACACTAAAACTAATGCACGTTCATCTGCACACAGGCTCTCGATCCTTCTCAAATTCAATTGGCGGGTCACATTTATCATTCTATGATCGATTTTCCTTGAGTTTTAAAATGTCATGTGTACATTTCCTCAGCCTGTCCACTCCCTTGCATTTCTTGTGGAATCATATTCATACGTCGAATTTCAAAATTAAAACTCACTGCGTCGTCTGCTTGACACCCAGACTAAATCGATAACACACACAGCCTGAGATCACGTTTCTTGATCGCAATTCATAACACAACTCTTCTTGACCCCCCCCCCCGTCCCTAACCAATCCCTATGATATTTCATACTTTTTATTATATTAATATACACACTGTTTTGTGTTTGATATAATATGTTAGTGATATATTACTATTGAAAAATTGTTTGACGTTGTATATACATAGAAATCAAATCAAATCAAATCAAACCTCACTATAGAAAAAAAAAGGCTGTAATGTTACTTCATAACTTAAACTTGAGGTCACAATATCACAATGAAATGCCTGCAAAGTAAGTTATCTTTTGTAGAACCAACTAAGCTGACAGGTGCCCAGGTATGACTAGACGAGGTACACTTTGATGTATACCTTTTCGATTAATTGTTGCTGTGGAATCTTAGAGGATGGCTTGTAGATTTTGACGCATACTCTTCCCTGTCTAATTTTATACTTACAAGAACAACAAAGAACACAACTAACGAAGAGAGCCACTGAGTGCTTGCAGTGACTTATCACTAGCAGTCTCAATGGAAATCAATCGAAATTATTGCCAAATATTGCCGTATAAAATAGATAATAGCTTGCTTGGAAATAAAAAAGATAACAACAAACAAACAAACAAACAAAACAAAGCGCACACACAAACACAAAAAACAATTAAAAAAACACGTTCAAGATCCATTTTTTTAAAGATTAATCTCATCGTTTTGATTTAGTGTTATTGTGATCATATCGCGTTGTGTTTGCATGCATGTGGTTCAATTCATATTCTTATCATGGAGCTACTGTAGCTCCATGTTCTTATTAAGCTATTCGCTGAATAGTATAGCTTCTCGGATAAACTGATAAACAAACTACATATAAGTAAAAAAAAATGAATTCAACTGACAAGACGCATGCACTGCTCATGTGGAAGGGAACAATCAAGAGCGAAAAAAAAAAGTTTTCTGATGATTATTGCTGCTATTACAGAATAAAATATGTTTAATTTCGCACGAAACTAGATCACACCTGTTCGATGATCACAAGACTACTCGGTTTGCTTCCAGGTCTCTTCCGCTGTACCTATAGTATTGCCTTGTACGTACCCTTTGGCTCGGCTGTTAATCTCTTTGAAGACCCAATACTCACTTTAAAAGGACTCTCTCTTGTTTTATAATGAATCGGGATGACCTTATTATCCTAGTTTTTAGCCCCGGAAAACACACCAACAATCGCTGTAAATACGTCAAGGCTAAGTATAATAAATGCGATCGTGCGAGGCACGCGGACCATACGGTTTTCCTATTACAAGTGCATCCGTTTGTATATGCATTTAGTAGCATATTCTTTTTTTTTCTTCGCTGCCGATGAATATAATTTAACGCTTCGAACGACTTAAAGGGGGAAGTCGGGCAGGAAAGAACAAGAAGAGAAACCAAATGCAGTGAAACTATAAGCAACAAACTAGTGAAGATTTTGGCCAAAATAGTCTACAAATAACAATAGCAGTGGCCTTGTGAATGACGCCAAACCTTGTACACTCTATCGGGTTTTTTTTCCACTATACTCTGTACACATTACACTTTTATCTACAAGTTTGGTACCATACTCTAAAACACTGGGAATATATCTATACATATATGGAAGATATAGCATTCATTCGCGACCGACGTAGCCATTTTACAGAGTATAAAGCACATTACTTTGTTAGAGCAACATATTGCGATGATAGCTTTCCAAATTGTGAGTGATCTTCTATTTTAATCAAACAGAGTTATTCCGTTTAAATTCCTCACAAAAAAGACACCAAAATGAACATAAAGCTTTTTCATCAGCAGAGTAAAGTGACAACACGCTCCATCATGGGATCATGCTGCATGCATTATGCACACTAATACGCCGCTTCATATGTCTTCATTCATTCTAATACGATTCCTTTTATCTCGGGCGGTGGGCAAGAGTGCCCGGATAGTAGCCGAATACTATAGTAACCAAAGTGGCAAGCATATTAGCACATCTCTACCTCTGAACTCCCACCCTCCTTTAACTTGTTTTTTTTTTTTGTATAGGTTCCTTATTTTTTCTCCTCCTTCATTTCAGTTATTTTCTTCTCCTTTTTTTTTTTTTTTTGGTATCTTCTCAGTCGTCTTTCCTTCTGGTCTGCCTTAGTTTTCTTATTTCTCCTATTTTCTTTTCCTCTTGCATATTCAAGACCCTGTTTCCCCCTCCTTCACATTCTTTAGCTGCCGGTCTTGGCTCTTCCCTCTCTTCTACCTCTCTTACACTTGTCCATCTATCGTCCTGATTTTTATACTCTTTTTATTTTCCGTTCCCTTTATCACAATCCCTTCCTCCTCCTTTCCCGTGGATTCCTCGTTCCTCCCCTATCAATTTCCCTCTTCTCCCATCTGCTGCTCGTCCATGTCATACTCCTCTCGTTTTTTTCCCTTTACTGTTTCCTTCTTCCTCTTTCTGCTTCTTCTCTGCCTTGTTATACATTTAGTTTGTCATCAGCAGTTTTCGTAACTGGATTATCGATGTTGATTCTATTAGAAAGTTCTGCGTATATAGGGAAAGTCCTAAAGACCAGAACCTTCGCGTCTCCAAGGATTAACAATTTAATGTCAAAATAATATCAACGGTGACATGGAAGGTTTTAATTTTCCGGACATTTGCTAATTGAACGTCAAGGATGGACGAAATCATATCATTGCAGTCTATAATCCTAACAAATGGGAGATATTAGGGTCTTATGTTTGTTTTTTTGAACAAGTCCTTGAGGAGAGCGAGAGGATCTTATCATCCTTTTGATACATAGAAGATATACATAGGAAGTAAAGAACTACAAACCCACTAAAAGTCTTTCAAGGTTGTAAAAACTCATACATCTAAATATTTATATACTGTTATATACTTGATATACTGTTCCGTATTCAAAAACGTGCCATCAGAAATATCAACCATGTCGGATATTTGTCCCACACGAATGATTTATTTTTGAAAAATAAAATACTGAAAATATCAGATCTGTTCAGTTACAACGTCGGCATATTTATGTACAAATTTTCTGCCAACGAGTTACCGGATGTTTTTACTAGCATGTTCAGAAAAAACTATTTGATTCATAATTATCCTACCCGCCAAAGTGACGCATTTCACCTTCCACGTACTCGAACAATTTTCGCTAAAAAAACGATAATGTATACGGGCCCTAGATACTGGAATGACCTCTCCCCCGAAATAACAAGCTGCTCGTCTTTATATTCCTTTAAACGTAAATTAAAAGAGTTTTTATTGAGTGCATATTTTGCAGACACTGAACAGTCGTAATGTCTTATACTTTGGTATGTTATTGTCCAATCAAACATTTTGTCAACACGTTACAGATTCCATTTAGGGTCTTGCCATCGGGCTCTCTGAATTCATCATTAGCAATTCCACACTCTACTTCGTTTCCCTCTCTTCCTCTTTCCCTCTGCCCCTCTCTAACCTTCTATGCAGAGCTTGACGGCAGGCACCAAATGGCTCAATAGTTGTACATGTTACTTTTTGTGTCTTACTGATCATATCCTGGTGAAAGTTTTAATGCAACAATAGTTTATAGTATATACACCAAAGTAGGCTGTATAATAATGATGGCTC
Organism: Diadema antillarum; assembly: GCF_040938485.1. Classification (NCBI taxonomy): domain Eukaryota; kingdom Metazoa; phylum Echinodermata; class Echinoidea; order Diadematoida; family Diadematidae; genus Diadema; species Diadema antillarum. The sequence goes on from NW_027271626.1 coordinate 534,470, forward strand.
GGTCACAGTTAGTTCATATTAATGTATAGTTTGTTTGTTTTTCTTCTACTTCTTTTTCTTCTTCTTTTTTATTACATAAAATTTGGCAACCTTACATCATCATTCTGGTCTTCTGTCCGTTCTCCGTTTCTTTTTCACAAACACTGATTACTCGGGGCTTACAGCCAAACAAGCTAGCTTTCATGTAGGTCCCGTCATACTTCTCTTTGATCAACCCCATTTCGATTTCGATTTTGACCAGTTATCATTACATGTAATTACTGTGTTATCACCATGTATATTGTTTTTCTGCACATTGTTCACAAGGTAAAAGAACTTGTCTGGTTTCTGTTGTAATGTTCATAAATGAGAAGTATGAAAATAAAATGAATTGAATTGAATTGAATTGAATTGAATTGAATTTAGGTTTTGTTTGTTATCAATGCTTTCTGCATGTCAGATAAATTTAGTAAACAAAACAAAACAAAACAAAACAAAACAGAATTTAACAAATTTTCATTTTATGACATGTACTTGTTACTGACATTCATTGTATCGTTTAGAGGTGCTTTTTGATGTTGAAATTGAGAAAAGAAGTAGAAAAATGATGTTTCATCAATCTCCCTGCATTCACTGAATCTCCCCTTTAACATCCTGCCTCGCGGAGCACTCATCCACCCACCCCCCCCCCTCATAACACTTGACTCTTCCATTACCGATGGAGACTTTGCTGGGGTGCAATGTCAATTTGCACTGTACTGTGCTGGTGGGTGACTGAAAGGGTTAATTCATCCCATGCAGCAGCCAAGGTAGTCATTAGTGACACAGGTGGTTGATAGTGCAAACATGGAAAATGTGAAAGTCTATATTATGCAATTGCCTCTCCATCTATGGGATACAGGTTTTATGTGTGTGTGTGTGTGTGTGTGTGTGTGTGTGTGTGTGTGTGTGTGTGTGTGTGTGTGTGTGTGTGTGTGTGTGTAGACAGAGAGAGAGAGAGAGAGAGAGAGAGAGAGAGAGAGAGAGAGAGGGAGAGAGAAGAGGGGTGGGATGGAGAGGGAGTAAGGAAGAGGGGAGTGATGGGGGTATAGGTAAGCGATGGGGGTATATCACAGGAGTTCTGTGGGGTATATAGGGAAGCGAACCACTAAAGGGCTGATTCATACTTGTTTAAAGGTTTAAACCCAGAACTGCTGGCGTGCATTTCACATTGAATGCATTATACTGCAAAAGTTTTGATCCTTTCAATTCTCTGGATATAGCGAGATTGTAGAATATGCATATTTTAAACGTTAAAACATGTTCATGAACTTTCAGAAGAAAGAGAACAGAAGAAATTAGAAGAGAAATATTAAATCTAATGAGTGTTTTCATTGTTTATGATAAAGCAAATGCATGGAAATGACACGTCTGTGTCAACACGCCATTGTGTTTGTGTGTAGAATATCGAATGCCTGAAAATGTGTGTAAAAAAAAAGAAGAAAGATTGGGACTGCATTGGGGACAGACCACACCGAGCATCAAAATTCAAACATTTTCCATTAATTTAACATTAAGTTCAGTATATATTATGTTCTTGCCACTTCATCAAAGATTCAATATGTTGATGTTCAACTCGACTTATTCAAGTCAATGAATAATCAAAACGCTGCAGCCACAATAGAAAAAGACATGGTCGTGGGTGGGGAGCTTGACACGAACAGACTCTGGTGTACAGCTAGCTACATACATAGCTATAGCTCTGAATCTTGCATATCATTGGTTGTCAAACTTTGGCACTGTTATTTTACATGGCGTTTGGGTGCAGTAACTTTCTCACGTCATGGCCCATGTATAAGCCTATACAAGCATGCATGTGTATGTATACTAAACTCTCTATGTAGTACAATAATGTATGTTTAGCAAAATGTGTTTCGTGTATCAAGATTAAGAGTTTTATGAGTACATATATAATTGGTGTTGTATTATATTTGTATTACATATATAGATAGGGCCTCATCCATGTCAAGCTCTGCTTATGATGACGGTCCCCTGTATTGATTTCTCATTTGTTCATAGATACAGTATGCCTTAATATGTTATTTTGATTCATATGTCACTACAGACTGATGTTGTTACGCAAATGATATATATATTTTTTTATTGATTTGTATGTTATCTGTATCACTCTGTTTTCATTTGCAATTGTATTTGGAGAAAGAAAATACAGAAATAAACCAAACAAACAAACAAACAATATTTACACTCACACACACACACACACACGCACACACACACACACACACATGCACGCATACACACACAAAAAAACACACACACACACACTCACACATTTCTTTTTTCTCTCCCTCTTTCATATATATCTCTGTTGTCTTTTTGTTTCCCTGTCTCTCTCTATGACTTCCGAGTCTCTCTCTCTGTCTCTGAATCTATATTTCTGATTACAACGAGTGCTTAATATATTCTATAATGAACTAAAACGATCACGGTGTGTGCCTATGTGGACAGTTTAGAAGTTGCATTTGCATGTGTACCCGACCCAAACAGACAAATATGATTAGGGAGTGAAAGAGAATCCAGTGAGCTGTGAAGAGATAAGTGAGAGACAGGGGGAGAGACAGATAGGCAAATTAAGAGTGAGAGTTAAGGGGCAGAAATGGGGAGAAAATTGGCACTCTAATTAATGATTGCTTGTAGATAGACGCATGATGTTATTTCTCTGCAGATGAGGCAATTTATTGTTGTGGTATAGATATTTAAGTACAGTATTTATCTGCATGGCACCAAAGTAAAATACATGTCTGTATTCTGGTGGAGGAGATGATGAATGGTGGAAATATATCACATAACACACTTTAAGAAGACCCAGTGGCCTTAAAGACATAATTAACCATTTGCAGATGAAATAAAAACCCAGCATTAGTGCTTTAAAATAGAAAAAAAAAATTAATTCATATAATTGATGTTAGGCATTATAAAAAAAAATTGAACAATAGTTATAATAAAAAACTGCAGTTATGGTTTATTGAGAAAAATATGATATCTCCTTATA